>NC_135333.1:170847154-171164376 GCF_023851605.1 Tamandua tetradactyla
TTCCTGTGTAGGTTGACTTACAAATGTTCCCCTTTGGGGGCCCATTGGGATGTATCCCACTGTTATCATTTTCCCTCTCTCTCTCTGGGTAAAGTAAAACCAATTTCTGCGTTAGGAGGAAGGGCAGAAAATTCAGTTCTTGTCTCTTCCACACTCACCAGCAGCTATTATAAGGAGCGGATTCTCTGTGCCAGGGGATTCCATTTCCCATCCTTGGTTTACCATTGGAATCACCAGGGAATCTTTAAAAATTACAAATATCATTCCTGTGCCTTGAAATTCTCATTCGGTTAGTCTATTGCAGGGCCCCCGAATCATCTGTTTGGGTGATATTGATGTACACTCCAAGAATCACAAAATACTGGAAACCGTTGGGTCTCTTGGTTGCCTTTGGGCTAAATTCCCAGCCATGATCCTTCATCATCTTCCTCCTCTCTATTGCTTCAGATCATTTCTTCCCCGAGAATCCCCCACTCTTCTTTCTCTCAAGCCACACCACCTACCTTAAGGCTCAGATAAACCATGTGCCACTCTGCTTATGAACTTGATGGAGGCTTTTTGCCCTCTCCATGCTCTGGACAGTTCTCACCTATCTATTGGATGTTTCTGACTTCCTTCCACCCAGCTGGGTGCCCCTTAGCGGGCTCCCCCCACGCCTTCACTCTTCCTTTCCTTACGTTTATCACACTGTGTCGATTTTCTCTGCACGTAGTGGGTGCTAAGTAAATAGTTATTGACTGAGTTAATTGCCTGTTTATTTCTCTGACTTCCTTACTGTATTATGAGCTCCTTAAAACAAGACCTATGTCTTGTCCACTTTCTACCCCCATGCACATGTTGGCATGTATTGGGCACTCAATGAATCATCATTAAATGAATGAATGAGTGAATTACATAAATGAACTGACAGTGAAAAGAAAAGAATCCTGTCATTTAGTCAGAAAGATAGGGCAGTAATTGCCATTGTTGTTTGTGGGAGAACATTTGCCTACTATGATACACACAATCCGTATCCCTTGTAAATATTTTAAAAGTACCTTATGCTGTGTAAAAAGTCTTATTTTATTAGAACAAAAATATAGGCCACTAGTAGTAATTGATATGGTGACTATTAGATATTGTAACAATTGATACTGTGACTGTTATTGTGACTGTTAGAGAAATAGCAATATATAAACTATTCAGTAGTATTTTTCTTCAAGTGTTTTATTTTATTTTTATACCTGTAATATGGTTACATGTTACAAATTCAAAAGGTACAAGAGGCTATTCAGAGTAATGCTCCTTCCTGCCCTTGTTTTCCAACTACTAATTACTCCAGCCTAGAGCCATTCAGTGTTTAAGTTTTTAAAATGTATCCTTCTAAGTATATTGTGTGCATTCATATCTTTTAAAACACAATGGTTGATTGGTGGGCCACGGTGGCTCAAGCAGGCAGAGTTTTCACCTTGCCATGCCAGAGACCCCGGTTCGATTCCCGGTGCCTGCCCATGCGAAAAAAAAAAAAAAAAAGATAAATGGTAGGGTACTCTATACACTGTTCTAATATTTGCTTTTTACTTACTTGTGTATCTTGGCAGACATTTCTAATGAACGAGTACACCAGGAGCTTCTTATATTTTTTACAGCTTCGAAGTATTCTACCCTATGGAAATATGCCAGCTCATTTTACTATTGATAGATATTTAGGCTGTTACTTCAAACTGTATGTCTATAAATACAGATAACTTGTCCGTGTGATGTTACATCTGCACATGTAGGAAAACTTCCTAGATCTATACTTGCTAGGTCTTTGGATACTTGCAATTATGATAAGTATTGCCAAATTGCCAAACGTGAATTATTGAAAATGCCCTGTTAATTTTCAGAGTGAGTAGTACTCCAAATATCTGGAAAACTCTTATATTCAAGGGTGAGTTCTAGCCATAAAGCTGTGGTCCATCAGTATGCAGTATGTCCTTTAATATGTAAAGTTGGTTGAAATGAGTTGAAGGCGTTTGCAACTGGAACTCTAAAGGGTGCCTCTAACTCTAAATTACTACTGGGGTTGAGTTTTTTGAATGTTAGAGTTTATGGATTAAATTCATCCTTTATTAGAGTGATGTTTGATAAAACCTAAATATTCCTACAATGGTGTTTCATCCATAGATATTAACCCTACCATTGATTCTTGGAATGAGGGCTTTTGTACAAATGATTAAAGTAAAGGATTTGAGAAATGGTAGGAAGTAATAGCCAATTTAGTAGTTGACTGAAATCATTTAAAAATTGGTCTAAAGGGACGTGGCTCCTTCATATGTATTTTCTCCTTTTGACTTTTAGATCCAATTCCATTAAACACAAAAGGTCATAGTTTATGCTTCATGCCTACAGAAGAAAATCATTTTCCATGCATTCATTCCATTTTGCTAAAGGGTCACGATAAGAAGCAGCACTTTCTGGGGATGGTGAGCTTTCACCTAATGGTGGTGCTAGGTTCATCTTTACTTTCTTCTGGTGTGCATTTTTGTTTAGGGACTTTTTATTTTTTCTTTTAGGTAGCTTTTCAGCATTAGAAAATAATGATGTCTGCCATTCCTTAATCTAAATAACAGGTATGCGTTTTACCTGGAACACCTAATAGAATAACTAGTATTCATTATAACTCAAAAGAAACTGGGAAATCTTAGATCACAAAGACTATAGTTTAAAACACTTATTCTCATTTTCTTTGAAATAAGGTTCATTTGATTCTGGGCTTTTATTCCCTAATCATTGATGAAAATTGTGGAAATACAGATTTGTACTTTAAATAGGAGGGTCAAAGACCCCAATCTCACCACACAAAGGCTGACATTGTTAATATTTGTATTTCCTTTTAGAGGACATAGATATTTTTATATTGTCAAAAGTTCACTCTAGGTCAAAACAGCATGGTATTGGCATAAAGATAGATATATCGACCAATGGAATGGAATAGAATGCTCAGATATAGACCCTCTCATCTATGCACATTTGATCTTTGATAAGGCAGTCAAGCCAACTCACCTGGGACAGAGCAGTCTCTTCAATAAATGGTGCCTAGAGAACTGGATATCCATATGCAAAAGAATGAAAGAAGACCCATCTCTCACACCCTATACAAAAGTTAACTCAAAATGGATCAAAGATCTAAACATTAGGTCTAAGACCATAAAACAGTTAGAGGAAAATGTTGGGAGATATCTTATGGATCTTACAACTGGAGGCGGTTTTATGGACCTTAAACCTAAACCAAGAGCACTGAAGAAGGAAATAAATAAATGGGAGCTCCTCAAAATTAAACACTTTTGTGCATCAAAGAACTTCATCAAGAAAGTAGAAAGACAGCCTACACAATGGGAGACAATATTTGGAAACGACATATCAGATAAAGGTCTAGTATCCAGAATTTATAAAGAGATTGTTCAACTCAACAACAAAAAGACAGCCAACCCAATTACAAAATGGGAAAAAGACTTAAACAGACACCTACCAGAAGAAGAAATACGGATGGCCAAGAGGCACATGAAGAGATGCTCAATGTCCCTGGCCATTAGAGAAATGCAAATCAAAACCACAATGAGATATCATCTCACACCCACCAGAATGGCCATTATCAACAAAACAGAAAATGACAAGTGCTGGAGAGGATGCGGAGAAAGAGGCACACTTATCCACTGTTGGTGGGAATGTCAAAGGGTGCAACCACTGTGGAAGGCAGTTTGGCGGTTCCTCAAAAAGCTGAATATAGAATTGCCATACGACCCAGCAATACCATTGCTAGGTATCTACTCAAAGGACTTAAGGGCAAAGACACAAACGGACATTTGCACACCAATGTTTATAGCAGCGTTATTTATAATTGCAAAGAGATGGAAACAGCCAAAATGTCCATCAACAGACGAGTGGCTAAACAAACTGTGGTATATACATACGATGGAATATTATGCAGCTTTAAGACAAGATAAACTTATGAACCATGTAATAACATGGATGGACCTAGAGAATATTATGCTGAGTGAATCCAGCCAAAAACTAAAGGACAAATACTGTATGGTCCCACTGATGTGAACGGACATTCGAGAATAAACTTGAAATATGTCATTGGTAACAGAGTTCAGCAGGAGTTAGAAACAGGGTAAGACAATGGGTAATTGAAGCTGAAGGGATACAGACTGTGCAACAGGACTAGATACAAAAACTCAAAAATGGACAGCACAATAATACCTAATTGTAAAGTAATCATGTTAAAATACTGAATGAAGCTGCATCTGAGCTATAGGGTTTTTTTTGTTTTTGTTTGCTTGTTGGTTTGTTTGTTGTTGTTTTTTACTATTATTACTACTTTTATTTCTTTTCTTTATATTAACATTTTATATCTTTTTCTGTTGTGTTGCTAGTTCCTCTAAACCGATGCAAATGTACTAAGAAACAATGATCATGCATCTATGTGATGATGTTAAGAATTACTGAGTGCATATGTAGAATGGTATGATTTCTAAATGTTGTGTTAATTTCTTTTTTTTTTTTCTTTCCGTTAATAAAAAAAAAAAAAAAAAAGTTCACTCTATGCAAGTTCTTTGGACTCTATGTGCCCCCTGCGTATTTTTCAGCTACCATAATATTATAATATACATTTTCCCAGATAGTTAAAAATTCCTTTAAAGCATTTTAATGGGACATTCATATTCTGCATCATGTATTCAACATAATTGAGCTAACCGTTCTTCTAATGTAGTATATTTACTGCATATTTGTTCCCAATTTCTAGTTTACAAAATATGCTGCAACTAATAACATTATATATGAAAATATTAGTCTGCATATATGATTAACCTTGCTATGTAAATATGAAAGCAGAAATACTAAGCAAAGGATATAAATATTTTTGAAACTCTTGATAAAAAATACCAAAATGCTTCCAGAATAATTCTACCAATTTATATCTCACCATCGATTTATGAAATTTCCTTTATCACTATGTTCTTTCGACATTGTGATTCTTAAAAACTATGCAAAATTAAAACCTTGTTGCTTTCTTTATTAGTGAGGCAGAGTATTTTGAATGCTTCTTTTCTTTTCCTTTCTGTTAAATATTTGTGTCTATCTCTCTGCAGTTCTATCTTTAGGAGATTTACTATTTTTCCTCACAGATTTGAATATTTCTACATAAACAATATTTCTCTGGCTAGAGATATTTTCCCAGACGTTTTCAGTTTGTTTGCCCTTTAATTGTCTTGAACTAGGAAAATTCAAGAAATTTTTATATAATCAAACCTATGATCGTTTCCTTTGTGAATTTTTTCTCTGCTTTTGTTGTCAGAAACCTTTTCCTCATTCAGAATGTAGACAAATATTCCTCTAAATTTTCTCCTATACATTTTAATAATATCATTAAAAAATTAAAAGTTCCTACAAGAGTAAATCTGTGTCAGGCAGATAGAAAGAAGAAAAGTAAATCCATTGAGAGGGTAGTTGGAGTAGGTCTACCAGCAAGACCTCACTAATGAAGAAATGTGAAAACAGAGCCCCAAGCTAGGTGAGGGAGGCAGCTGGGAAGTGGACGTGTTCCAGCAGCGAGTGCAAAACCCCCAGTGGAGCACACGTGGCGTGCTCGAGAGATGTGGAAATCTTAAGGAACCACACGCGTGGTGTGCTGGAGGGCCGTGGGCAGCTAGCCCGGCTGGGGCAGTGTCGGGGAGGGGTCTGCAAGGCAGAGGCTGGGCAGGGGCACACTTGCCCGTGTAAACCCTCCTGCACTCCTATGGTATGGGAGCCATTGCAAGGACCTAAGGAGGGAAGTGGCCTGGCATGACTTGCTTTTTAAAAGGACTGCTCTAGAGACGTCCATGCAGAGGGAGCACCACAGGGGGGCCGTCAGGTGGGGGCAGCAGCCAGGCCAGTTGGGGGGAAAAGGAGCCAGGGAGGGAAAGGGAGGTGGGGCCGGAAAACACTGGAGACCTGGGAAAGAAGCTTGGAGGAAATATAGTCTTTTAATTTTCGTCCATTCTTATGTTTATTCAGTTCTTTTACTCCTTCTTAAATTAACCCAGCTGATTTATATTGCATGAGAATATTGTCTGCTATGTTTTCATGTTTCAGTATTTAACCAGGTAGAATTTTCTCTTAGAACATTTGATTCATCTGTATCATGTATGTAGCTGTTCCTTTTGAAGTTTGTGCTTTTTTTGTTTACAAACTTGCTGAACCTATTTGCAACATTGACGGATGAAAAGTAAGGTATCTAATATTAAAAAAACATTTCCAGGACTGTGCGGTGGTGGCTCGGTGGCAGAGTTCTCACCTGCCATGCCGGAGACCCAGGTTCGATTCTCCGGTGGTGCCTGCCCATGCCAAAAGAAAAAAGAAAAGAGAAAACATTTCCCATCAGTAAGAAGGGGTGGATGTGTCCTGTGGGGATTGCATTGAGATGCATGTAACAGACCCCACTGCAAGGCTCACCCCATGGGGCTTTCCTTCTCTCCCACTGCAGGAGTCTGGAGCTAACAAACAAGGGCAGCTCAGAAAGGGCCTCAGGACACAGGCTGCTCTGCCGCCCCCCAAACGAGCGTGTCTGCTTCCTCGTGATCACAAGATCACTGCCTCCCTCCAAACACGTCCCCGCACTGCAGGCAGGAAGAAGGAGGAAGAAGAGGAGGAGAGTGGAAGGGACTGTCCTTTCTCGTTAGGAAGCTGATCATTTTCCTGGAACCGCCCTAAGGCTTCTGATTACTTGATGGCCAGAACTGGGTCCTATGACTGCTGCTGGCTTCCAAGGAAGTTTACAGAGCCAAGTAATTTCAACGGGGACCCTTGGTGCCTTGACCAGAGTCAGTGCTTTCTCAGTAAGGAAGAGGGGATCATAGTGTTGACAATTAGCAGTGTTTGCCGCAAAGGACATTCTCTAGAAAAATGTGTATGCATAAGTCTCAAAGGAAAAAATATATACACAGTCTGTTCAATATACATATATAAAAATTACAAAGTCTATAATATGCCAAAAACACAAATTAAAACCATTTCATTTTTTCCCACGAAGTTGGCAATTTAAATAAAAGTGACAGTACTCGAAGTTAGCAAACGTATAGTGAATCGACACTGTCCTGTACTTCTGGAGGAAGTTTTGGGTTAACTCTTCTGGGGAGCAGTTTAATTCTACAAGTGGTGTATGTGTAATGGTGTCTTTTGTATTTCCCTGCTGACTATTGAAGTTGATCACCTTTTCACAGGTTTTGTAATCATTTAAATTTCCTCTTTGGTGGTTACCCATTAAGATCTCTTGCCTACTTTTCTACTTAATTGTAGCCTTTTCTTACTGATTTATAGAATTTTTCTAGATACAA
Organism: Tamandua tetradactyla; assembly: GCF_023851605.1. Classification (NCBI taxonomy): domain Eukaryota; kingdom Metazoa; phylum Chordata; class Mammalia; order Pilosa; family Myrmecophagidae; genus Tamandua; species Tamandua tetradactyla. The sequence goes on from NC_135333.1 coordinate 170,854,498, forward strand.
GCCATTCGTCTGGGATTTGCAATGCAGACATCTTCTCCCAATCTTTATCTTGCCTTTAATACATAATGTCTTTTGATGAACAAAAGTTTTTAATGTTGTCTAATTTCTCTCTCTCTTCCTTCATTGCCCAGTACATTGTATGTCCTGTTTAAGAAAATTTTTCCTATCCAAAGTTCATGGAGATATTTTCTAATATGATGTTGTGGATTTGTTATTTTACCTTCATATTTAGCTCTAAAGCACCATGTGTTAAGACAGCTGTCCTCACCCACTCCTCAGTGGCATCACCTTTGACATAATTCATGCTTTTTATGCATGGTCTCTTTCTGAGCTCTTGCTTCTGTTTGTCTGCCAGCACCTCTCTGTCTTAATTATTATCATTTAAAAATGTTTTGATATCCAAGATTTAGTAAGTGTTTCCACATTATTTCCCCTTTAATAGTTTGGAATCTACAGAAACCTTTACTTAACTTTTATTCTGGAAATGACAGCATGCTTTCCTGACTTATTACGGTCGAATGTTAATTGGAGTGCCCATAAATGTTCAACATGCGTCTTTACTAAAGCTCAAAATAATCAGTATTGCTATCCTTTTCCCAGACAACATGAGGATCTTGTTTTTCTTCTTTAAGAGGGTCTTTTATTCTTGTTCTGTGGGGTATATATATATAAATATCAATTCTGGGATGAATCTGCTGTACAACACCTGTTAGGGTTTTGACTAGGATTTGCATTTATCTGGAGACCAGTTTGGGGAGAATTGATATTTTAACCATATTGAGAATTTTGATCTATGGACATGGTGTATATTTTCACTGATTTGAGGCTCCTTAGTTTTCTCAATCATGTTTCGCGATATTTTTAATACAGCATTGTATATCATTACTTTTTGGTTTAACCTTAGATATTGATATTTTGATGCTGTTACAATTGGTATTTTCCTAAATTTCATTTCTCTTTGTTTCTGGTTTAGAAATACCATTGATCAGATTAAAGAATTGCCCTTTTCTTCCTATGGTGCTAAGGATGATCTTGTAATTTCTCTCCTTTATTTTGTTGATTGTTTAAATTTTTCATCTTGAAAATTTAAAAATTTACAGAAAGATTACAAGAATAGTACAATGTACTTCCATATACCCTTCTTTTAGATTCATTGATTTTACCAGATTTGTCCCATCACTGTCTGTATTTTCATTGCTGTTGCTACTATTTTTTTTTTTAACCATTTGAGACTCATGTGCAAGTATCGTGACTCTAACTCTAAATATCTTTTAAGAAAAGGGGCATTTTCTTATAAGCCAATGTACAGTTCTAAAATTCAGGAAATATAACACCGATACAGCTCTATAGCTAATATATATAGTCTATATTCAAATTGAACTAATTCCCTCAATGATTTTTTATAGCAATTTGTTTAATCAATCTAGGATCATGAGATGTATTTGGTTGTCTTATCTCTTTTAATCTGAGACAGTTCTGCAACCTTTCTTTGTCTTCCATTTTACTACATGCTTTCTAGTTTTCTTTCTATTCTATGCTCCTTTGCCACCTTTCTTGCTTTCTTTTGGTTTTGGCAGTTTTTATTATTCCATTTTTTTCCTTTGTTAGTTCGGAAGCTATCAAATCCTTTACTTACCTTTCCCCTAGAAGTTACAGCATCTTCCTTGACTTATTCAAGTGTAATGTTAATTGGAGTACCTGTGGATGTTTAACATTTACGCTTATCAGAGGCTAAAGAAACTATTTATATCCTCTTCCCAAACGACACAGCGATCTAAATATGGTCTCTCGAGTCTTCTCTTTCCTCATATCATGTTGTAGGATTTGAGGATTTTACTTAAACCTTCTTTCTGATCATCCCCAAGTTCGCCATTATTACTGTTAGTTTTTGTTTTTGTAGTCAATAGTTATATGCAGATTTACCAACACAGTTAACAGTCTACTTGCTTATGATTGCCTTTTGCATTTCATTTCTTCCTCTAGATTCCATTTTGTTCTTAATAAGGATCCGTCCTTATGGATTGTTCTATGGGTGGAAAAAAAATCTTATTTTCTTGGAAAAATATTTGTTTTGCTCCATTCATGAGAGATAGCGTCACTAGGTATAGAATTCTTAAGCGAAATCCCTCACTTCTAAAGAATTCCATCAATTCTAAGAACATATTTTCATAGATGTTCTTGGAAGATTTTTTTTCACTGCTTTATGGCATCTTCTGTAGCTGATGAGAAGTCTATCTAATTATTGTGTCTTTGTTGAAATTGTCTTTTTCTCTAGTTGTCTCAGATAGTTCTTTTCTTTGAAGGGGTGCAGTTTAGTTGTGCTAGTTTGATTTAGGTTTAGAAGCAGTAGAGACCCATGTCTTCCTTCAGTTATGGAAAATTTTTAGTTCATTATCACTTTAAATATTGGCTCCTCCCCTGTTTCCTCTTCTTTAATTTTATAGCTTTTGTATAAACAAAGCTGAGTATTCTGCATTTCATATTTGGTTTTCGTAGTTAGTATTTTATCATTTCTGAGTACTACATTCTATGTGCTTTTAATTTGTTATCTCTCTTTGGTTGGTTTCTTTTAGGTTCTTTTTTCATAGATTTATGTCCTAGTCCTTTTTATCTTCTCTTTTAGAAATTTCTTCTTCTTCAGTTATTGGAGTACAAATTATTTTATTTTTATCCACTTAATCTTTTTCATTGTGGTCCATTTCCTTACCTAGTCTGTAGCTTCGTGAATTTATCTTCCATGGGAGTTTGGATGATTGTGGTGTTTGTGTGTGCATTGTGGGGGATGATTGTGGTGTTTGTGTGTGCATTGTGGGGGATGATTGTGGTGTTCGTGTGTGCATTGTGGGGGATGATTGTGGTGTTTGTGTGTGCATTGTGGGGGATGATTGTGGTGTTTGTGTGTGCATTGTGGGGGATGATTGTGGTGTTCGTGTGTGCATTGTGGGGAGGGGTTTCCCATGTGTCCTGGTGTGTGTCTAGGTCCCTTCAGAGTCAATTCATATTTGCTTCTAACTGATCCAGATCTTGAACAGGTTTCTGTTGCAGCTTATTAATTCAGAATTCTCACAATTTGGAATCTGTGCCTACCCATGATCCGGTCTAAGGTTTGCATTTCTCCCAGGTGATTTTTCTTTTCTCTTCCTTCCTGTCATTGTGCAATAAACAACATTTCTTTCTACATTCTTGGGTGAGTAGGCAGAGTTTATCTAGTGACCTTATCATGGACTGGTGGCATTTTTAGTTCCTGAGCTTTGTCCCTTTAGAGGGACCTAATGCCAGCTCTCAAGTTGCATGGTCCCAAGTCCACTTCTCTTCCATCTCACACACTTTCTGTCCAAGCTCATAGGTTCTTATGTCCTAGTCTGAAACCCATTTGGAACACAAATGCCACAGTTTCTGGTTCTTGATCAGGAAGTGAATTCCTTCTTTGTTTCTGTAGCTTGTTTTCCATTTTCTTATTTTCAAGGTTGAATGTAAAAACACTTTATTTGTCATATTTGTATGCATCACAGCTGTGTGTTAATAATATCAGCTTGGTTCACTTAGCCTTTTTTTCTTTATTTCTGTTTGTGTCTTTATTAACTTCTGCTTTCTGTCCTTAAATAATAATTACATACTAAAACAACTTTGTGCTAACATCGGAGGAGATTTATAAAGCATGGTACATTTTCTGCATGATTCTATCATTGAGACAGAATGACTTATTTTTATTCTCTGGATATCCTTCTAGTCTTTATTAGGAGGGCTCTGAAGTTATAATCATGCCATCTATTTAATTTTGTGTTGTAATTCTTTTCCAGTTTACATTTATCCATGTTTTTAAGTAATCTTCAAATTATCATTTTAGTGGCTCTATGATGGGCTCCTGAATTGGTATACTGTCTTGTATCTGGTGAGTTTGATGTTGTGTTCAGTTTCTCACAGTTATAAATAATTTTTCCACAGGCTAATTTTTCATATGTATCTTTTACATTATTTTCAGGGCTAAAATCTCAGGAGGGTGGATGTTAAATTGAAAATTCTTATCGAGGCCTTCCCAACCTGTATTTGGAATTAACTTTTTTGTTTTACAGGGACACAAAGAATGTGTTCACATACCAGCAAAACACATTTATTGAACATCCGTCTATTCTGTAGGTAACCCTACATTTTGAGTACCATTGTGGTGAACAAGACCTACTTCAAGTTTAAAGGAACTTAGGCTAAGGTCAAGGATACAGACATATTAATACTAATAATACAATATTAGGTCAAATGGAACATGTGCTTAAGTCAAAATCTAATCAAGGAAAGGATCTCACAGAAGAACTGGCATTGCAGCCAGGGATGGAGGAAGAAATAGGGCAAGGAGAGACTGGAGAATATTCCATGCTGAGAGAACTTAATGGATAAGAGCCAGAGGCATAAAACTGTCTGCAGTGCATTTGGAGGATATCAGAATTGACTGTGTGGCTGGAACAATGGGCAAAGGAAAGGAGCAAGTGGGAAATGAAGTTGAAGGAAGATTGTTGTTAGATTGCAGAAGACCCTGAGTGCTTTGCTAAATGATTTTGGAAATAATCAGCCAGAGGTTTCATTCCTGCTTCTAATTGCAAATGCTAGTTTTAGAAAAGCAGGCATTGTAGAATTGTGGTTCCTTGTGGCTGGTGGAGGACTTAAGCAGCTAGTGCGTTGTTTTAGAGATGAGGAAAATTACTGCTATCGGAGCTAAGGAACCTTTGAGTGCTGTTAAATAGGTATATATATATGCAGGTAAACTTGGGTAGTTGAATCCCATGCTCCTTCTTTCAGGAAATATTTATGACCATCTGTTCATGGCTACATACTAAGCACTGGCAGAAAAGAAGTGAATAAAGTATAAGGCCAGCTTTCATAGCTAGCTTTAGGGTTAAGGGTAGAAAGGCAAATCAACAATTGTAAAATGGTGTGGTTACAACAATGATAAACATGGGTAGAGGGTATTCTGAGAATATATAGAAGAGGACCAACTATTTCAGCTTGGCAGGTTGGCGGTATGACTATACTGTGTCATCAAGGATGCGTAGGAAGAAGTTCTCCAAGGATGCCAAGACCATGGTGAGGGAAAGGTGTTCTGTCATGGGCAGAAGTATCGGCGTGGCAAATGACATGGCCGGAACCAAAACTGTTTCATGTTGTTGGAAAGTCACATGCAAGGAACAGAGTGACAGGTTGTCAAGCAAGGGCTAGATCATGTTTTCCAAAGTAAGCAGTATGGGCTCTATCTTTTAGGAGAGAAGAGAATCTTAAAATATTTAAGAGGGAAACTTGGCAGGAGTTTCTGATCGATTGGATGTGGGAGTGAGCCTGAGGGAAAAGACAAGCAAAATATGACTCTCAAGTGGACTTACCCTCGAGCTGCTGAATAGACACAAGCCAGTATTTTTTTTCTCTCTCCCTGGTTGAACGCCTCAGGATCGAAGGTAGCGTTGACTTTGTTTCGGTGGCAGCAGTGCAGTGTGGTATCGCTGTGGAGGTTTAAGTGTCCTTAAAATGCTTAAGAGGGTATCCAGGTCCATTGGAGGCTGGTGCCAGAGGACATGCATGTTGTCAAGTTGTTAGTAGCTCCTTTCTGTTGCTAAGAAGTTTGAGGATATAACAAATACATTTATAAGGAAAACCTTTTGAATGAACAACCTCAAATGGACAACAGGCAAGGCAAAACCAGAAGCTTTTATGTTGAGTGGATCTCGTCAGTACTGCATGAAAATAATAGTGATAATAGTAACTAATATTTATGAAGCATTCACTGTTTTCTACATTCAGTGCTAAGCACTTCACATTTATGACCTTATATAATCCCTACTACAACCCATGATAAAACTGAAACACAGAGAATTTAATTTATTTTCCCAGGATTGCTAAGTGATGCTAATGTGGAGGTGTGCCAACCGCACAGTCCTCACTCATCAACTCCAGATGCTACTGCCTCCCTGCAAAGCTGATGTGCACACTATGACACCACGTTGGGGTTTTCAGGGTTCAGCTATCAAAATGATGGTGCTACTGAACCATGATGTGATGTAAGAAGTCTAGTCCCTCACATCGGCTGTGGGGTAGGTACTCACTACACACTGAGGAGTAGTATGATGTGGGATGAAAGAAAGAAACTGAATTGTCTCCGAAGCTCTCTGAGTTTGCAATAGAGCTACAACCTCCTGAAGCAAAAGTACAGAATACCCTGTGTCACATTTTGCTTCTGAAAGAATTTTCTTACTAAAAAGATTAATGTCGGAATATTAAATGGAACAAATTAAAGATAACATTAAAGTCCTCATTGAATGCAAATGGCTAAAAAGCACAGGAAAAGATGCTCTGCCTCACTAGCTATTAGGGAAATGCAAATCAAAACCAGAAGGAGATACCATTTCAGAACTACTAGAATGGCCATTAAAAAAAGACAACAACAGAAAACTGCAAAAGCTGGAGATGTGGAGAAAGAGGCATACTCATCCACTCTTGGTGGGGATGTAGAATGGGGCAGCTCCTCTGGAAGGCAGTGTGGCAGTTCCTTAGGAAGGTAAGTATAGACCTGCCATATTTGGCAATCCCATTACTAGGTGTATACTCAGAAGATCTGGAAAGCAGGGACACGAATTGACCATTTGCACACCGGTGTTTATAGCGACATTCTTCACTATTGCCAACAGATGGGGACAGCCCAGATGCCCGTCAACTGACGAGTGGATACAAACACTGCAGAATATAAATATGATGGAATATTATACAGCAATAAGATGGAATGAAATCATGATGCATGCAACAACATGGATGAGCCTTGAGGACATTAAGTGTAGTTAAATAAGCCAGAAACAGAAGGACGAATAGTGTGTGGTCTCACTAACTGTAACTATAATGATAGGACTCGGAGAGTTAAATTTAAGAGCTTGGGTTATCAAACGATAGATGGTAGAGACAGCGCAATTGATGCTTAAGGAATTCAGAATGTTTAACAAAGTTGTACAGATTCAGAAATGGATAGCTCAATACTGTGTGATGGTAGCACAATATTGTAAGTATAATGAACAAAGCTGAGTGTCCATATGGTTTAAAGAGGAAGGATAGGTGGTGTGTGTTGGCAGAAGGACAGACAGAGGGCTGTGACTGTTTAACTAGGGAAACTCAGAGAGGACGATGATGGTGATTAATTGTACAAATACAAGTAAGTTTTTACATGAATTAGGACAAATGTATGTCACTATTACAAGGTGTCAAAAATGGATGGTATGTGGGAAAAATACAATTAATGCAAACTAAGATCTATAGTTAACAATAACATTGTGATATTCTTTCATTGATTGTAACAAAGACACTATACCAAAGCTAAATGTCAATAATAGGGGGGATATAAGGGAAAGGTATGGGTTTTTTTTTTCTTTTCGGAAGAAATGGGAATGTTCTCTTGTAGATTGTGGTGGTGAATGCATAACTATGTGATTAAACCCGGAACCATTGATTGTGCACTTAGGGTTGATTGTGTGATGTGTGAGTAAAAACTATATTTATAAAAAAAGTTCTCATTTGAAATACAAGTCATCAGAATCAGAAAAGAAAAAAAACTGTGGCCATCCAGTAATTTCTTGGTGGGCGTGTATGTAAGAAAACACACGTTCTGTCATCGGTGGCGAGAGAACTGGAGGTTGAGAACTTTTGGGGTAGGAAAGAACAATTTCATAACTAAGCCGATGAAAGCCCTTATAAATAATATTTCATATTTGGTAAAATAAAATTTCAGACCTCATCCTAACTGGAAGAAAGCATTGACATTTCTGTATCTATATGCATGTGAAATGTAAAATTAATTTCTACTTATCATCTCTTGTTCATTAGAAACCTTATGCGCCTTCACAGTTTAAATAAGATGCCTCCTAATTCCTCCTGATTGGTTACAGAAAATTTGCACATAAAAAAGGCTATTGTTTTTAATTTCTTTGCCTGGTTCTCCACTCAAATATTCAGTGACTGGGAGACTAAGAACTCTTATAAGACTTGGGTTCCTCTCCTTATAAATACAGAGTAGGGTTTCAGGATTTGGGGTCTGTTTCCCCTCAGTTTCCTGTCTCTTGCCAGTAACTTCACTGTAAAAATCGCTACTACTCCACCATCTGCTTCACTCCCTTTTTCTATTTCCATCCCCAGCTCCCTCGATTTCTAATTACTCCCAACAGCAGTGACTAAAAACATATTTTAGAAATAAGAGTCCCACAGTTGTTACATAGGTTTAGGAAAATGTCACGTACTAGGTTTTCTCAAAACCAATCATCATACATCTGTATTTTTTCATCTCCCAGAGAAGAGAAAGAGCACACAGGGAGGGTCAAGCCTTGGGCAAAAAATGTCACATTAAGGACATCTGGGGATTGACTTTCAGTTCCTAATTCAGTCTTGCCTGTGTGGTAGGCTTCAGGGCTGACGCAGACCGACGGGTCCCTTTCTCCTTCAGCACACAGATCAGCGGCCCTTCCCCACTCCATGAACTCAGGTATGGCTATATGACTTGCTTCAGCCAATTAAATGTGAGTGGCAGTGGCAGTTGTCACTTCCAAGCTGAGTCTTTAAAAGCCAGTGCCTGCTTTGCTATATTCTAACTTTCACCAGTAGCTGCACTGTCGACTTGAGTCTCTGGGGGATGATGTGAACGGAGCCCCACAATGGATGTGTACAATGAACCACAGATGCAGGTTTGTTGTTCTAAGTCACTGAAGTTTAGGGGGTTGCTTGTTACTGTGGCATAACCTAGTTCATACTGACAGATACACTAAAACACTTCAGGTGTCTTAGGCTGGAAAAAATGTGTAACAGATTCAAAGCTTAGAATAACTCTTCTATATGGACCAAAGATAATTTTAAGACTTCAAAACTAAAGCATTTTAAAAGCATTCCCTCTAAGAGAATGTACTTTTTCTGCATCCCTGTGTTGATGCTTAACCCATTGCACAATAATTTTGTGTTTTCAGATCTGCCGCTGCTCTGGAGATCTTTGAGTGCAGGGATGATGTTTTATTCTTCTTTATTTCTGAGTATCTAGCACTGTGTGTGGCACTTAGTGGGCAGTTAGTAAGGTTAGTCAGATTAGTGAAAAGGATAAAAAAAATTGCATAGCCCATAATAGATGCCAATAAATATTTGCTGCTGAATATCTTAACCTTTGTGGTTGCACAAAGTGCATTGCTGACATTTCACTTCCTTGGAGCTCTTCCATTAGTTTTCTAGCTACCAAGTAGTAGTTTAATGCAGTCTCAAGTTGTATTTTCTCTGCCACCAGGGCTTTGAAGCCCGCTGAAGGAAGTACCATTAGTGCTACTTTGGCTGGAGGGATGAAGTATTTGCATATAAACTGGCTTGAAGCTGGCTGCTGAGCTTGCATCCGGACCGCCTTTCCACTGGCTGCTACAATTAAGGAAATTCTGATGCTAAAGCTTAGCTACTGCATAGTTACTAGGTTACCCGGCATTGTGGATAATTTTATTTGGTTTAAAAAAATGCTTAAAACATGTTATTCTCAGGAGTTGAGAGCTTTTTGATTTGGCTACCTTGTGTGTTCTCCTTGGCCCAGTGAAAGCTCCCCTCATGCCCTGGCCCCTTGCCATCCTCTGTTTTATTTCTTTCCAGAAAATATTTCAAGTATCCGGGAGCACATATGTACTCAAGATTGTCATGATCAGGTGACATGCCCATCCTTCCAGACTCCTCCACCCAAATTTGCATCCCCTGAATGGGGCATACCCTCTCTTGTCTCTGTCCATTTTCTAAGCAATTTCTCCAGTGCCCAAAATACCCTTCCCTGGGTTTGGTCACTCATTCTCAAATGTTTATTAAGAGCTTGCCCTCCATCAGGCATTGCTTTAAGCCTTGTGAATGCAGCTTTCCTGGAACTTGTACTGGAAGAGACAGAAGATAAATAAACCAGGAAGTGTATAATGTGTCAGGTGGTTTTAAGTGCTGTGGTGAAAAATTAAGAGGAAAGAGTTCTTGTTATAGGGCGGGGCAGTGTTGTTAATATATACGGGCTGCAGAGAGCGGAGGCCTAACTGATGAGGTGCGATTTGAACAGAGTGGGTACCTGGAGGGAAGCAGGTAGCCAACCATGGGCACCCGGGGGAGAGTGGAGCTGAAAGAGCCCCAGCAGAGGGGGTGGCAAGTCCGCAGACCCCCAGGCAGGAGATGCTTGGAGGACTAAGGAGGGGTCCGTGGGGGTGGAGTTGCGTCGTGAGCTGACTTTACAGATCATGTCAGTCTCTTTGGTCAGCACAGCTTCCTCTAATGCCTGAGGGAAGTGGGCAGTTATTGGGAGTTTTCACCTGGCAATGTGTCATGGAAGGATCTGGCTGATGTGATGAGAAGTAAACTGTCGAGTGGCTCAAACAGAAGGGAGACCAGTTAAGATTTTCTTAGAATAATCCAGGCACAAATTGACTCTCAATACTTAGCTCAAGAGTTGGCTCTGCTGGGAAGACTCACCTGATATCCCTAGGCCAGGTTGGGTGCACCTCTTCTGAGTTCCCGTTACAAACTTACTCTCAAAATGAGAGTAATGAAGGCATTCTCTCTCTCTCTAAGCTCAGCTCTGCAAGTGAAATCATTGCCCTCCCCCCTACGTGGGACATGACATCCAGGGATGAAAGTCTCCCTGGCAGTGTGGGAGATGACACCCAGGGATGAGCCTGGCCCTGGCACCATGGGATCAACAATTCCATCCTGACCAAAAGGGGGGAAAGAAGTGTAATTGATAAATTATCAGTGCCTGAGAAGGTTCAGATAGCGTCGAGAGGCTACTCTGGATGTCACTCTTCAACAATCTTCAGTTAGACATTGCTACCTATTAGAATTTGCCAAACTCCAAACAAAACCATTCCTGCCAATCCTAGAGAAGACCTGGGGCTTTATCTGAGACTCTACAAAGGTTTCACACACTATGATTACTTTCCAGAAACCTCCAGATGAGTTCCTAGGCCAGGTAAGTCCTGAAATGCAGAGGGCCCAGCCTCTCCAGAACATCAGCTAGTACCATCTCCTACCCCTTATTACTGACAGCCCTTTCAACATCAAAATGTTAGAATGGGCACAGCCCAAATTCCTCTAAAGAGTGAGAGAAAGATCAAAGGGGATGGAGGAGTTATGCAGAGAAGGTAGGGTTTAACAAATGAGTATGGTTGCTGAATCATTATACTGATATTTCTTTTAGCCTCTAGTATCTTAGAGCAGCTAGAAATAAAAACCTAAAATTGTGGAATTGTAACCCATACCAAACCCTAAAATCTGTTCTACAACTAATTGTTGCTGTGTGCTTTGAAATTTATTGCTTTTATATATATATATATATATGTTATTTTTCACAATAAAAATAAATAATCAAGGCATGTAGCTGAGTTCACTGTGTCATGGCACCAACGGTATAACTGGGAGTTTTCTGAATTAATTTCCATGTAGAATACAATGATTATTAACCATAAATGATAAAAATGGGCTAATTTAAAACTTATATTTGTACTGTTATTAAAGCTTAACATTAATTGCAGCAATCATTTAGACCTTTGATGAACAAAAAGATTTTGGGGGAAGGGAATTTGGATAAGGTTTAGTTTCCGGTGAATGGTGATATAAAAAGCAGTTTTACTTATTATTGTTTTTTAACTCTTCAAAGTCTAATCTCTGAATGCCTATGCCCAAGACGGACTGATCCCACAGTTCCACTATTGGCATGTCACTGACGGTAGGAACTTTTTTGGTTGCAGGTGACAGAGCAGGCAACTCACACTGCCTTGAGCCAAAGAAAAGTCCGAGGGAACACCTAGCTTCAGCCATGGGATGATTCTCAGTGGGAATCCCTTCTCCATCCTCTTTCCCACAAACATAGCCATACCCATAATAAGCCCTGCTTTTGCCTCAAGGACTTTATTTGAGCCTATCCCATCATATTTTATGTACATGTGTATCAGAAAAAAACAAAAATTAATACCTCACAAAGGCTGCATTTCATTTTACCCTATTGTTGCTATATAAATGTGGGTCTCAGCAGGGCACAGATGGAACACTCAAATTGGGACAATTTGAAGGGAATGTAATAAAGAGACTATTTGCGAAGGTGTGGGCAGAGTGTAAGGAAACCTCAGGAACAGCACAGCACCCTGGGGCTAGTACCAGGCTTGCAGGGATGGGGGCAGAAAGTGCAGTTGCCAGAACTGAGACTTTAAGGGAAGGGGGGAACATAGCCAGCTGTTGACAAAGGCAGGAGCTGGGGAAGTTATTCCTAGATGCCTCTTCTAGCCCTCCTGCCTTTTGCTGGTGCCTCTGTTTGGCAGAGCCCAACCAGCAGCCAGAGCAGGGGAAACCCATTGATGTCCATTCCAGCCACCCAGGGTGGGGAACAGGGCCAGGTGGAGAATGGAGGAGAGAACTGGACAGACGGTGGATGATATTCTGCACAGGTCCACCCACTTTACCCCTTAGTGTATGCATTTATCTTTTTTTCCACGTGAGAAGTTTCTTCTCTCTTTGTAGGGGACATAGGAAGTCCCACCAGCTATGGCATCATTGTGGGGTAGTGTTCATTTAGTCATACTTCCTTCTGAAACCAGCAGCAAGGGGGAAGAGCCTAGCTACTGCAGTTCTTGATTCTGCAGCATAAGCTTTCTTCTCCCACCACCAGTCCGTATTTCCCTTACGTTCTCCAGCTGCTCAGTTAGATGGTGTTGGATGGAGGTGACCCAGCCTTTCATTCATGCAGAGTCTCAGTCCTTAATGGCTGCTTCTGAACTGATAGCTTCAGTGCCCCCTGATTCTAAGCGTGGTCTTCCATGTTGTATCAGCAACTCGGTTTCTCCCTGAATATAGGGATTAATCAGTGATTCCTTCTCTGCCTGTTGGTTCTGTAGTTTGATAAACCCAAATTATCCAGGGGCAAACTCAGCTTCCAGTTTAGTAGAACCATGACTGTGCTTCCTGATAACAGCATTCCTACTGTGGGCACTAGAATTTGCAAAGTCGGATGATCAGTGTCATAAGGAGGAAACACAGAATTTCTCCAAGTAGGCTGTTAGGTATTAGGGTTCGAGTTAGGACAGGGCCACTGCCGTCTCTCCTTTTATCCCTGGAGCCGTGCATTCTGGATGTGGAGTTATATAAAATGCTGTTTCAAGGCATATACAACACCCAGGGGCAGCACCCCAAATCTTCAGAGATTGTCTGCTAGCTGCCACTGTGACAGAGGCATTCCACCATTTGCCAAGCTTCTGGGAAGTGGGTGACATGGGCCCAGTGCTGCATTCCTTTGCTTGAAAATCCATTCTCTGGTCAGGGGCGATGTTGGGTAGATGCACAGCAAATGGACAAGGCATTCTATAAATCCATAAACAGTGCTTTTACCTGAAGCTTTACGGACAAAGAAGGCAAATCCATACCTGGAATACAGTGTCTGGAAGTACAAAGTGCTGTGCCCTCTATGATGAAAGGAGTCCAGTGTAATCAATCTGCCACCGGGTGATCAGCTATTTTCCCTGGAAGGGGATGTCTCAGCATTTCTGACTCTGCTGCTAGCTGGCTGAGTGCTCAGCAATGGCAGAGGAAATCCGTGTTCTTGACGTCACACATAACCTCCATCTCTGTTACCATGGCTGCTTTGTACAGGGACCGCTTGAGCAAGCAGCAGGGTAGCTAGGAAAAGCGGCTCTTGGCCTTCCTGGAACAGAAAGAGCTCGTCCGACCGATTGTGGGGAGCTCCTCAGCCGTGCCCTTGGTGGGTCTCTATATAGGGCGCTTGTATCGTCACATCCTGGGCCTGGTCCAAGAAGTGCATTTATATCCATCTTTCCTATCCCTGACCCCCGCTGTCCGATCTTGTTCTTTCAGAGCCTATCAACCATCAACCATTTGCCAGGGATCAGACCATTTCTTCTTCCATCCCAAGAGGAGGAAACCAAAGTACCTGGTTTCTTTTACGCTGTTCTTTCGGGCCTCCCTGTGCGTGGCAGAGTGGGGGTGCAGCAACCTTCCATCCTGTACACGTCCGTCTGTAAACTAGGCCTTTGGCTTTTCCTCCTTCATTAATGCATCATTTGTGTGCAATAGTGATGAGGTAGTAACCCAATAGGAGCAAGTGCCAGAGAATTCGTGCCATTTACTCACCTTTCAGGTGTGCTCAGGCGCAGTGACGTGCATACCACACCCGTTTCATAGCACACTGCTCTGTGAATGCCCAGCTTTGTGGGGTGGAAGGCCACATCGTGCCCAGTTTATGATGGGAAGTTTGGTTTGCATTTTTACTTCGTCCGTCGTGCAGTTTCTGTCACGGCCCAGGGGTAAGCCAGGAATTGCTCTCTATTGGCAAAAGAGGGCATGACCTGATTCCACAACTCGAGGGAACTTTGCTGTCATTTTCCTAATAATACTTGTCAGAAGATTCTCGCAACTTCCTCGTCTTCCAGAGACACTTACAGAGCCACTGGGACTGCTGCGTCCTGAGGCCTGACGGGCAGGGCCGCTGGCTTTGCAGCCTGGATGTGGCACAGAGTCCTTCTCGTTCCTGCCCCACGTCACCCCGGAAGCCTGGTGGGCTGCCTGAAAAATGGGTCTGAGCACCAGCTGCACATGGTCTGTGTGTTAATTCCCAAATCCAAAGTATTGGCCTCTTTCCTTGCCATGGGAAGTACAAGTTATGGAAACTCCATCCTAACATGCCTCATGCCCCTGAACTCCCTATTTCAATCCTGTCTCAAGCCCCTGAATTTTTATTATTTTTTTTAACTTGTTTTATTGTATAATGTAACATATATATATAAATCAAAGAAAGAGAAGAGTAATAGTTTTCAAAGCACTCTTCAACAGATAGTTACAGGACAGACCCCAGAGTTTGTCATGGGCTACCATACCATCATTTCAGGTTTTTCCTTCTAGCTGTTCCAGAACATTGGATGCCAGAAGGAATATATGTATTTTTATCATCACTTTTTTTCTTTTTTGTGAAAAATGACATACCTACAAAAAAGAAATACATTTCAAATCACAGCACAATTGGTTGTAGAACGGATTTCAGATTTTGGTATGGGTTACAAATCCACAATTTTAGGTTTTTACTCCTAGCTGTTCTAAGATACTTATGATTAAAAGAAATATCAATTTAATGATTCAGCAGTCATGCTCTTTTGTTAAGCCCGACCTTCTCTGTATAACTCCATCATCACCTTTGATCTTTCCCCTACTCTTTAGGGGTATTTGGGCTGTGCCTGTTCTAACTTTTTCATGTTGGAAGGGCTGTGGCAGTAATAAGGTGTCAGAGATGGAACTAGCTGATGTTCCGGGTAGGCTGGCCTCTCTAGGTTCAGGACTTATCTGGTCCGGGGACCCATCTGGAGCTTGTAGGTTTCTGGAAAGTTACTATAGTGCGTGGAACCTTTGCAGAATCTTACATATTGCTGTAGGTATTCTTTAGGATCGATGGGAATGGTTTTGGAGTTTGGCAAGCTATGCTAGGTAGCAATGTCTCACTGAAGTTTGCATAAGAGCAACTTCCACAGTAGCCTCTTGACTCTATTTGAACTCTCTCAGCCACTGATACCTTATTTGTTACACTTCTTTTCCTCCTTTTGGTCAGGATGACATTGTTGATCCCACAGTGCCAGGGCCAGGTTCATCCTTGCGAGTCCTCTCCCATGGCACCAGGGAGACTTTCACCCCTGGATGTCATGTCCCACATAGGGGGGAGGGCAATGATTTCACTTGCAGCGTTGGGCTTAGAGAAAGTGAAGCCACATCTGAGCAACAAAAGAGGTCCTACGGAGGTAACTCTTAGGCATACCTATAGGTAGGCTAAGCTTCCATGCCACTGAATTTAAAAAAATTATTTATTTTTAGTTGTGGCAAAACATACCACAAGTAAACTAAAACTAAAAATCATTTTATCCAAGTTAAGTGGACAATTCTTTGACATTAAGTACATTGGCAATATTTTTTAATTTTCTCCACTATTTGTAGACTATTTTCGTCACTCCAAACCAAAACTAATACTCATTTAGCAATAACTCCCCCTTTTTCCCTCCCTCACACAGGCCTTGGATTTTAGCATGTAGATATCCCATCCTCTGACATACCCATGCCTTATTAAGGCATATGGGATGCAGGCTGCTTCTCCCTCACTGAGTTAGTAGGATGCTGTCAGTAGTGAAGCAGTGTGATCTTCTGTGGGATGCCACGACTATTAAAGTCTCTGTACAATAGCATGACAGACAGATCTGATGCTGGCTGGTAACGTGCATTGTCATCCTGAGAAGTGAAGGCTCACTGCTTCTGACTTTTTTTGCTGATGAGAATGAGGATTTAAAAAATAAAATTCTCTGGTCAATAGCTTTGTGCCAGGTATCAGAATCTAGATTGATTTCTCCAATAGAAATACCGTGTCTGGAATCACAGGTGTAATTGGCTGTAATTCAGTTTATGATTATCTTTTTTTTTTCTTTCTTTTAAATTTATTTTGTATTATCAAGCCAAAACAGCATACAAACATGAACATTCATAACATACAAGCGTTGTGTATGGTATACAATCAATGGCTCACAATACAGTTTATGATGATCTTTTGATAAGCTCCACAACCTATCTGGCTTTACACCAGCCAAATCCTGAGTTATTTGGTGGCGTGATGGAAATCACTTTCTCTGCATTCTTCAAATCTCGAGTGGTAGCACCGATCTGGCTCTGTACTTCCCCGAGGTATGTGCTCTTAGCTGAGTCTCTTGGAAGGGGCAGTTTTAGGGGTGCCTATTTGTCCCTTACTCCATGAGTCAGTGAACCAATGTGGTTTGTTTTCCAGATGTTGAATATGTTGCCACTGTAGATTCTGGGACTGGGGAATAATCCTAGTATTGGTCTCTGGTTCCACTGGACCTATTATGAGGTGAACTCAGGCTGAGACTTACCCCTCACCCCTCTCCACAAGTCCCCATTCTGTTTGGTGCTCCATGGCAGCATTTTAGAGCTCTGGGTAGTAGCTTAAAGTTCATGTCCTACATCTGACCTGTGGAAGGTCAGTGTGTTTCCTTTTCTCCATTGCACAGTCATCTTGGAAGCAGCCAGAGGTTCCTCAATGAAAGGCTTAAGGGAGGATTCACAAGATTCGTCCAAGGCAACATCCCTTTCCTCAAACAGACCCCACCTCTCCCTCAGCTGAGAAGCTGTGGGTCTGTGAAACTCAGTAAGAGGCTGGGAGTCCCCCCCTCCCACCCCAGTAATGACTGAATTAGGTTTCAGCCCATCAGACCTATAACTTTTCCACCTTTTTATGTCAAGCAGCACTTTAATATATTGCCCATCTATTTCTGTTTTATTTCTTGGACTCCTGTGATCATTTATTCATCACCACATATCCCTGCAGATCAAAGCTCTGATTACCACTCATTCCTGTGGCTTGTTGCTTCCATCCTGTTGCTGGCAGTTATGTGCCACCTGCTGGCTTCTACTCCTTCTGGATCCCTTTATCACTATGAGATTGAAGAGCTGAATTCCATTTCAGCATCCTCCTTGGTCGCCTCCAGCCTACATGGGACAACGACTGCACAGAGCCACCACAAAGCTTCTCAAGGATACTGGTCCCATCCCCTGCCCGCAATCCTGGCGAAGCACGGGAATTGGGGTAGGGGGTAGTCGTTGCTCATGACAGATCCACTTCAGCTCTCCCATCCTTCTGAGACTTCAGGTTCCCTGGACAGCAGGGATTGGCTCTGCAAACATTCTGTAAAGAGTTAAATAGTAAACAATTTAGGCTTTGTGAGCCAAGAGGCAAAATTGAACAACTGGTTCTTGCCATAGGGCTATTAATTTTTTGTATTGTTACTGCATTTTACATTTTAAAAATGCAAAAACTATCATTAGTTCATGGGCCATACAAAAACAAACAGGTTTGTCCCATGGGTCATAGTTTGCCAACCCCTGTTGTCCAGGATACCAGGAAACTTGTAGTGATTTGACCTCATCAACTGTATGTCCCCTCGAGTCCAGGCCTTCATTAGCCCACTTGGTAGATTATTGATGCCAGTCCTTGGTACTCAAGCTCACCCTCTAAACTCTAAATCCTGGGTGAGTGACTCCTTGTCGATGGATTCAGCCAAATCAATCTTTGAATTTGGTCTTCCTTGGTCCAGTGCCTTTGGAAATTCATACATGCTGGCTCCTGCCACTACAGATTAGTGAGGTGTGTAAATCTTAAGATATGTAGGCTGTCTTGTGTTTCTCCCTCTGAGCTGTGTTGGGTGTAACCTGAGGTTTAGGCATAAAGGCAAGGTGAAGCAGTAGATGGGGGACCTTAGGAGAGCAACCTACCATCACTTTAGACAGGGAACAGCTGTCTGCATGAGCATGAGGGTTTTGTAGCTTTGACTGTGTCTGCCCAAATGATCTCATACCATTTCTCAGGTCCCCACTTCCTTCCCTGCAGTGTCTTCCCTTAAAGCTAGACACCTGACACGTGGTGGAGGTGATCACACAAATGGCGCTGCAGCTCCGCAGCCTCTACCTGCCGGTCCTCAGTTGTACCTGCCCCGTCACCTGGAAGGTGAGTGGTTGCTGAGCCTGCAGGAGATAAGTGGCTGTGAGGATGTCCCATTTATCCCCATGTGCTTTCGGTCATGTATTCACAGATCCCAACTTTTCATTTTCCTTTCCTGTGCCTTCTGGCACTGTGGGAAGAAGCCAGTCGATGCCACAATCTTTGCCATGCCACTGTCACTGTAGCGATGGAGCGCCGCTCCCCTTCATCTCCCAGCGCCTTCTCCCACCTGCACTGCACCCCGTGCCACCTCCGGAGGCGACTTGAGTGACTGTGATGCCACCATTGCCTCCCAGATTCTTTGTCTTACATTTCCCCCTGGCGACGAGGTTCTGCCTGCATTCCTCAATCTAATCCCCAAACCCCACACCATGGTCTCGATAGAAAACAGAGTCAACTCAGATTAGGATAACTTGAAGAGACTGTAACGAAGGGGTGCCGGGAAAGGTCTGAAGCAATGATGGGAGGCAGCAGTTGCCGTTTCCCTTGGACAGAGTAACAGTGGGGGAGGGACGCTAGGAAGGAGCAGAGATCCTAAATGGAAGGACATGGTCAACAGTTTTGACATTTTTCTTTAATATTTTGTGCAATTATGCAGCAAATCCCATTTTAAATCTAACTTATTTAAAACTCCAGAGCATCATATGACTCCTGATTTAAAAGGCCCACAAAATAATTATTTCATTTTCTTTAGTCATCCCTGTCATATACTAAAGCTGATGGAATTCAGTTAAACAGCATTGGTTATCTATTGACAAAACTAAATTAATGTAATGAGGATTTATTTTTACTTTCATTAATTTTTTTATGGCATAGTCCTTGAAACCTCACAGTTTGTCATTCCATGTATTTGCAGGCTATTTTAAAAAAATCATCCTCGTCTTCTATTTTCTTACTTTCAAACACCACCACAGCATGATTATTTTAATCCCTTAGCCTGGGGTCACTTTTATCTGATGATTGTTTTCCCTTAAATTTTAATTGAAGTTTCCAAGTCCTTTTTATACTGCAGAACGATAAATAAACTTCTGTGCTTGCGGGAGGATGATAAATAGTCAAGGAAGCCAGTATCTACGCTTCTGTATGTGTTAGTTCAAGGCAGAAACTATTTTCTCATTTGCTTCTGAAATCACTTTAGATTTCCAAAGAGAGGATTATGTAGAGATTCTATAAGTTAAGTGTGCTGCTTTGTTGGTTTTAAAAATGTTCCCGTCTCCACAGTGAGGTTTTTCAGGAACTGGGGATGTGTTCTCATTTATCTGAGATAGAACAGCTACACTTTCTATCTCCTTTGGGTCATTCCTGCCCAGTAGGAGGAGATGACCAAAAGCCTCCTCTCCTAGACGGCATGCATGCTTCTTAGCATCACTGGTCTCAAGTGTGTTATTCTTTATTTTCCCCTGGAAATCCTTTTACTAGGGCTGGTCCTGGTGGCTTATCTCCATCTGTTGCTTTGCGAATACTGAGGGTATTTTTTTTTTAATTAGATCAGTTGTGGGTTTACAGAACACTCAGGCATAAAATACAGAATTTCCATATACCACCTTATGATTAACACCTTGCTTTGGCATCGTCCATTTGTTACAACTGATGAAAGCACATTTTTATAATTGTACCATTAACTATGGTCCGTGATTTAAATTAGGGTTCCCTGCTAAAACTAAGTTTGTAGATTACATTAAATCTTGGATGTGCTGTTCTGCAGAAGAATTGTATCTATTGTGTCTGTTCTGTTGAAAGGACTGACCAAGACAAAAAGGTAGCATATATCCTAAAATGAATAGTAATTTTCTTTGACCAAACTCTGTACAAAATAAGTGTGTGCACGCTTGTGTGTGTGTCTGGCAGGGGCTTGGGGGAGAGATCTGGTGAGAAAACCCTCCATGCATGCCAAATTTGATGGCTCCCTTCAAGTTACAGCTTAAACGTCAGCTTCTCCGTGAAATGGATGTTGAGTCTCTGGAGGCAGTTGGCTGTTTTTGGAGCTGCACCCTGGCACTCTGCATGCTCACCTGTTAGTGCACTAAATGCCTCATGGTTTGTAATGCATTTATTTATGAGGCTTTTTTCTTGCCGTAGACTGCACTCCCTCTGGGCAGGGACTCTTAATCATTCCGTATTCTGTATACAGGACTCAATGTAGTGCCCTGCAGTGGCTACACAGTGGTGAGGGCAACTGAATAAATAGTATTTTGAGCCAGTAAACTTGGCTGGCACGTCTTTGCATTTCCGTGTGGTTGCAAAGTAATAATTCAGTAGTAATTCAAATCACTGAATTTATGATGCAGCAGTGATGGTGTTTTAATAGTCTTAGTAGCTTCTGCTCATTGGATTAATTTTTTCAGTGTTTTTTCATTCGTTCATTCAACATTTATTGATCAACTGCTAAATGCCAGACTCTGACTTAGCTTTGAGAAACAAAGAAGAATGAGTCTCTGTCCTTGCTTCGTACTCCAGTTAGGAAGTCAGATATAAACACAGGACAATTGCACCATGATGTTATAGATGCTATTACAGGGCAACGAAAAGAAATGGAGTAGGACAGGCAAGATGCCAGCTAAGGCTTTGCAGAAGGCTCATCCAGTTTGGGCTGAGTCACTCCTGTCCCTGCAGCCCTCGGTGGCACACGTCTGCAACATGGCGCTTTGGTGTTATGTTTATAAGGAGTACGCAGAGGCGAGAAAGATGCACGCCACCCACCAGGGAGAACAAACACTTGCTCTTGAGGTCAACTCCATTTCTGAGCACCCCAGGTGAATGAGGAAGATGAGTTTATTTGTCCAAGTAACCATTTGTATTTCGCTTTATGATGCTGAGTTATGCTGATGATTAACTACAGAATTAACTTGCATTTTCAGCTACGCAAGTCATTAAAAATAAATGTAAGTCTCGTTAGCTACTCTTTTAGCTTTAATAAACTAACATGTTAGAGTAAGAGCCTTGTTAGTTTGTAGTTTGATGGGAAAAAGCCACAAGAATGACCTGATTTGCACTTTAATTTATATTGAAACAGCTATAATTTTGTAAAAATGGGACAAGTTGGCCATCTGTAAATTACCTAGTGATGTAATTTCTATGAATTATTGAAAGTAATTGTCATTATCATAATCTCATTGCCTCCTGAGGTTCCCATTAGAATTAAAGAACATTTTGTCCTACATCACCTAGGTCCTTTTCTCCCTACCACCCATTTATTTATGTTTACTCGATGTCTACTATGTGCCTGTTAACGAAAAGGCAGTAAATCCCAAGCTCGCTCTTGGCGTAATTCCTAAGAGACCTCACATGCAATAGTTTATTAATGGAAATGACACCCTCAGAGGTTCCTTCCAGCGTCCCACACCCTGTGAGTCCCAAGCCAATCCTTTGTGAAGCTCCCTCTTATCTGAAACTGCACACACCCCGGGGACCTGCTGCCAGACAAGTCATGAGTTGTATTAGGTTAACGTAACTGTGGTTGCTGTAACAAGTAAACCTCAAAAATATCTTATAGTTTAGCAAAATAGAAGTTTCTTTCTTATTCCTATCAAATCCAGCTGATTCCTCCAGGGACCTAGGACGTGGGTCTTCCTTCATCAGCTCATGCTTTCCACAGTGGACCTGTGGGCCACACACCAGCCAGCAAACCATGAGGAGAAAGAGTGGGTGACTTCATTCAGGATGTACCCTGGGCCAGGCTGGCATGCATCACTTCTACTCACATTCCACTGGCCAGAATGCAGGCACGTGGCACACATAGTGCCAGGCAAGAAATATCATCTAGCTGTAGACCCAGGGGTAAAAGGAGCCAGGATGAGGACCCTTTTTATTAATCACATCATCTACTGTTGCCATATGAAGAACACCAACTTGTAGTAATAAGCATTTTTCACTAAATTGCTTCATAATTTCCACAATCAAGCTATTCACCCACTCATTAATTGATACATATTTATTGTGTTCCTATTATGTCCCAGGCACCACACTACAGTGGAAGTAGGCTTATGTGGTAAAAAGAAAGAAAGAAAGGAAGGAAGGAAGGAGGGAGGGAGGGAGGAAGGAAGGAAGGAAGGAAGGAAGGAAGGAAGGAAGGAAGAGAATTGATTAGATTAGGAATTTCTTTTTAAGGTAAAACTAAGAGGATTTGCTGATGGATTGGATCTGGGGTATTAGAGAAATAGAGGAATCAAGAATGGCTCTCAGTGAGCAACTGGGTAAATGAAAGTGTCATTTACTGAAAGCAGAATGTTGAGGCAGGGGCAGGTTTGGAGAGGGGGTATGGGGAGGAACTCAACAGTCTGCTTTTGGCCATGTCAAGTTTGAGATATGTCTTAGGCATCTTGGTGGAGATAAACAAATCTAGGGCTCAGAAGAGAGGTCGTGGCTGGAGATTTAATTTAGGTATTATCAGCATCAATGAGGTTATTAAGCAAAGGCAGCGAATGAGACCCCTAGGGAAAGAGCATTGATAGAAAAGAGAACGGGTTTGTGAGTGGTTCTTGGGACCGTAAGAAGGGGAGGGACCAGAGCCAGCTGCACGAGCTGGTAGACCTGTGAAGTTGTACCGAGTCCTGCAGTTAGAAGAGCCTATGTTTTAATTAGTGCTCTATGGTGCCATCTTGAAATTCTTAATAAGATTTAAACAAAGGGCCTCACATACTTATTATTTTTATTGAGACCTGCAAATTATGTGGCTAGTCTTGGGAGCAACTTCCAGGAAGGCAGAGAAAAGCCATGAGGGTGTAAGTCTGATGGCAAGGGGTAAAAAGGGTTTCAAGAAGAAAGAAGTTTCAAAAAATCAAGATAAAGAAAGAAAAAATAATAATCACGGGATTTAACAAGATGGGATTGCTGGTGGCATTGGCAACAGCCAAGAGGGTAGAGTGGTAAGGACATCGAGCCCATTGGAGTGTATTCTAAAGAGAATGGTCACTCGCAAGCAGTGGGGACAACCCAGTCAATAGGCTGAGCCTTTGATTTTAGGATTTTCCCCTATGAAACTTAATCCTGCAAAGGCAAAGTAGGTCTGCTTGTGATTATTCCTGAGCCACCCCCAGAGAACCTCTTTTGTTGTTCAGGTGTGGCCTCTCTCTCCAAGCCAGCTCAGCAGGTGAACTCATTGCCCTCCTGCCTACATGGGACATGACTCCCAGGGGTGTAAATCTCCCTGGCAACATGGCATGGGACTGCCAGGGATGAGCTGGACCTGGCATCATGGGATTTAGAAAGCCTTCTTGACCAAAAGGGGTAAGAGATAAAAGAGATAAAATAAAGTTTCAGTGACTGGAAGATTTCAGAGTCGAGAGATTATCCCGGAGGTTAATCTCATGCATTATACAGATATCCCTTTTAAGTTTATGGTGTATTGGAGTGTCTGGAGGGAAGTACCTGAAACTGTTGAGCTGTGTTCCAGTAGCCTTGATTCTTGAAGACGATTATGTAACTATATAGCTATTACAGTGTGACTGTGTGATTGTGAAAACCTTGTGTCTGATGCTTCCTTTATCCAGGGTCTGGACAGATGAGTAAAAAAATACGGATATAAAATAAATAAGCAATGAGGGGGTGTATTAGTTAGGGTTCTCTAGAGAAACAGAATCAACAGGGGACACTTGCAAATATAAAATTTATAAAAGTGTCTCATGTGACCACGGGAACACAGAGTCCAAAATCCGCAGGGCAGGCTGTGAAGCTGATGATTCTGATGGATGGTCTGGACGAACTCCACAGGTGAGGCTTGCCAACCGAAGCAGGAAGAAGAGCCTACCTCTTCTGAATCCTCCTTAAAAGGCTTTCAGTGATTCGATTAAGTATCACTCATTGCAGAAGACACTCCCCTTTGGCTGATTACAAATGGAATCAGCTGTGGATGTAGCTGACATGATCATGATTTAATTCTATGAAATGTCCTCATCACAACAGACAAGGCAGCACTTGCCCAAACAGACAAACAGGTACCACCACTTGGCCAAGTTGACACATGAACCTGACCAAGATGGGGGATAAAGGGTGTGGTAGTTAGGTTTATTTGTCAGCTTGGCCAGGTGAAGGTGCCTAGTTCTATTGCTGTGGACATGAGCCAAAAGCATGAGAACCTCATCTGTTGCTGATTACATCTGCAATCAGCTAGGAGGCATGCCTACTGCAAGGAATGATGTTTGATTTAATTGGCTGGTGCTTAAATGAGAGAGCTCAATGCAGCACAGCCCAAGTAGCTCAGAACACCTCATCTCAGCACTCGCAGCTCAGCTTAGGCCTTTGGAGATTCAGAAAGGAATTACTCCGGGGAAAGTTGCTGGAACCCAGAGGCCTGGAGAGAAGGCCAGCAGAGATCACCCTGTGCCTTCCCATGTAAGAAAGAACTTCAGATGAAAGTTAGCTGCCTTTCCTCTGAAGAACTATACATATTTAACTAAATAAATCCCCTTTTATTAAAAGCCAATCCATTTCTGGTGTGTTGCATTCTGGCAGCTTTGGCAGACTAGAACAAGGGATAAAAAAAATTGGCTCGATTGAAATGCTGGTAGTCAGTGAGAGGAAGAAGTAAATGGTATGGAATGTATTCGTTTTTTTCTTTTTTCTTTTTATTTCTTTTTCTGGAGTGATGCAGATGCTCTAAAAATGATCATGGTGATGAATACACAACAATGTGATATTGTGAGCCATTGATTGTGTACTTTGGATGGATTGTACATGTGTGAAAAATATATCTCAATAAAAATATAAAAAGAGAAAGAGAGAGAGAGAGAGAATGGTCAGAGAACTGAACATGCTCACACTTTTCCTGGGGCAGGTAGCAGTGAGGTCAGACTGTCTCTGGAAAGGGATGATGGGTCAAGGAATGGTTTTGAAAGATGAACGAAATTAAAGAATGTTTACTTCTGCGAGTGATTCGGTAGAGAGGAAGAAACTTACAATGCAGTATAGAAAAGGAAGAAATGCAGAGGGAAAACACTTGCATAGGTAAGAGGATGGAAATGCAGAGGGTTGGCTTTAGGAAGAGGGAAGTTCTTCCATTTCCAAAGCAGAAAAGGAAAAGATTATTGATTCACCTTGGTTGGCCAGTTCTAGGCCAGCATATGAATATGAGGTGAGGTCAGCAGTGGAGATGGGGTGAGGGGCTGTTGTGAGACCTGCAGTGTTAATTTACTAGAGAAAAGTAGGATTGTTTAACAGTGCTAAGTTCCCATTTGAGATTTTGTGGACATCCACTTATAGTCAATATTGTTGAGTGTTTTTATTTTCAACATCTTTTAACTGCTCAGAAACAAGTAGAGAGTAGGATAGTTAGGTTTAGACAAGGTTGGTTCTAGTATTATTTCTGTTTTACATTGATGAAATTGGAGCTCAGAGGAGGTAAGTAACTTTCTAGAATTGGCACAATTGTGACATAAATCTAGGTTTCTCTGATGCCCAGAACCCATACTGTTGACCACGAAGGAATGTTTCAGAGCTGGTTCTTGATATAGTCGACCACATGGTGTAGATTTTGCAAATTCTGCTTCTTCCTATAGTGATAAGTAGATGAGTGATACCATAATTTGTGTCTCAATATTTTTTTTCTAGCAATATAAAAAATGGTATGTTTCTCAGCGAGGCACCAAATCTGGTCTCGGGAATCACAGAGCAACGCTCTGCATTGCAGGCATCTTGGCCGGGTAGAAACAGATTTGTAAGTTTGAGCACCGCCTCTCCTGCCTATTGGCCATGTGACTAACAGAGTTTGAATTGTTGATGTGGTAATTCATTCAACATTTATTTTGGGTGCGTATGGTATGCCAAGTAGTGTGAAAGGTCCTGAGGAGATGGTGGTGAACCGGACGCCATCTTTGCCTCCCAAGGAATTAGAGTCTAGTGAATTCAGTTAGTTAACCTGCATGGCATCTTTAACACAGGGTGGGCACTCTACAGGTACCAGTTCTGTTTATCTTCTCTCTGCAGTTTGTCCCTAAGCACGACAACCAGCCTTGGTGGGGCCTCTCCCTGAGAACATCACCAACCAGTGGTATGTTGTTCCATTTCCTGAAACTAAGTGAGGGTCCCACACATGTGTTAAATGCCCAGTGGTGGTACCATTTAAGAATTAGTTCCTACCCAGCTGAATCATAATATATCAGAATCTCAGCAACTTAGAGCCAAGGGAAGACTCTTAGTTGATTCCTCTGCCCATAATTTTTTCCCCTAAAGCAGCAGGAATAAGCAGAGGTTAGCATGATTGCCCATTGACAATGCTAGAATAGTCTTCCTGAGGAGCACTGCTTTTTAACTTGCAGTTATTTTATTTTACTGTAGTTTGTTTTTTGATGAGAAGAGCATTAGATTTTTCTTGTTTATTTGCCTTTGAAGAACAATGAAAATTCTTTAAGTGAAGTGACTCAACCATTGACAAATTTGAGTTTTACTTTCTCCATGGTGCATGCTCTAATTCAGCAGTCAGTATGTATTTCTGAGCCTTCAGACTTTCAGATGGTATGTATGTGGTACTTGAATTAGGGTGTCTCCAAAAACCATGACTTACAGAGGCGTTTGTTTTCTAACATAAATAAGGCTGGATTTGAGCCCCTGGAGACGAGGCACTTTGTCTGTCGTCCCTGATTCTCCTGCCTTCTGGAGGAAAGCTTGTGAAATGAGTGCAGGAACGGACCAGCGGTGTTAGAAGGGGGCTTGCATGGTACTGCTTTATTTGAGTTTGGTACCATAAATCTCACTTTTCTAAAATGTCTTGTGCTGTTGAATTCTGACAGTGAGCAAGCCATTGGAACATGTCCTTGTAAGTATTAAAGGTATGATGATGTGCTCAATTTAGCTTTTTATTTTATATAACATTTTCTCCCGGTGGAAATCACATTGGAGGTAAAAGAGCAAGAGGTTAAGAGTTCAGAGTCCCGTGGTTTAACCTCAACCTCCCAGTGACTTGAATGAAGAGTTTGGATGAGTGTGTGACTCTGGGTCCTGTGTTCACTTAGGACATCGAGGGCTCAGATTAGAGCCTGTGACTCTAATTGTGGTTGTCGTGTGATACAAGAGACTGTTAGGACTAAGTGCAGAGCTTCTCCTTCTTTTGCATCTATTTTAGCATCTAGCATAGTATGAGGCACGTTGGAAATGCTTAATAAATATACAGTGAATTAAAAGCTAGGAGGGTGGTGCAACAGTGGCTCAGTGGCAGAATTGGAGCCTGCCATGCTGGAGACCTGGGTTCGATTCCTGGTGCCTGCCCATGCAAAAAAAAAAAAAAAGAAAGAAAAAGAAAAAGCTAGGAATTCAATTTATTTTTAGGAGAAAGGCAATATATTGACATTTTACCAAGCTGCAGGAAAATGAAGGCAGAGCCCATTTCCAGTTTATCGTCTGTTTCCAGCACCAGGCACAGTGGCAGGGACATGGAGGGTAGTTAATAACTGCTAGTTGATTCTTTCCCTCCCGCCCTTTGTCTTCATCTTTCCACAGAAATTTACTGCATGCCTTCCAAATGCCAGACACTCAGGATACATCAATGAAAAGGCACAGTCCAGAGAGGACAGAGTGATGTGCATAGATGGTTGCAGAGCAGTGTGGTAATGGTTATAATAGAACCTTCTAAGGTGTCAACGCAGCGTGGAGGAGAACAGCCTGCATCTGCCTGGGAGTTGGGGAAGGTGCTCCACATGGTGATTTGTAAGCTACTTCTTGCAGGGGTATTGGGCTGGCAAAGTAGACCAGGCTTGAGGGGTAGGGGAGGGACTCCAGGCAGAGAAGAAGATACAGGTTTATTTAGGGAGTTGTGACACAGCCCAGGACACTCTGTAGAGAGAATTTAGGATGGCTGGAGGAAGGAGTGGAAGACATAGGGAAATAGAGTAGACAGAGAACTGAGAAACAGATGATTCTGAGAGGTTGTTAGAAGGCAGATCCTAAAGAACACCGCAAAACAGAAGAATTGATTCTGTGTGTGCTTTTCTGGAAGATTAAAGTGAAGCTCTTCAGGCCTTCCTTGGTGGTAGCTGTTATGGTAGTAGCTCTGGCTAATATTTATCAAAGTATTTGGTAGCGGCCGGGACCATTCTGAGAGTGTAACCCAATTAATCCTCATAACAGCTATATGAGGGAGATGCTATCTTTGTACCCATTTAGCAGATGAGAAAGCAAAGGTGTAATTAGGTTACATAATTCTCATGTGTTCACTGAGCTCGTCAGGATTTGAATCCAGGGGGTCTGGCTCCAGAGCCTGTTCTTAGTCATTAGACTGTGTGACAGCACAGGAACTATATTACATCATTGCAGTTCTAAAGTTAACGTAAAAGAAAGTCACAATACATAAGGACAGAGCGCAGTACGAATCACTGTTTCTAGCTTTCAGAGTCTTAGAAAATGGGTTGACCATGTTTATTCCTGATCATTTGGTTGTTCTGTGAAGGGAGAACGGTCCTCACCACCGTCGCCCAAATGCAAGACTTCAGTGAAAGACACTGACATAGTTAATGCAGCTTCCACCCAGGCCTGGGTGCTGCGAGAGTCTCTAGTCTGTCTGAGCAGTGACGGCCTTTGTTAATGTGACCATCGACTCTGAAATTCCCTTCTTAACATCCTACCACCTGCGTGCATCCATCCAGAATTAGGAGGGTCAAATGGTTCCATCGGAGTTTATTTGCAGCATCTGCTCCAGGTATAGACTGGCATTCCTTCTCGAATTCTCCACTATTTGATAACAAGTAAACCATGACGTAAGAGGATTTCCATCTGGGTTTTCATTATTAACTTTAGCAGTTGGTTGTGATTATAGTTTTGCACTGCTGCTGAACTCGGGATGTGGTCTTTGGAAATCATGCCATTGTGGCAAACCTCAGTTTCCTCATCTGCAAAATGAGGAGGCCGGAGCAGATGATCTCTAAGCTTTCCTCCAAAGCTGACATTCTGTGAGATACTTGTGGAGGTTCATAATCCACTAAAAGAGAGAAAAGCAGTTGCCATGGCAATTGGCATTTAATACACAACCCTGTTTCTCAGTCAGCCTGCTTTTCTTTGAAGAAATTTGCTTCTGTTATGGTTTAGGCCCCAAGGTTGCCTAAACCTTCATTTAGAAAGGTTCAGAATTCATTTCCATCACTTAAGAACTCCTGAACAAAATCAGTTTCTTAACTTTCTAATGACTTAGATCCCTTTTCTTCAAAGTGGTGTTAATAATAGTATCAACCACATGGTTAAAAAAAAGCAAAAAACATTTACCATTAAACCTAGGATACCATAATGAAAATGCTAATGGTAATTATTGTGATAATGCCGCACCAATAATAATAAAAATAGCTAACATGCATTGTGCATATGCTCTGTTCCAGGCAGTTCTTTCTGTGTTACCCCTCATCCTCACAGCAGCTCTGTGAGGTAGATGCTATTATTCCTGTAGTTAGGTCCGATCATTTGCTCAAAATCACACCGTGAGAAAGGGGTGGAGCTGGAAACCCGTCAGCTCAGGTAGGTTGTTTCCAGGGCCCACACCCTTAACTGTTGATCCCATAGCATGGGTTGCATCAGCTACACAGCAGGCACCCTGCGGCAGTTCCTCGTGCTATCCTGAAACTAAGGTCCCTCGATGCGAAGTAACCCCTCTAGGAACTCACAGGCTGTGGTGGCAGAGGCAAGGTTCGGACCCAGGCAGCATGGTTCCAGGGGTCATGCTGGGGACCGTGACGTCCACTGCCTCGGGGTGAACTGGCCTCTCCACCAGGCTCGGTGCAGCTGCTTCTCTGCGAAGCATGTGAGAACATGACGTTCACTCCCCCCGAAGCCCGTGCAACCCTTTTGGTGGGCTGTTGGAGCTCTGTTTATGCTCTTCTGGGTTGATACGTGGAGCCCCAAATCTGCAAGCCTAACTGCCACAATTGTTTTTGTGAAAAGACCAGGCAGTTACAGATATTTTTCAATGCCTTGCAAAACGAAACGAGAGGATGTGAGTGTAACGTGCGTGCATGAAATTCCAAGTTAGTCAGGTGCGAACTTTCAAACAGGTCTGGGCTGTAAAACATTTGAAAGACGGTTTGCTTCCATGGCTCACATTACCTGAGCAGTGTTTTCAGAAACATTAGCAATATTGATATAAGCCAGGGAACAGCAACTTCTTCTATAAAGGGCCAGATAGTAAATATTTTCTGCTTTTTTGGCTGTACAGTCTCTGTTGCAACTACGCAACTGTGCCGTGATACTGCAAAACCAGCCATGGCAGTACATAAATAAATGAGTGTGGCTGTGTTCCAATGAAGCTTTATTTACAAAAAATAGATGGTAGGCCATAATTTGCTGACTCCTAATCTAAGAGAAAGATTGCCCGGTTATTTAATGCCAGTGGATTTGGGAAACCCATTGCCTCTTGGAGGCAGGTAAACAACGTTATTGCCATGTTTGTTATTTCCTCCCCTAACTCTTACATTTCTGTGAGACCTGATCTTGCCATCCCAGATTTGCTGAACAAGGTATTGCAAATGGTGGTTAGCTAAGGCTTGGTGAATTACACAGCTCCAACCATTTGCTTCATTAAGATATTGAAATTTGATTTTAGTGACAGGTTTTCAACACTATATACCAGTGATGATAAAAGTTTAAAAAGATGGTATAGAATGAAAATTTATGACTACATGCCTTGATTTGAGCTACCTCAAATCCTTTTGCTAAATAATTAGCAAATTATTTTTAATAAATGTTTATTTACGGGAAATGGAATGCAATTTTTATTATAATTTAAGGCATTTCAAATGGCCCTTCAAATATAACAGTTGTCTGCCAGAGGGGTTTTCATTAATTATTAAATGTGTTAGAAATTGAATCAAGTTAGCACTGAAATTAGTTAAGATCAACTTTATAATTCAAACCACATAAATAATCTTCATTGTTCCAATGAGTTAATCATTGTAAATTTGATTAAGGAGCTACGTTTCAAAGTCTGTGTAATTTAATGTCATTTTTTTTGTTCCTGCTTTTCAAGCATTTGTTAAGTCTATGAAGGTACATTGTATGGCTAAAAAATCTCATTGCACCATCATTAGCCTTGAGCTGTAATCAGTAAATAATTTGTGGGTTGCAATCTGGAGTTAGTTTTGATACATTTTTAGACTTCTCTGAATCAACATTTGTTTTATGGTCAGTTAAGTAAATGACATATTGATTACGGACATTCAGACGGGGCGGCTGGCTTCAGCAAGGCGCTCCTTCACCAGGGTCCTGGGGCGGCCGCCTCGGACATCCGGAAGGCAGCGTGCACGGCTCTTCGTGAATTCTCTAAGAATCATAAAATTCCATACCGAAGTAAGTTGTCATTTTCATTCCTTTTAGTCTCAGCAGCCAGCCTTACATCCTAAACATACTTCATACGGGATACCTCTTCCTTTCGTGAGTGAGCTCTGTTCTTTTCAGTGCTCTGAGTCAGAGGTTGGCAAACTACAGCCCAGAGGTCAAAGCCAGCCCACCCTTGGTTTTATAAATAAAGTTTTATTGGAATTCTGCCCTGCTCATTCTTTATTCTTTGTTTATGGCTGCTCTGGTGCTGCAGCAACAGGGTGGAGTAATTGTAACAGAGATGGTACGTCTGCAAGCAGAAAGCACTTGAGAACTGGTGCTTTACAGAAAAAGTGGGCTGACCCCTCCTCTAAGTCACCTTTTCCCCTTTGGAGCTCATCAATCTGTTCTGTGTCCACCTGTGGACCTTTCACACTTGTCTTCTGTTAGAGCTGCTCCTTGCACCTGTTTTCCTCGTGAGCCCCTCTCGTGGGCGTGGATCCTGCCTTCTTCATCCTTGTTTCTGTCCTGGGCCTGGCCTGGCACAGGTCTCAGTATTTGCTAGTAGGCAGTAAGTGTTCTCTCCCGAAGTTATTTTTAACTGAATTTTACCCACTTCCTTAAATCACCAAATCTTTTATAAACACCATTCCCTGTAGAGAGTTAACGTCTATTATTAATGGCATTAATAATTAAGGCCATTATTAATGGCCCTTTCTAGATGCGTTTTATTGGCTGCCATGACAAGTTGCGACCGTAAGGAATAATGTTCTTCTGCTATTTAAGTTGCTGACTTGGTGTCATCAATTAATAAGCGGTTCCCCTGAAAGGTCGGACTGCAGGGAGCACTCTTACACCATGCGTGGGTCTGCTGGTGAAGGAGGGGGTGAATACTAAGAAGTTATGCTGGGTGAATAACTAAGAAGTTATTCCCACTTAGTTAATTTTGTTGTTTACACCCAACTGCGTGGATGTGGATGTGACCCTATTGGTCCATGCTGCTGTGTCGTGGAAAGGCCACATGCTTACGTTTGTTTTCAGAAATCCAGAGATGATTCACTGATTCCTTAAGGAGAAACCAAATGGCCTTGTTTTCTTTCTCTTCCTCTTTTTTTAACTCAACAAGTATTGACGTCCTCCTCTCGGCTACATTCGATGCCCTCCTCTTTGCTGCCTTAAAGCTGGGACGCACCTCTTTGGGTGCACTGTGAAAATTCAGTCCTTCGGTCTCTGAATCCTCAGTATTTGGCACAAAAAAAACACTCCACAAATGTTTGCTAAATGAGTCAATAATAAACAATTGAATTCTTTCCCAAAGTATTACTTTTAAACCAGGTACTTGTAATTGTCTATTTCCACCTAGTATGCATCCTTAAATATGACCCTTGATAACTCTGCAGTTAAGTTTGCATGGGTTGATATTTATATGAGAAACAGGGAAGAGGAGGCCCATTATGCCTGAGCCCACAAAATACAAAGAAGACCCTCAAAGTTTCAGAAGGTGACAAGAAATCTATAGTCTTATAAATCTTTCCCTTTCAACTTTAAACCTTCATGGTTTGTATGTTCTCATAAATCAATGTTCAAATGGCAAAGGCAATCGATAAGCATCGGTTGAATATATGAATGGAAGAATGAATGAATTTGATTGTTTTCCAATTTTAAATCTAAATCTCATCATTTCACTGGGTGAGAATATAAAGATTTAGGGTAGATTAGATATCAGGATGAGGTGAAGTGAGAAATCTAGAGTTTAGATTGGCATTCAGAGAATTGAAGTGGGGGGGGACTCAACATGACACAAAATGAGAAAATCTCGGTGAATGAAGGTAAAGAGTAGCAAACAAAAGTATTTGAGAACCTTCCAAGAAAGTTTCCAGTGATTTTTTGTTGTTGATTTATGAAGATATAGAATCATTAAGTGCTAAAACTGAAGGGGTGGATTTCCAGGCTTCTGATAGCCACGATCCAGGCAGGAAATAGAATTCCAGCCCGTGAAGAGATTTTAACCAGGGGACTTGTGTCACACGGGAGCGGTGGAGTGAGGAAACTAAATGAGACGGTGGGGCACTGAGGGTCTAGCACGCCTGGGGAGGGAGCCGTTCTCACACTTAGTCCTCAAGAGGTCAGGGCAGTGTTGGAGCCCAGCCAGGGTAGGGGCTGGGAGAGGGGTCACCAGCAGAAGCAGACCTTGTAGAGGGTCTCAGAAGTGTGCTGGAGCAGGGAGGGGCAGGGAAGGAATAACCCTCCCTCCCTCTCCTTCTACTCTCCAGCTCCTGCGGGTGCCTCCCGTCGGCCCCAGCCTGTGAGGAGCCCGGGTGGTGGCTTCCCAGGACATAGAACCTGACGGAGAAGACTGCAGGTGGCGGCCATAAGAAAATCAGCACAGGGACCCTCTCCGTCCTGTCCATTAACAAATGAGGAAATTGGCACCCAAATTGGCCCAAAGCCTTATAAATCTTTCTCCTTCAGCTTTAAACCTTCATGATTTATATATTCTCATTAATCAATGTTCAAACGGCAAAGGCAGTCGATAAGCATCGGTTGAATGTATGAATGGAAGAATGAATGGATTTGATTGTTTTCCAATTTTAAAATCCATTTTCACCAACACATTTGCTGCAAAGCAATCTAACATATGAATGGACCATAATTTATTTAACTGCTCCTCTATGAATGGGCATTTTTCTCATTTCCAATATCACTGTTATTAATAATTATTTTAGTGATGAAGTCAGTATTATTCATTATAATGATGCTACTAAGTACCATTTACCAAGTGCTTATTCCATGTCAGGCACCAGATTATGTAAACACACACACTCATTTAGCCCCTATCACAAATCTTTGATGTATCCATTTAAATTCCCATTTTACAAAAGAAGAAATTAAGGCTCAACTTGTAACTCAATCAGAAGTTCCACAGTCACTGAAAGGACAGATGTGGAATATGTGCCCACATCCTTTCAGCAGGAAAGCCTCTGTCTATTGCCTCCCTGTGTAATGAAACATTCTGAATGGAACATTTTTCTACATAAGTCTTAGTATCTCTGATAATTTTCTTGGAATAGTTTCATAAAAGTGTTATTGGGGCCAAGGTTACAATCCTGTTTTTAAGTAGTAAGAAATAACATTTAGTTGCAAACTGAAATAAATTAAACTTCTGTAGAGAGAAATACTCCTATGTGGGCATGAACTTTTAAAAGTTTTGTCCAACTGCCTAACTGCAAATTGTGAGGTAGCAGTGTCTAACAGTGCCAGTCTTGTTATGTCCTCATTGAGTGAATAGCATTATTTTTAAGAGTCTCAGATCACTCTTTAAATATCTCACATGGATAATTTCCCCCTGTGGATGTTGAATTTTGTGCTCATGAAGATGGGAAAGAGAGTGGAAAGCTGGCCAGGCTGTTGCTGGGTCTCTGGATTTACAACTTCCTCCTCATGCCTACCCCCTCCAGAGGTCTCAGCCCCCTCCCGGCCAGAGAACTCCCACACACTCTCCCCCCGCCAAATCAACAGGGCAAATGTGTAGAATTTTAGAGCATGTGAGGAATTTAGTTCCCCATTCTCCGCTATGTACCAAACTTGTCCCTCCTTTCCTCCATTCCTTCCTAGAAATGTTTATATTAGTCCCTATTATGAGCTGTGCAATGTGGTAGGCATTAAATAAGACACAGTCCCTGCTTCTAGTTGGAGGAATAGATTTTCAGACAAGTACAATACTGGTGGATATGCTTGGTATAAGTACTCAGGGAATAGAGGGGTGGGGGCTGTGGGACACTGGGGGCAAAGGAGAGTTTCTTCAGAAGGGTGACAAATGAGCTGATCCTAAAAGAATACGTTGGGTTGGATTTCTGAAGGAAAACATTTCAATAAAGAAAGAGGGAGTTCTGCTTATAAACTCACTACTTCTGACCAAACTGTAAACTTTAACACTGTTTCATTCTACAGATTGTTATTGGGCTGTGTTTGTTAAGTTTCTACAGTGTAGGGATAACCCCCAAATCGCAGTGGGTCATCCCCAGAAACACTCATCTTTTTTGTTCAGAGATCTTTGGGTCAGTTCGGGGCTGACCAGTCTTGGCTGGGTTCAGTAGGGCTTGGCCACAGGATATAGGGCAGGTTTGGGTCTCGTCCAGATGGCTCATCCTTGGCCCTGTCCTGCTGGGGCGTGTTCTTTTCAAGGTGGCAGCAGAAGCACGAGAGCCCAAACCAAGCCATGGAAGTTCATTTCAAGCCTCTGCTTTCATTATGTCCACTAACATCCCATTGACCAGAGCAAGCTGAGATGACCAAGCTCTGAATCAGTGGAGTGGGGTTACATTTTCCCTCTCTACTGAGAAGCACCGGCAGGTCACCCTGCACAGAGAGAGTATGACGAACTGGAGACAGTAATCTACTCTGCCACCGTGCTTTCCTGAAATGCAGTCCTTCTGGTAGAATTCTGTAGCAGAGATTTTTTAAAAAAGGGAAGTAAATCAGCCTAAGTGGCAGGAAAGGAAGAACTTACAAAAAGTCTATAAAGGATGGAGAGGTGAATTTGAAGGAGAGAAAACACCAGTAATTTATCTGCAGCACTTTATTTGGACTCAGTTAGTATATTGGCTAAACGTTCTTACAGGCTCTTGTCTCTTCTGATTCTGTAGATTCTTCATAAAGACATTGAGCCAAAAGTTAGGTCTGGGTGACCTTAACGCTAGTCGTTAGAGTTTTGGTCTCTTTCCAAAAGAGTTTGAATGCCAAGTCAGTGTGGCTTTAGACAGACAACTGTCACAAAATTACAAATCACAGTTTCTTGGCGGGAAGTTTTCCCTGGTTTTGATGTGTTGGTACTGCCAGATTTGCATAACAGGATGATGGGAATCTGTCAGACGGACTGGGTGATGGGAGAACACCGAATGGGAGGGAGGCGGGACATGCCCAAGGGCCTGGCATGGCGGAGGAAGGCTCAGGGCAGCGGGTCCTCTCCTCTGCCCTACTCAGCAGTGCCCCTTCTCCAGGCCTCAGGAGGTGTCCTGTCAGAATCAGATGGCAGCAGGGGCGACCGTCCCCTGGACTGGGCCGCACGCCATCACCCACCCAATCCTCAAAACTCCTCAGAATCCTTTTGTTCTGGGCCCCCCCGAGCATGCTTTGCTGAAGCCACACAAATTCCACCCCCTCTATGGGAACAGGTCTGAGCTGAGGACAGATGAGAAGCTGCCTCCGCTTGGTCAGTCCCCCGTGCAGGGGCTTTTTCCTCACCAAGATGTGGTGGGCACCAGCTGGTTTTGTAAGGAGCAAATATTTTCTCCCCATAAAAGAGAGGATATTAGAAGAGGCTCCAGAAAGTTTGGGAAAATAAATCCAGGCCCCAGGATATACAGGAGAGGTTTGTACAGCCTTGGGCCAATGTTTCAGAAAGGAGAAGCATTGCATTTCTTCTCTGCTTTGTCGTTAAATCTGAGTAAAAGCGAACACTAGATAAAAATCCACTTCCAATTAAGATTGTTTTTCCTTAATTATGAATAGATGAGTCTTATGTTTTGCCCACGGCGGTGACATTCAAGACGTGATTTCTCAATAGTTTGAAAAGTAGTTTACCTAAGAAATGGTAGGAAGAGTGTTGTGACACATGGGCACTCTTACTCAAGTTGTGAAACACTGACAGGACTACGGACATCCCTGTGGTATACAGCTCTTCTGAATCACACTAATCACATTTAAGTGAAAGCAAATCACTTTCATACAGGCAAACTTCTGTGCAATGCAACCAGAGCAAATGCACTTTGAAAGAGGGCCAGAGAGAAAAAAACACCTATGAATTATTTAATGGGGAAAAATGCCTATGTTTAAATTTAGAATTTTTGAGAAGTAAATAAAAATACATGAGGTGCTTCATGAAACCAAAACTTTGGTTTCAGTTATTGAATGAGTAAACATTTATTGTATTTCTGCTGGACTCATTACTTTTCTCAGGAGAGAAGTCAGGCCAGGTAGGGAAAGCAGTCTTGAAGTTCAGAACACAGATAACAGCAGGGGGAGTGATTTGGGGAGCTGACCACACAGAGACGGGGACCTGGCTGCAAAAGACGGGTATAGAGAAAGAAACGGCCAAAGTCAAACCTGGGGAAATACGCTGTGTGCTAGGCTTTGCTTTTTTCTTTTGAGAAAAAGCATCTTTGCAGATGAGATTAAATGAAGGTTTTTTTGAGAAGAGATGACCCTGGATTACCCAGGCGCGTCCTAACTGCCATCCCACATGTCCCTGTAAGTGAGAGGCTGAGCAGGACTCAGCACCCACAGACCACGTGTTGGAGGCAAAGACTCGAGTGATGTGGCCACTAGCCAGGGACTGCCAGCGGCCACTGGGAGCCGGGGAGGCAAGGCCCAGAGTCTCCCCCAGCGCCTCCCAAGCACACGGCCCTGCCGTCCCTCCAGTGTGGACTCCTGGGCTCTAGAACTGACAAAGACTAACTTCCTGTGGTTTGAAACCACACAGGTTGTGGTCATTTGTGACAACAGCCCTAGGAAGCTAATATATCCACCTCAGAGAAGAGGAAAGAGCTCTTAGAGAGGTGAAGAGGTCAGAAGAAGCTTCAGGGTCATGGAAACCAAAGGAAGAGTTTAAAACAGGTTCGCAGAGGCAGTGGAGTAAAACACTAAAGCCTAAAGGGCAGACTGAGGAGAAGTCATTGATGCAAAGCAATGATGGATTTTACTGGGCACCTGCCGCTGTCCTAAAAACCTGACAGGTATGAACTCGATTGATTCTCACAGCAACTCTGTGAGTTGGTACCTGTTATCATCCCCAGGTGATGAAACTGAGGCATGGAGAGATGACATAGCCTGCACTTGGTCACACAAGTAGTAAACGGTGTGGCCAAGATTCAAGCATAGAAACTCTGACCGCATAATCTACCTTTTAACCACTGCATTGTACTTTCCACTCCTCATCCCTAAAGATGGGTATTTCCCAAGAAAGAGTCTGACTTTGGGTCTTTTTGGAAGTAGGGTAGAAGATAGATCTCAAAAGGAAAAGGTATTTTTAAAGATGTTTTAAGGTAGAAAGGAGGGAAGATTAGAAATGTAACATTACCGGGGCTCCATGTTTCCCCTGAGTTGGAGAGGAAACCATCTTTCAAAGATGGGGGGCAGGGGGGGCAGCCATGTTTTGGGCTTCAAGCATAAGGTATAAAATAGGAACCATTAAATTTGAAATTTGTCACTCAGGTACATACGTTCAGTATCATATCCTTGACCAACCCTTGACCCTGTGCCCTCTTATCCCAAGGAGTATTTCCACCAGGGAAAAAGAGACTGAAGGGGATTGTCGTCACACACCTGTGTGTAGCAGGCATTTTGCCAAGAGTTGAGGGAGGATTCCGGAAGGTACAAAATATGATCGTTGCCCTTAGAGAGTCTGTGTGCCAGCAGGCGTGAGAGCATCGCGCGCTGGGTACCACTTGCAGGATTTGAGGTTGGGCTCACAGGGACCGGAAGGCTTTAAGGAGCAGGTGGGTTCCATCTCATCCTAATACCGGGGTGGTTGAGAACGAGGACAGTTCATCCTGGATGGGTCTCGAGCCCAACGTGGGAAAGGGGGAGAAGATGGTTCCAGAATCGTTGGGGCCAAATGAGTGTCTGCACACTATGCCTTCCAAACCCCACTCTGATAGATCTCTGCTCAGGATTTCAGAACCACCGCAGACATAACAACAATTAGTCTTTGTTTTGGCGTTTAATTCATCAGGCTCTGGTCTAGTGGAGAAGCAGGGTTAGAATTCTAGTCAGTCACTTACTGTGTGACCTTGGACATGTCACGTAGTCTCCAGAACCTTGGGTGTCTCGTCCTCAAAATGTGGGCACCAGTTCTCATGTTTTAGAATTGTGTCAAGGTACTAATGGTATAATGGTCAATATCTAGCATGATTCCTGGTATTTAATAGATAACTAGTATTCATAGTTTTCTTCTAAAGTAACAACAAATTAGATAATGCAGTTTATTTGCTGACAATTCATTTCTGAAAATGTGACTCTGGAGTCTTCCACAGATGTTAATGTTTTCAGAGGTTTGTGGTATATTAGCCATCTTGAGTGCTATTTCTTTATGCATCACTCTCTCTCTGCCACTGCACTCATGGCTCAAGTGAGGAGAGCGCTGACGGACAGGTCTTTTAGCTGCACCCCCGGGGACTCGTAATTCTTGAGGCAGCAAGATGGATTTCTCAGGCAATAGGCCTCCTCCCAGTTCCTATGTGCCAGAGCCCCTTCCTCATGTCCGTGCTCTCCTAGGGGTTCTCATGTATTCTCTTTTATTTTTAATGTGTGCTTTTCTTCTGTTTGCATTATTGTACTTTTTTTTTTTTGCATGGGTCTCTGGCATGCTGGGCAAGAACTCTGCCTGCTGAGCCACCATGGCCCGCCCCATTATTATACATTTTTAACATAGAATTCAATAGTTTCAAGGACTTACATCACTTATTTCCACCGTGTAATTTTTGTTCTCATTTCCATCATTTTGTGCTTCCTTAAGTGGAGTTATATAAAAGCTAGAAGCACCGTGCTGAGTCAGAATCCTGCTCCTTACAGCCCCATAATCCTTCTGCAAAGGGGCAAGAAGAAATGTTTTTGGGATACTGGTCTGCTTCGTATTTGCACACTGACTGCATTTCATGTCGACTTAAATCAGCTTTCCCATCCCCCTTCACCTGTGACCGCCATGTCTGTGTACATTCTTCTGGGGTGCTCCTTTGTCAACAGACACCTGTAGAAATGGGGAGTGAGAGCAGTGGCAGGGAGTGTGGTGGTGTGGAAGGACACCAACTTTCCACCCTATACCAGCCTTTCACAGCAAGGCCCTAGGATCGAGGCTTCACCCTTACCCAGGCTCTGGGCATCAGAGGGGCACCCAGTGC
Organism: Tamandua tetradactyla; assembly: GCF_023851605.1. Lineage (NCBI taxonomy): Eukaryota > Metazoa > Chordata > Mammalia > Pilosa > Myrmecophagidae > Tamandua > Tamandua tetradactyla. Next base: position 170,895,172 of record NC_135333.1, read on the forward strand.
CAAGGGAAGGTTGGCAGGCTGTCTCCTGGGGCCCCACCCAGCATGGCAGTCCTTACCCGGAGAGGGCTCCTGTGGACTTCGACGCCCAGTCTTGGGAGCGGACCCTCACTAAGCGACTCCTGAAGGGTGGACGTGTAAAAGCCCAGCATCCTCGCTGGGCTCACACTGGGAACCCTGCCTGCCATAGGGAGGGGAGCACCCAAGCCAGTGTCATGACTCCCTGCACTGGAGACCAAACCCTACTTCAAAGGTTGGCTGACGATGCCATCTAAAGGAGGGCAGTTAAGTGGATAAAAGGAGGGTAAAATTGTATGTCAGTACAGTCTGGTTGTGCAGGTGGAATTGCTCCACACGGAGGCTGTGGCTTGGACGGCATTGCCCATGTCTGTCTGTCCTCCTGTGGTGACTTAAAGGAACGTAGGGGCTTTGTACTGTCACAATGCTTCAGCATCTCAGGCCCTGTCGTTGGCTCCCTTGGTGACCACCCCAATACCTGCTTAAACAAAATAAACAGCTTCTTCCTCTCCTCCCCATGTTCTTTCTGGGTTCCTGCCTCCATGAAGGTCTGATGCTAACTCCTCAAACACCATTCTTGCTTGCTCAATTGCTGCAGCTCCATGCATGCAATGCTGTAGAGGCATAATCCCAGGTCTGCTGCAACCTCTCGCTGCCCACCTGCTCAGTTGAGTCTTTGCTCCTGATGTGTATTTCCAAGGTGTGCCATCCCTCTCTATTGTGGGGCCAGTGACTTCTAATAGACTTTCCTTTCATGCACCCCTGGTGTCACTCATCCTTGCTGCGCCCGTGTGCACCGACACGGAGGTCATGTGTAGACCTTACTCAGTGCATGGCCTCAGTGCCTCCTTAGCTGACAAATCCATCCTCACTTGAGGCACCCGTTCTTAAGAAACATTGGAATTTACAAAACAGGTCATATTCTTTTCTGTTTTGAGACATTTAAAGTGGCTCTACATAGTTTTTCAAAAATAATTTTTCAAGTTTTATTGGAGAAGTGTGTTTACGGAACAATCATGCATAAAGTACATATGCATGATTATGTAATATGCATAAAATACAGGATTCCCACGTACCATCTTATTGTTGGACCCTTGCATTGGTGTGGAACGTTTCTTACCATTGATGATACCACATTTTTATAATTGTACTATTAGTTAAAGTCCATGGTTTAACTCAGGTTTCGCTGTTTGTGTAGTGGAGTTTCCTGGATTTTTTAAAATTTGAAGCTTTAACTTCCCATCCCCTCTCCCAACCCATCTACTGAAGTAACCTATATTCTACATTCTGACTTTGTGAGTTTGCTTACTCTTAATTGTTTAAGATCAGTGAGATCACACAATGTTTGTCCTTTTGTGTCTGGCTTATTTCCCTCAACATGATGTCTTCCAGGGTTCATCCATGTTGTCACAGGTTTCAGGACTTCATTCCTTTAACAGATGAATAGTATTCCATTGTATGTATATACCGCATTTTACTTATCCAGTCATGGGCTGATGGACACATGGGTTGCTTCTATCTTTTGGAAATTGTGAATAATGCAACTGTGAACATCAGTGTGCAAATATCTGTTCAAGTCCCTGCTTTCCATTCTTTGGGGTATATACCTAGAAGTGGGGTTACTGGATCCAATGGTAGGCCTGTCCTTAGCTTTCTGAAGCACCAATGCACTGTCTTCTTCAGCGGCCACAACATTTTACACTGCTGCTGGCAATGAATGAGAGTCTCTACAGACTCTCCAAAACGTGTTATTTTCTGATGTGTTTTTTAAATAGAACCATTCTAATGGGTCTGATATGGTTTTGATTTACATTTCTCATTGTGGTTTTGATTAACATTTCTCTGATGGCAATGATATTTCCTTTCGTGTGTTTTGTGGCCATTTGTGTATTTTTTTCAGAGAGATTCTGTTTAAGTCTTTTGCCCATTTTAAAATTGGAATTGTTTGTCTTCATGTTGTTATGCTGGAGGATTTCTTTATATATTCTGGGTATTAACCCTTTACTAGGTACGTGTTTTCCAAATATTTCCCCCATTGTGTAGGCTGACATTTTACTTTCATGTTACAGTTCTTTGAGGCACAGAACTTTCTAATTTTGATGAGGTCCTACTTATCTGTTGTTATTTTGTTACTTGTACTTTGGGTGTAAAGTATAAGAAACCACTGCCCAACACAAGATCCTGAAGATGGTTCTGTATGTTTTCTTCTAGAAGTTTGATTTTTGAGCCATTGTGGGTAGATTTTTGTGTATGTGAGGTAGGGGTTCTCCTTTTTTTTCACTAATGGACATCTAGTTTTCCCAGCACCATTTGTTGAAGAGGCTGTTCTTTCCCAATTGAGTGGGTTTGCCACCTTGTCAAAAAGCAGTTGGCCATCAATGTGAGGGTTGGTTTCTGAGCCTTCAGTTTGATTCCATTGGTCTATATGTCTGTCCTTGCACCAGTACCGCGCTGGTTTGAGTACCATGGCTTTGAAATAAGTTTTAAGATTGGAAATTGTGAGCCCTCCAATTTCACTCTTCTTTTTCAAGATGGCTTTATGTATTCAAGGCCCTTTACCCTTCTATATAAATTTGATGATTTGCTTTCCATATCTGCACAGATGATTATTGGAATTTTGATTGGAATTGCATTGAATCTATAAATTGCTTTGAATAGTATTGACATCTTAATGATATTTAGTCTTCTAATCCATGAACACAGACCACCCTTCATTTATCTGTCTTATTAGTTCCTTTTAGCAGTGTTTTGTGGTTTTTATGTACAAATCTTTTACATCCTTAATTAGATTTTATTAGTAGAAATTTGATTCTTTTAGTTGCTATTGTGAATGAATGTTTTTTTCTGATCTCTTTTTCTAATTGTTCTTTGCTTGTATACAGAAACACTACTGATTTGGGGGTGTTGATCTTGCTGAATTGATTTATTAGTACTAGGAGCTTTGTTGTGGTGTTTTCAGGAATCATATCATCTGCAAATAGGGAAGTCTTACCTCTTCCTTTCCAATGTGGATACTTTCTAATTCTTTTTCTTGCCTAATTGCTCTTGCAAGAACTTCCAGTACAGAGTTGAATAACAGTCATGGCGGTGGGCATCCTTGTCTTGCTCCTGATATTAGAGGAAAAACGTTCAGCCTTTCACCATTAAAAAGGATCTTAGCTGTGGGCTTTTTATATATACCCTTTATCGTGTTGAGTAATTTCCTAGTGTTCTAAGTGTTTTTATCAAGAAACAGTGCTGTGTTTTGTCAAATGCCTTTTCTGCATCAATTGAGATGATCATGTGGTATATTACATTAATTGATTTTCTTATGTTGAACAAAGCTTGCATACTGGGAATAAATCCCACTTGATCATGGTATACAGTTTTTTAATGTGCTGTTGGACTCAGTTTGCTGGTATTTTGTTGAATATTTTTGCATCTATATTCATAAGAGAAATTGGTCTGTAGTTTTCTTGTGGTTATCTTTGTATGGCTTTGGTATGAGTCCTCCTAGAATAAGTTAGGGAATGTTCCCTCCTCTTCAATTTTTTGGAAAAGTTTGAGGAGCAGGATTGTAGTTAAGTCTTCTTGGAATAATTGGTAGAATTCCCCTCTGAAGCATCTGGTGCTGGGCTTTACTTTGTTGGGAGATTTTCATTACTGATTCCAGTCTCTTTGTTAGTAATTAGTTGGTTGAGATCTTCTATTTCTTCCTAAGTCAATGTGGATAGTTTGTAGTTTCTAAGATTTTGTTCATTTTGTCTAGGTTGTCTAATTTATTGGTATACAGTTGTTCATAATATCCTCTTAGAGTCCTTTTTATTTCAGCAAGGTTGGTAGTAATGTCCCCCTTTTAATTTCCTATTTTCGTTATTTGTATCCTCTCTTTTTTTGCTTTGTCAGTCTAGCTGAAGGTTTGCCATTTTATTGTTCTTTTCAAAGAAACAACTTTTGGTTTTGTTGATTCTCTATTGTTTTTTTCTACTTCATTTATCTCCACTCTAATCTTTCTTTCCTTCCTTCTACCCACTTTGGGTTTAGTTTGCTCTTTTTTTCTTGTTCTTTCAGTTTTGTGATTGGGTCTTTGATTTGACGTCTTTCTTCTTTTTTAATGCAAGAATTTGCAGCTATGAATTTTCCCTCTTAACAGTGTCTTGGCCGCATCCCATAAGTTTTGGCATGTTGCATTTTCATTTCATTCACATCAAGATATTTTCTAATTGCGTTTGTGATTTTCTCTTTAACCCATTAGTTGACTAAGAGTATTTTGTTTAATTTCCACATATTTGTGAGTTTCCCATTGCTTCTAACTTCATGTCATTGTGGTTAGAGAAGATACACTCTGCATACTTCTGACATAATCCATAATGGCTGCTTTTGCAATTTATCTGTGGGCAGGCCTTGCATTTCCCTTTTTTCTGGGTGTTTAGTAGACCTTGGTATAGCTTCTAAATACTGCTAATACATAGACCCAGTGCTTTACCCCTCCAGGCTTCAGTTTCCTCATTTGAAAAAAGCACCTGATTAAACACTAAGGTAACTTCCAACTCTAAATTTCTACCTTCAAGTTCCAAGAGATTTTCCTGTTCATCAAAAATTATGCAATTTGTTTAAAATCTTAGGATTCCTTTATCTGGTTATAGCCCAGCTTAGCTTTCCCCTGTCGGATGACCCCATTCCTGACCAAATCCTCCTGGCTGGCTGGCAGTAAGTAAGGCTAACTCCTTTCCTTGGCTCTTCTTAAAGAACTAGATCTGGATTCAGTCATCCATGAGTTTGAATTCAGTCTGAACTAGCATTGCGTCTTTGGTTAAATAATGTCACCCTTCATATTTAAGTAAGACTTCTAAAAATATTTTTTTAATTCTCTTATTCTATCTATATATATTTGCTGGAATTCATCTGTGGTAAAGAATTTTCCCTCATCAGCTATTTGGTTACCTTGAAATGTAGTTAGTAAAGGCAAGGTAGGACAAATGCTTTTACTTCTTTCCCTCATGAATTGGTACCTTAGCAATTTCCAGTAGTGATCAATGAGTTTTAAAATATCTTTTTGAACTCAAAATTTTTAACGTATATTTCATATGCTTCAGTCAATTGTAATCAGTATTTCATTTGATGACACTGACTTGATGTCTTGGATTTTCTTTAAAATACTCCAGCACCCAAAAAAGTAAACTAACAAGAAAAGGAGTACAGTAGTTAAAGCGACATTGGAAAATTGTTGATATTTGTTGAGGTTGGGCAATGCATCTGTGTGGTTCATTTTACTCTTCTTTTTGCTTTTGGTAAATTTGAAATTTTTCAAATAAAATTGCTTTTAAAGTATATATCCTTCTAAGGTTGTCAGAAATATGTATTTTTATTTCACTCTCCAACTCTGACCTACATGTGAATCTCATGGAGAAAGTCTCAATTTTTATTGAAATTCCAGACACCCCAACAGCAGTTCCTAATCTTCATGCCCTGAAAACAGCATGCCAACTATGGGTATATTTTTTCAGGATTTGGAGATGTAAGAAGTTTAATAATTGACTCTGTTGAATTCCTGTTCATAAAAGTTTTGTCCTGATAACTATGTCCATTTTTTTTCTTTATTATAGAAGTTGTGGCTTTACAGAACAAGCATGCATAAAATGCAGGATTCCTATATACCACCCTATTATTAATACCTTGCATTGGTGTGGAACATTTGTTACACTTGATGAAAGCACACTTTTATAATTATACTATTCATCACCATCCGTGGTTTAACTTAAGGTTCATTATTTGTGTAGGGCACTTCCATGGATTTTGTAAAAATTTTATTCTTTTACCATATGTACAATCTGACATTTCCCCTTTTAATCACATTCAAATATATAGTTCAATGCTGTTAGCTGCATTCACAATATTGTGCCACCATCAGTACTGCTTGTTACCAGAACATTCCCATCATTCCAAATAGGAACCCTGTACATGTTGAATTTTTAATGAAATTATATTCATTTTAAAAGATAATATAAATTGATTGGTCTCACAATTCTGGTGTCACTTACCCCTTAAGAATTTGAGTGATAGTTGCTTATGTTCTCTACACTTGGTTCCAGAATTTGGCAACTGGACATGTTAGCCATTCTGAACTGACTTCTTCAATGTAATGGCGCTCTCTCATTTCAGGTTTAAGTTTATCTCTTCATGGGGCAGAAAAGCGTGTACAAATCCATCAACGGCGAAGTGTGGCAAGCCGCCCAGCGTCACGCTGCCTGCCCGTGGTCAGGCATTCGTCACTCCCACCAGGCAGAAGGTCAATAAAAATGGAGGCAAGCTCTTCTGGAATCACCAGTGGGAGAACCAAAGCCTTCCACCCAGGTAAAGCATGGGGATTATCAACGGGGACCTGTGTTAGCAGCCATCCAACACAGCCTGTGTTGTATTTTCATTATCTATTATTATGGTGTACTTCTATTCAAGCTTGCTTTTTATGAGTCTTGCTTTTTTGCCCTCTCCCTTCAGTGGTAAATGCCACTGAGACCACCAAGGGGAGAGAGAGCTTAATGCATCAGAGAAGGCTAGGGCTACCCTCCACCTCCAGTGGCAGACTGGAAATCAAAAGTGGAATGAATCAACTCTTGGTCAGTTAAGAAAGTTTATTGTAGAATAAAACAAAATAGAAAATTTGGTCATTTTCCTGATAATTTGTTCTAAGGTATAACTTTACCCAGCGAAAAGTTCAAGCTCATAATATCCACTTTGCAGTCTGGGTTTTCTGGGCTGGTTGACCACATCCTCCTGGCACCTGGGACGAGACTGGAATCATCATATTAAGTTTCACAGCTTCTGAGATGCACCTGTGGTCTCTTAGTAATGTTAAAAGGATTCTATATTATGGCAAGTAATCTGAACTAAAATGTTTTATTTGCTCATTTGTTCACACATTCATTAAACAAATGTTTATTGAGTGCATGCCCACTCAATTGGAAAAGAAGAGCCTTTTCAACAACTGGTTCTGGGAAAACTGAATGCCCATTTGCAAAATAAAAGGAGAACCCCTCCCTCACCATACACAAAAATCTACTGATAATGGCTCAAAAAGCTATCAAACTCCCAGAAAAAACATACAGAAGCATCTTCAGGATCTTGTGTTAGGCAGTGGTTTCTTATACTTTATACCCAAAGTACAAGTTACAAAATAACAATAGATAAATAGGACCTCATCAAAAAATAGGAGGTGGTGGAATTCATGGCACTGACATTACAGGATAGGAGGGTCCTGTCCTGTTATTGGTGATGGCGGGTCTAGGCCAAGGTATGAAATGAGTGGATGTATTAGTGTGGCGGGCAGGATCAGTGAAGGAGAGAATTCCCAGGACTGAGAGGCCAGTGTGTGGGAAGGATTATCGTATCTCTATCTCTTTATCTGTATCTATACCTATCCCTCTATCTATATTTGTTGAAATTATCAAGAACCCAGCAGATATAGGGAGATGCTAATAAGCCAGGAGTTAACCTCATCAAAAAATTAGGCGGCAACAAGGAGTGCACATATAGAAGGTAGAAGGTGATGATAAAACAACATGGGTTTCAAGGCTGGCAGTGTTGAGAGGAAAGACAAGGAGAATGGCTTGAAGGAGCAGGGAGATGCAAGGAAAATACCCTCCCCTCCTCCAGATCCAAGGGTGCCAGGCTGTGGGAGAGAAACGCTGCTGTGTGGAGGAGCCATAGGCAAAGCAGCGACCTCGGGGAAGAGCTGGGTTTCCATAACAGCAGGAAGAAGACACAGTCCGAGAAGAGGCTGAAGATGGGCAGAGAATTCTGGAGAGCCCAGTGAGAGGGATTCGCATGGTGCGGCGTTGCTTTCAGTGGCTCTCTCTAATTTATCCACCATGTCACCCCAAAGTCCTCCTCCAGAGAAGTTGGCTATTCTCACCCTCCCCTGCTTTAAAATCCTTACGGCTGCCCAGAATAAAGTACGATCTCGTGAGTCCAGTTTTCCAAGCCCCCTACAATTTAACCTCTCCTGCTCTTCCAGGTTTATCTCCTTTTATACTCCCACGACCTGCCTTAGTCTACTGTAATCATCCACAACTTTTCACTATTTCTCAAGTAGTCTTGTATGCTTCCATTTCTCTGCTGTTGCTCAAGACCCCCTCTTTGTGGAATGCCCTTCCCCCGTTAAATATCTCTCTCTAGCCTTCTCATTCCTTAAAATCTAACTCAAATTCCAGTTCCTCCAGGAAGCCTTTGTAGATCCTACTGATCAGAATTTGTCCCCCCACTCCCATATTTCCGCATAAATAAGGCTTGGAAGACTTATTGGAGTCTCCCTGGGAGGCCAGAAGTGCACTCAATTTGTCTTTGTATCCTCCACTTGTATGGGTCCTAGTCTGCTAGCTGCCGGAATGCAGTATACCAGGAATGGAATGGCTTTTAAAAAGGGGAATTTAATAAGTTGCTGCCTTACAGTTCTAAGGCCAAGAAAATGTCCCAATTAAAACAGGTCTATAGAAATGTCCAATGTAAGGCATCCAGGGAGAGATACCTTGGTTCAAGAAGGCCGATGACATTCAGGGTTTCTCTCTCAAGTGGAAAGGCCCATGGCGAACACAGTCAGGGTTCCTCTCTCATCTGCTAGCTTCCTCTCCCTGGGAGGCATTTTCCTTCTTCATCTCCAAAAGTCGCTGGCCGGTGGACTCTCTGCTTCTCGTGGCCAAGTCATCCCATGGCTTTCTCTCTTGTTGCCTCTAGCTTTTTCCAAAGTGCTTCTTCTTTTAAAGGATTCCAGTAAAACAAATCAAGACCCTTCTGGAATGGGTGGAGATATCTCCACTAATCAGGTTTAATATTCACACTGATTGAGTCACATCTCCATGGAAATAAATTAATTAAAGTTTCCAATATACGATACTGAATAGGGATTAGAAGAAATGGCTGCCTTTATAAAATGGGATTAGGATTAAAACATGGCTTTTCTAGGGTACATAAACCTTTTCAAACCAGTACAACAGGGTTCTGAGCAAGTGATTATTTGTTGCTTGTCAAAATCCATTCCCCTCACTGGCTCTAGGTTTGCATTCTGAACTTAAACCGAATATATCTACTTTTTCTTTCATATGATGTTCCTTCAATTGTTCAAAAACTCATCCCAAGCTATTTGCCAACTGAAACATTTCCTAGTTTCTTCATTTCTTCCTTGAACAACATGGTGTTCAGACTCTTTTATCCTACTCACCCTTCTCTTAGAAACAGAATATTTCACTACTGCCTCTTTGAAAATATTTCACTACTGCCTGGATTTGCATAGAATATTTTGTTTTTGTTTGACCTAGACAGAGTCAAGTTGGTTTGTCCTTTCCTGGAATTGACATCCTATGCTGTTATTAAAATAATAAAAAATTAAAGAGATGTTATTAAAGTCTTTCTTAATGTTATAGTACTATCATGGGATAATTTAGCATACATCAAATCAGTGCCCTCACCTTTAAAGCACATCATTACATTTATCTATCCTTAATTTTATCATAGAGCCCTACACATATTGAGTGTTGATTGAAAATATAAATAAAGCCAACCCTGTTAACACAGAACTATAATTTTAAAAATTATTTTAAATAAATTACACTTGGAAACATATTTTTAAAAATGAATCTTAAACATATTATTTTGGCAAGCTAGCACACAATTTCAGTTCCATCTTTTTTTATTTTTAGCATACTTACACTAATGCCTCCTAATTCTCTATAGAGAGAGATTATAGTATAGCTCTAAAACTGATTTTCTTATTTGTGGTGAGTCATGGATCTTAGAAGCAGCATGGACCTTTTAGTCATATCAAGTCTATTAAGTCATCCATCTGCTTTTTATGATGTTAATAATCCCACTTTTCAGAGTGCTCTCTAAAAGCCCACTCAGACTGGTTTCTAAGCATGAAAGTTTGTAGATTTCCCATGTTATCAGCCCTAAACAATTTCAGTCCATTTATCTCTCTTTGATTTTAAGAACATTTCTGAGCACGTACTACCTACTAACAAATATTCATTTGAAGGACACCTCCTTTCTGAATGGCTCAGAATTCCCACTAAAGATGGACCTTAGGGAGCTCACGGCCATACCAAGAGAGACAATCCATCCGGATTCTTTTGTTGTCAGCAAAAGAAACCAATATTTCATTCAGTGAAGAAGCAATTTACATTTGAAGGATATAGATGGAAAGCCTAGAAATCAACCTTGGAAAAGCGACAGAAACTGAGAAAAGGACTACCTGATTATCTGGAATGAATGAGCTCTTACCAGTTTTCCTATTTTTGCATCATTTGGCTCAAGTCTTCTTTTGTTCAGTTGGACTCTCTCTCCTAGATCTTTGAAACTTGAGCTAAATGATGTAAAATATACCAATTATGAGTACAAGTTTGCTGTTTGGAGTTTAAAACCCAAGTGTGTCACCTGATACCTATGACACCTTGACAAATTGCCTATTCTTTCTGAATCTGTTTCTCATCTGTAAAAGAGGATACTAATACCTATTTCACAAGTTAGGGTTGTCGGTTTAAACATCAGGCTCCCAGTTAAATTTAAATATCAGAAAACAATGATTATTTCTTTAGTATAAGTCTGTCCCAAATATTGTCTAGGACACACTACTGACTGCAAAATTATTCTTTGTTTATCTGAAATGCAAATTTAGCTTGGTTCCCTGAAATTTATTTGTTTTAGCTGACAACCCTCCACAGTGTTGTCATGGGGATTAGATCAAGTAATTCATGTAAAATGCCCGCGGTGATGCTTGGCACAGAGTGGGTTCTCAGTCATATGGGGGAGTGATCATTTTTGTCGTCACCATCATCATGGGCACAATTCAGAATCCTGAAAAGGCATGTTTCCCAGGGGCATTTCTTGCTCAGTCACTGCACTGTATAACTTGTGCTACAGCACAAATTCCAGGGTCTCTCGTCTCGCTGTTCTGACACAGGAGCTGTGCATCTTCTGGTGTTTGCGTGACTTCTCTTCCTGATAGTTTCCAATGTTTTCTCTTGTGTATCGACTTCATTTGGAACTTATCCTTTAGCTACTCATAATTAATGGCTTTTTTCCCTTACCCTTGATAGGCTAATAATAAACATATTAAATGGCTCTAGGCTTGGGATCAGTTAAAGATCAGCAGCAGAGTAAATTGAGACACTGATTGCAATTTTTTGAATTTGAAACTAAAGCTTAGCAGATTTGGATCAAATTATCCCAGTTCAATGATTATGCCATATAAAGTGGAATTGGAAGCCTTGTGAAGTTGAAAATATTTCTTCTTTGCTTTTCTCTTATTTGTTAGGCCTGTTATACAGTCCAGGACAAGTGATATTAGTCACAGAATATGCTGTTTGTTCTCTTCTAGATTTGTAAAAGATGTTTTGCTGATAGGTCTTATACTTTTTCAAGTAATTCCCAACATGATTCCTTTAATCTCTCCTTTAGAACCTAAGTGGCCCTTTTCTCCTTTGTACATGTTTACTCCTCCCTTATAGAGATATGGGATTTAAATCCTGGAACACATTCCTTTTCACAGGAGAAGAACTCTAGCCTTTGTTATTCCCAGCGCATGAGAATAATTAGAGTACTCTCTGCAGACACGACATTACATAAGTAGTTTGACAATAGTAAAATTATAGCTACAGTTTGTTAAACAGTACCATATTCCCAACCTGCTCATCTGTTTGCATTCATTATTTCATTTAATTCCCATGCAATTATTCTTATTTTATGAATGGGGAAACTAAGGCATAGAGAAGTTTAAGTAACTTGCTCAAGATCACAGGTGATGAAAGCAAGATTCCAGCTCATCTGGTTTGATTCCAAAGCCTGGCCCCTCATTCAACAGGCTGTTATCTTCTTCAGATGACCTGGGAGCTTGGAATTTTCCAAGCTTGGAAAATGTAAATTAAAACCCTGTACTAGTTAAGACCTTGGCATAAGAAGCCCATTTTGAAGAAAGGACCAGTTGTCTTCTATTGAAAACCCAGCCACTCGAATGGGTAATCACTTTTTTCTATGTAACACTGTTCCATTTGGTAGCTTCTTTCTTTTTTTTATTCTGCACTAGACCTTGATTTTTCATCCTTCCTTTTTCTGGTTCAGATATTATGAACTCATTCCTGTTAAACTCAGCTTCAAAGATTACTTTCTAGCCCTCATGTCAAGGCCTAGTCTTCAATTGGGGAACAGACTCCACTCAGCAAGTCTTTCACATCCTGTTTCACCCCTTAAAACCAGAGGCTGTGGGGAGAGGAGCAATTTACTAGAAAAAGTAAATGTATGGGCCATCTTTAGAACTTTAATAATCAAGATAACAGCCCCTTATGGTTAGATAATGCTCCACTGTTCCCAGAGAGCTTTCACAAATGTTTCTTCTCTATCTCATTTAGTTCTCACAGCGGTGCTGTGGGGTAGAGTTTCCTATTTTACGGGAAATGAAATTACTTGCCCAAAGCTACAAAACGAGTAATTGATAAACGTAGACTAGAACCTCTGTCTTTAATTTCTTGTTTTCTTCATTGTATCAATTCACTTTTTTCATGGGGATGAGCATGAATCGATGAGTGTGAAATTTTGGTGTTTTCTCATCACCCTATCTGAAAACAGCCATTTTATTGAGAGGGGTGTCTTAAGCTCGTTGATTGAACCTAAAAATCTGACTTCTTCTCTTGAAAGATCTGAAACTTGAATGAGATGATGCATTTGGTTTCCCATTTTGGAAATGAATTCTGGTGTGGCTGGAAGAGAAGGTACGAGGAAGAGAAGGTACGAGGGCCGATTGAGACTTCTGCTTTATTTCTCACTGCCTTGAAGGTGATTTGGCGTCCTTCAGAGCAGTCAGCGCTGTGGCTTAGTACATCACTGATCATCCTTCATTTGACTTTCTTCCTCTTTAAGTGGATTTTTTTAGATGTGTGATGTGAATTTAGTAAATAGGGGGTGCTTAGGAAAAGAAGCTATTTTGGGCCTTAGCAAATGTGGGGCTTCATATCTGTGCCCCACTGCTATCATTTGCTGAGTAACAAAACTGTTTTCTAAAAATACATACCAAATTCTTTCCTTAGGCATTTGCATTTTCTTTCCCTTTGCTGAGGGACATGTACACATGTTTTGACCTAGCTGATTCACTGAGGAAATTTTTTCTGAAAAATCTTTTGACAACCTTTATAGCATAAAACATGATTGAAGAAAAGCCACAAAGAGAACCAAATGATTAATTTCTGGAAAGATGATAGTGTTTTATGGAATTTAAAAACGTGTCCTCTACCCAGAGCTATTTAAAATGATTTTATCTTTAGGAAGTGGAATATTAGGAAGTGAGGGGCTGATATCTGTATTTCTTAATATGGCACATTTCTCTGCATAGAATGAAACGATAAATGCACATAAGCCCTTTCAACTCTCTATGCTGTTGCAAAAAAATTTCTGGTTTCTAATTCCTTGTGGTTGAGATGCTGAAGTCATGGCATTTTGGCGCTAGAGAAAGCCTTAGGTCACCTAGTCCAACTCCCTCATTTGAAGAAACTGCGACACAGAGGTGAAGAATAAATTAACCAAGTTGAAATAGTGTATTAATGAAAAAAGCTGGGTCCAGGACCCTGTTTTGAGCACTCCACACTAAGCTTAATTCATTAATCATTCAATAGTGGAAATTATGATTCTACTACTCCCCAATTCCAAATGGAATTCAAGGTAGCTGTTCCAAAGTAGAAAATTCCTTTCAACTTTAATAATAGCTTCATGAGACAGTACTGTTTTTCATTTTGCAGGTGAGGAAAGTGAGGCTTGAAGAGACTTAAATAGCTAGCAAGCTCAAGATCACACAACTATAACTAGTGGAGTTAGAGCTTAAAAGCCTAAGCCCTTAACTGTGGTAGTCAGTGAACAGTGAACTTCTGCCATGCTAAATGCACTGAGTCAGAGCTGAGAGGCAGATGCTTAAGATGTGGGCTCCTGCCCTCCTGAAGCTTACAGTCTTGCCAGGGCCATACGCCATACATTTGTCTCAAGTCTTTCATGATACCCAGGGTTAACATGTGAGTCAGAGAGGAAAAGACATTGTAGTGAAGCTGGCAGTCTCACAGTTTCCATGGCATAGCCCTCCCTGTTCCTCTCTTCCCCTCCTCTGCGAGAGTTCCTGTCTGCATAGCAACAGACCTCAGTGTCGAGACTGGAAGATACCCCAGAGCCTGCTTGCATGATTCACAAATCCTTTTACCTTCCGGAGTGCTGCACTTCAGAATTCAGACCCTCTTTGGAACTTTCAGTGCAGGAATGCATTATAGCCAAGGAGAAACGATTGTGCCAGTTCTCAGAAATGTGGATCCAGTTTTGTTGGTCAGCCACTACTGGCCAGTGGGATGATTATCCCATTTTGGACCTGAGAAATATCTGCCTGCTATTAGCCAAATGTGGTTCTCTACTTTGCACAGAATTGGGTCCTGAGGACTACTCAGTGTTAATCATTTGAGAGAATATCTATTAGCATTATAGTGATTACAGTGGGTGAACCAAGCCATTTATTCCTGCTAAAAAGAGCCAAGCTTTCTTCTGCAAAATAATGAAGGGCTGTATCTCTAGATTATAGTTAGGCAGCACTAATGATTTGAAAGAACGTAACTCTCATGTCTTTTTACAGTAATATTTATGGAGCATCCTCTACTGTGAAGCCTTTTTAGCTTATGGCACCTTAAAAAGATTTTGGTAAGCATTATAAATGAAGTCAAGAAACAGAGATGGAAAGGCTTTCCAGAACCTACGAACTGTCTTATGCATAAAGCTTAGGTTTTCTAAATTCAGGGTCCTCCAGAAGGACTGAATTCATTTCCTTCTTTCTTCCAAGATACATCTTGGGCACTGGATGACTGCAGGGAATGTATAAAGGAAACAGAATGTACCTCCCGCCTTTCTTAATACCATTTTCCATCTTAATATCATCATAGGAGTACTGAATTCACTTCTAGAGAGTTCAGAACAAAACCCCCAGTTTCAAAATTGATATCTTTGCAGCCTGTTAACTCCAAAAGTACTACATGTTAGAATTTATTTTAGATATTTTGCTCAAGTTTTGAAATATCACTGCTGCCTAGTCTGTAAAAAAAAAAAAAAAGACTACATTTGTGAATTCCAATGTCTCAGGACAGGAACTACCAATAACTAGACAGATGCTTATATCTAGCATCATTTATTTATTGTGAGGAAATTGCAAAAAACAGTATTTGTCCCCTTAAGCCTACCTTACAGATTTCCCACCTTTTGCTTTATAGGGACTAAGTAAGATTTGATTTGTCAGACTGTTCTTTATTTCTGTTTCAACTTGGAATAAATGTAGTATGTCCAAACTATAGGCTTGTTTTTAAAATTAGTTTTCTTGTTTAGTTTGGTCTCTAAACTCGATTAGGCCCTGCATTTTGCAGAGAAGGAATATGTCACATAAAATTCTTAGTGGATTGCCTTAACACTATGGACCAAATCACTTATCTATAATTTTTACTAGACCCTCTATAAAAGGTTACCATCTCTCTCTTTTACAGATAAGGAAAATGAAGCTTCTTATTTGACAGCTTAAGGTCACATAGGAACAGAATTCAAATCCATGTTCGTATAGTCGAAAACCTGCAGTCAAAGCCACGCTGTGTTAATTGATGAGTAGAAAATTGTCTATATTTGCTGGAAGAGGAAGTTGAATTATAAGTGATTTATTTAAAGTTACAAAATTAAAGAAACCTAATAGGATAACAAAGAGTAATGATTGAAGTACATGGGTGGTGGAGGGCAAGTGGAGAGTCACAGTAATTAAGCTGTATTTTACGTATCAGAGCAGAAAACAATAAGTAATATATAAAATTGATAAAACAAGTACAATGCAATAAGCAAATGGAGGTATCTGTTTTAATTTCCTAGGCTGCTCAAGCAAATACCGTAACAATGGTTCAGCTTAAACAATGGGAATTTATTTGCTCATGGTTTAGAGGCTGGGAAAATGTCCAAGTCATGGCATCCTCGAGGCGACACTTTCTCTCCGAAGATGGCTGTCTTCGGGCAGGCAGCTGTCCATCCTTGGTTCTCTGGTGCATGGCAGCTTCTCCGGGCCCCTTCTTCCTCTTCCAGGTTCAGCTTCTTGCTTCCTGTAGTTTTATTTCTCTGTCTGAATTTCATTCTCTTGTAAAGGATTCCTGAAATAGGCTTAAGACCCATCCTGATTGAGGTGGGTCACACCTTCACTGAAGTAGCCTCATCAGAAGGTTCTCTTTACAGTGGGTTCACACCCACAGGGATGCAGTGTATTTAAGAACATGTTTTCTGAGCATACAAACAGCTTCAAGCCACCACACTCCACCCTCTGGGTCCCAAAAGACATGTTCTTTCTGTATGTAAAATATATTAATTCCATCACAATATCCCAAAAGCCTTAAGCCATTTCAGCCATGGTTCCCCAACAATGCTGGGGACAAAATCATCATCATCGGTTTGGGTGTGGTCTGTCCTGGGACACAGTCCCCTCTGCTTGTGGAACCTACAGAACAAATTATCTGCTTCCAATGGCCAGTGGAGGGACAGGCATAGGGTAAACATTCCCATTCCCATAGGGAGAAATGGGAAAGGAAACAGGGTTCAGGGGTCCCAAAGAATTCCAAAACCCTGCGGGACACATGTCATTAGATTTCAAAATCTGAGTCATCTATGGAATGACATTTTGTCCTCTGGGCCTGATGAAACAGCAGCCTCACCCCTTCCAAAATTTCTGCAGTGGCCCTGCTCTCCCAAAAAGTGGGGGCACAGCTCCACTATCTCTGAGCCCTGGGATGGGGGCACTGTTCTCGAAAATTGGGGTAGAAGGCCTGCCCTCCCCACATGCCTGGGAAGACTCACCCTTTCCCCACAGGTGGATGGACCGCTCTCTTGGTCTGAGAAGACGCCTCCAGTCCTCAGCTCCCAGGCTCTGCCCTTAAACTTATTCTTCTTTCAATTTGCGCCTTCTCTGTTCCTTTTAGTCCAGTCTGGCAGTGGTTCCATTCATACAAATTATGCAGAAAACTTATTGGCCTTGCATGTAGTTCACAGGCGTCAAACCATCAGATGATAGAGCCTTCATGGATCTTTCCTGGATAACTGCATTCTCAATCCTGACTTCCCCAAAATGGTTGCTTGGTTCCATGTTCAGTCAAGTCCCCACATGGAGCACTCTTCTCTGGGACTTGTTTATCAGAGGCTCAGAATTTTCTAAAGCAGATTTTGCTGTCTTTGTGCCAAGGAGTTCAATTCTCAGATTAACCCTTTCTTCTTGCATATTACCATAAGCTGCAGGGAGTTGAGACTACACTTTCCACATTTAACCTGAAAATCTCTTTGGCTAAGTATCCAAACTGATCACTTTCAAGTTCTGCCTTCCATGCAACATCAGGACTCAGTTTCCTTCTATGCAATGTCAGAACTCAGTGTCGCCATATTCTCTGCGACTTTAAAACAAGGACTTCCTTCCCTCCAGTTTCCAGTAACACATCCATCATTTTCCTCTAAGGCCTCATTGGAAGTATCTTTAGCATCTATATTTCTACCAACAGTCTCTGCAAAGAAGTCTGGGCTCTTTCTGTGAAGTGCCTCCCAGTTCATCCAGCTTCTACTAATTACTCAATTCCAAAGCCATTTCCTCATTTTTGGTATTTGCCATAGCAGCACCCAACCTCCTGTTCCCTGAAATGGTTCCGTTTAAACAATGGGAGTTTATTCACCCATGATTTTGAGGCTGGGAAAAGATCCAAATCAAGGTATCACGGGAAAGCTTTCTCCCCGAAGACGGTGGGATTCTGGACTGGCTGCTGGTGATCCTTGGCTCCTCTGTCACATGGCAAGGCATATGGCGGCATCTCCTGGTCTCCTCCTTCTCTTCCAGCTCTTGCTTCCTGTGACTCTCTCTCTGTCTGAATTTCACTCTCTTACAAAGGACTGCAGCACCAGAATTGAGATTGATCCTCGATGAGGTGGGCCACGCCTTCACTGAAGGAGCCTCATCTAAAGGTCCTACCTACAGTGGTTCACACCCACAGGGATGGATTAGATTTAAGAAGATGTTTTCTTGGGGCACATACAGCTTCACACCACCACAGTATCTAAAAGAAAACAAACACTGTTCAAAGTGGTCATACTGGGAGAACAGCACTAAGGATGAGGATGGGGTGGGGTTGACCACTGCTGATTTTCATCATACAGTGCACCCTTCCGCACTTTGAGATTTTTAAATCCATTTAGTTGATAAAATTTAGAAAGAATATCTTGCACAGAAAGCAGATATATGATCTAGAATATATTTTTGAGAGTAATCTACAAATAGCCTATCAAGGTGTCTTCTAATTGTGGACCAGGAAGGAAAAATGGCATTTTCTTTGTCTGTTTTGTCACTATTGGTAGCAATGTGAAATTGTAGTCAAAGAGCATTCATTTGGCAACAAATATGCTGAACTTCTAGGTTCTGTAGGGCATACAAAGTTGGCTGCAATTTGTTCCTGGGCTTTAAACATGTTACTCTCTAGTTGAGGACAATAGACATGGCTAAGAAATGTAATTACAGAGAACAAGGAACTCATATCTTCTGTCTCCTCCACGGTGTGCTAGGTATTTTACCTACCCTATTTTTTATAGTAACGGGTACCATAGAGAAGATAAGAATAGATCACTGTGTGGATTCACTGGATAGAAAAATGGCATTTAACTGTCCATGGTCAAGAAATGCTTCATGAAGCAAAAGGTATTTGAGGTATTTTACCTACCCTATTTTTATAGTAACGTGTACCATAGAGAAGATAAGAATAGATCACTGTGTGGATTCACTGGATAGAAAAATGGCATTTAACTGTCCATGGTCAAGAAATGCTTCATGAAGCAAAAGGTATTTGAGGTGGTCCTTGAAAGTAGGAAGATTTCTATAGGCAGAGGCAATGACATATTTGCTGCTAAAAAAACTCATGTTTCGCACTCTTTTTGTTGTTGTTCCTCTTATATATAAGCATTTAGCTAAAATCTGTGCAAATCTGAGATGATTTTAAAATTTTGTTTGTTCAGCTAGAAGATCTTTTAAATGTAAGTGCTGTTTTTAAGGTTACGTTGATTTGAATTACTTTCAGCTTTACTGAGAATCATGATTAAGAGAAGAATATAATATGTCCTAACCATCAAGAATGAGAAAAGATAAAGGCAAATTTCGATGTCACCTGAATTTGTGTAGCTATTTTTTATCTTTTAAAATTGTTCAGTATGTTTTAAGTATTTTTAGGAATCTCTGTAGCTTCCCTCTTTAATGTAATGTATTCCTTAGTTTCCTTGGGATTGCACGTAGTTGAATAGCAACTCTGGAGGCCCAATTGGCTTCTATTTTATTTTAAAGAATCTTTAGTTGAAATCATGCCATTCTCATCATCTTGTCTAGTTTTTCAGAGCTTTATGCTTTTCAGAGCTTTATTCCAAAGGCAGAGGAATCCATGACATGGGAAAAGCTCAGATTCTCAACTTACTAGAAATAACATCAAAACCCTATAATAATAAATACATAAATAAGTAAATAATCAAAAGTACAAAGTAGACATTCGACTTTTTTTAGCCTCCTTCATTTGGGCAGTGTGTGCCAAAGGTGGCAATTGTGCTAAAGGATTCATTTGAAAACGGCCTTGCTCAAGGGTCACTCTCCATTTACAAAAGTTTCTAAAAGTCCTTGTTTTACATTATCCCCGTTTTGTCACGTTAGACTAATGAATGGCTTACTGGCAGGATCCAGACCGTTATGTTATCCTCTGTGAAAGTTTATTTTTTCTATTTCTTTTAGGGCAGTGGAAGAAAAAGCCTTATATATCAGGGACTCTAAATATATTCTTGATGCTTAACTAGATGTTGCCTCTTATAGTTTGGGACTCTTTGATTTATGCATTTTGCAAGCTGCATTAATTTAGAAAATCTTTTATAGTAATTTGATTATTTCATATCTGCAGTTTGATGTCTATAGAATTTATGTTTTAAGTCTTGATTCCTGGACTCTAAATTCTTGATTATTATCCTACACTTTACAGTTATAAAAGTGACTTGAAAGTTTTAAAAATATTTTATGTTTACTGTGAAAAACATAGAAAAGATCAAGACTAAAACAAAATGTACCCATTAGCTCAGAGATCACTTTTATACCTATTTGAAGAATTTTCTTCCTGTTACTTTTTTTTCTGGTAATATAATTGGCTGGGTGTTTTAAAATATGCTTCAGATATATTTACAACTCTGTCCTTGTGTCTACCTTCCTCACTTTTTTCATTATATTTTGAACATTTCCCCCATGTCATTCAATATTCTTTAATTTTAAAGACAGAATTTAATGACCTGCATGCCTCCTTTATGCCCCTTCTTCTACTTCTTATACTATCTTCAGCTTTAAAAAAAGTATTTAAAACCTATACAATTTTAGTTATTAAATTATAGTTATTTAGTATTCATAAATATCTGACTATGACAAATACCAGGTAAACAAATTGAGCTGTTTTTGGTAGTCTACTTAGGGAGCCATTTGCTTCTTAGGTTAAATAATGTTTTTTCCCTGACCTGAAGTAATAAAACATGGAAATATCTGATAAACCCAAACACTAGCCTGAACTTGTGACCGCTCAGATCTGGGTGGAATGAAGGATTAGTTACCAGCAAGTACGGGCAGTCCGTCTTGACCACTAGTAGAAACTACCGGGTGACTTGGGCAAATCGCTGCACGTCGCTGACCCTCCCTTTCCGGGGGCAGTAAAGATGACATGAACTGATAAATGAAAAATGGATATTCCTGAGCCCATAGGGGTATCGGGTATGCTTGCTAATTTTCATGTCCTTGTTATCACTATGAGGTTGGCTCCTGAACAGAATAAAAGAGACTAGCCTTTGGCGGGGTTGAAAAGCATCAAAACTTTTCCCTACCCATTTGAAATAACTGGCATGGATGAAAACTTGAATAACCCATTTAATCCTGGACCTGCAGAAAGCCATCTTTGTTCTGTCTGATCTGAGAAGTTGAGTCCCCCAGGTAACTTCAGACTTTGCAGTGGGACGTGTGCTGTTCCACCGTCAGGACGCTGGGCTTCCTGGGAGCTGGCTGGGGCTTTCTCCTCGTTATTCAGTAGCCACATATTCTGGGTATAAATGCTACTGTTGTTTTCTTATTGGTTTGGGGATAATAGTCATGACTTCCATTTATCAAGTGCTGTGTGACAGCCAAGAACTTTGCAGCATTATCTCACCTAACCCTCCTGGCTCCTCGGCCAGACTATCATCGTCTCTCTTTCATTCATGAGAAGACTCAGGTTTAGAGAGGATCCCTGTCAACAAATGAGAGTGTGAATGTTGGTGTGTCTGACTCCAGAATCTGAGTTCTGAGTTTAGCAGTATAGCTAAACCGTGATGCGTTTGTTTCACAATTACTGCGCAGCCTTGTGCACTCCCTCAGCTTACATTTGCCGAGACCCACACCCTGTTCTCAGTTCTGGGTCATAGCATGAAAAGTCCCTGCGCACTGGAAGCTTACCTTCTTATAACAAGTCACTTGTGCCTGGTTCCCTCCTGTGACAGCTCTCTCTGTAAGGCTGCTCTTATTCTTGAGTTTTAGGGCTGTAACCTAAATGTTATCCACAGCTAAGAATAATTCCCGGGTTTATGGAAGGATTATTTCTACAAATGTTTGGAAGTTTTAGAGCATTTATTTTAGCACTGGCTTTTAGCCACCCCCCCCCTTTCCAGACCCCTAAAAACTGGAGATGCTGTTGGTAAGGGTAACTTTCTGTAGTATTTAGAGGCTTATTATTGTTACTGATAGAGATATTTTTTACATTGTGGCTTCTTTGTTTTCCATAAATGTTCTAAAGGAATGGCATTAAAAACATCTACCTTTCTTTAGAATACATCACAACTTTATCAGGCAAGTCTTATAAAAGAGGTTTAGTTACTCCATGGAATAAATAAAAAGATTCTGGAATAATTGAAAAGTAAATAATGTAATGGGAGAGTCCAATTTTGAGAAAAAAGTATAGCAATACTTATTGTTCTGTGACATCCAGAATATTAAATGCTTCCCTAAGAATAAATTATTACAGTTTTAAGGAAGATTGTATCATAAAGTGTTTGCATTGGGTATCACTTTTTATCCATGTGGAAGTTGGAGATAGTTTTCTTTGCCCTTGGGTAGAGGCTAAGCTGTCATATTCTTCATCCAGAAACTACCAATAAATACTCTGAAATGGCATTGTTAAAAAAAATAATAGAACACATTTTCGCATTGGAAATAAAATTGACAACTGAACCTCTGGTTCTAAAAGAAGCAAATGGCTACTAAGATCCCTTTTCTTTTTTAAGTAATTTGTCCAAGAGGGAGGATCATTGGCAAACCAGCTGGCTGTTCACTTTGGATGCTGACATTGTTTCTCCTTGCACCCTGATACTTGGATTCTCTGATAATCAGTGCAAACCCCATGAATATCTTTCGTTTCTCTAGAGGGAGTTGTGGATTTGCAAAGCTACCAGCTGGATATGCAAATACTACCTGACGGCCCAAAGAGTGATGTGGACTTTTCAGAGATTCTTAATGCAATACAAGAAAGTAAGTCTCTCAAATTTTAAATTCACCATGAAAGGAGAAACTGTAATAATCCTTGCGAGGGGTATTCAAACCAGAAACCTTGGATGCCACTCTTAAAATAAATAAATAAAATGACTTCCTTAAAAAGATACCATGAGAAATTATTTTGAGATAGGAGTAGATCTTAATAAAATGGGGTTTAATGTGTGAAATGGCGCCATATCATACTGGGGTGTTTGAAGATGCCTAGTGTAAAAACTGTAGTGGCATTATATACTCTGCAAATTTCGCATGCTATAAAATTAACAAAATCTTTGGGTATTGTTTTTTCTTTTTTTTTTAAGATTCTTTGATTAATCATAATCAAACCAAGAAAAGTCTGTCAGAAACCAGAATACTGTTCCTCCACTCAAATGTAAAGAGTAAGAAATAAATGTTGATAGAGTAAATTGAAATCAGACATTTATTCTCTAACGCGAGTGTCTGGAGTCATTGACTATTAGCCAAGTCCCAGTTTACCCTACTTTTCTGAGCATTCTGATTAATCAAGGTTTGGACTTCTCACACTATTTTATTTGCGTTTTATAGTTTTCACTTAGAATAGTATCATAATCTGTACATTTACCTGTTAGAAATTTGCATTGCGTATGAGTAACATACTAAGTGATTAACATTTGTGTTATCTAGCTCTACTTTAAGATAATGGTGCTTCTCCTGAAATATCAAATGCTATTGTCTAGTATTGGATTAGAGGGATTTAGTTTTGAAAAGCGTTATATAAAGAACCACTGCGTTATTTGGGTTCTACTCTCAGTTTTGAGACATTGCGTATCTCCATTCTTATGAAGAATTTAAAGCATTTTTATAGCTGCTATTCCCATTTGTCATTATGGTGTCTTCTTGACCTTATGGGAGAATCAATATCTCCGCTTTACAAGTGGAATAATTGACAGTGGAAGAAATTAAGTGACAAGGTCACACGATAAACAGTTCAGGCCAGAGCAGATTTAAGGTGCTCTTACTCTTCATTTAATTCCTTCATGAAAATGCACAGTACAGAATTTAAGCACACTGAGTTGAAAGAGCCTGAAATGGACGATGTGGCTACTTTTCCTAAAGAATATAAGAGGAAAAGTTATTTGTTCTGGTTGGACAGTCCCTTCATATTAGGTTAATGAATAAATGAGACAAAATTTCCCCAGAAGAATCAAAATCAAATTAGTAGAATTGAAAAGAAAGTAACTTTATAAGGAAAGTTTTAAAATTATGCAATTGTTTCATTTCACTTGAAAGATGACAGATTATGTAGTACTTAAAGGATTTTTTAAAATTTTCAATAAAGCATAGAAATTGACTTCTATACAAGCGCTGGTGAAGAACTTAAATCTTTTTGCGGCTGGAGAATTTATGTCAAAATGGCCTAAGTGCTTAATAGGGACTCATTTTATAGTTATTTTTATTGGCAGATCTCAAAGATACATTTGTGTATTTGATGCTAACTGTTCTGTAGTTTTGAATGGTAGCTTTATGAACAGATAAAGAAGGACAAGTTTATGAAGTGTAAGCTTAAATATGAGAAAAAGGATTCACTTTAAAGATGCCAGTCAAGTTTCTTGTAGGTTTGTAAGTTGTTCAATGCTTTGGAACTAACTGATTTATTATCTTGTTGAAGAAAGGGTCTTATGCAGAGTAGATTTGTGAAGCTGTCTCTCCTAAGTCATTTTTGGTGGGAAATACTTGGGCCATTCACCTACCTTCAGTCTTCACCTAAGTTCCAGACGTAATCAAAGTATTCAACTCATTCTTTGTAAACAAAACAAAACACAGACCTTGGTTCTTGAAGGGACTGTACCTTAGATTATTGCCTATAGAAAACCTCAAAAGGGTTACTTCAGACATCAGTGTAACTCCTTCTGTCCTCCACACAGATTACCAAGTTGATGGGAAAATTTCAGTTTTCTTAGAATTTTGTGACCATAGATGTTTGACCTTCAAGATCAATCCAGAAGTCTGTGTGTGTGTGCATTGGGGTGGGGGGGGTTGTTTCAAACTTGACTGTATTTGTTTGAAATGTTTGTTTCAAACATGACTTACGCAATGGCCAGCCCACGTGTTTTCACATGCTATCTATTGTCATCCGAACAACCAGAACTAATAAGAAACACTAGTTTCTCCACTTTACAGTTGAAAAAAGCCGAGTGTGTCTCCCAAACAGTGTATGATCAATGTGTGATGCGGTCAGTATTTAACCACGGATCAGCTCTTGTGCTGCTAAATAAAATTAATCAGGAAAAATGAACTGTCTTGGAGTTTTTAAATCTTATATTGCTACATCTTGATGCAAGAATGTCTCCACTGTTCTTCTGCATTGTAAAATATGTTTACATATTTTTCCTATAGTGCTTATTCCCTCAGCACAGCCTCATCTGTTCACGTGAAGCCGTGTCAGGTTGGCTGGCATGCCCATCGCTTGTCAGTGTCCACGATAACGATGTACAGCATTTAAGAGTGAAAGGAAGTTGTTTTATCCATCTGTCCATCTGTCCATCCTCCCATCACATATCTGGGGAGCATCTGTCATGTGCCTGGCACAGTACTACGCACAGTGCTTTAAAGCAGTGATGACATAATTTGGTGCAGGCTCCAATCCAGATCCCATCTTGTCCTTGTTCAAAGTGAGAACAGCTCACTGGCTTTCTGAGACAAGGTCACTTCTAAGTGGCAATTTAATGCATGAGAGTGTTTATTTGCATGTGTGTGTGCTCCCTTGATGTTGTTTTTCCCTCCCTCTCCCTCCTCACTCTTCACTCCCCACCCCAGATGGCAGCCAGGTCCCTGGACCTCCTTTGATTAAGCATTTTTTTATTGCCTTAAATTCCTGGCTTTTGTTTTCGGAAAGCCTGAGCTTCAGAGGGGCTGATTGTTGGATACCATGAAAAGAAGCAAAGAGGGAGAATGAGGGATATCCTAAGAGCGACTCCTGCAAAGTGTCATGCAGAGGCAGCATGGTTTCTGGTGGGATGGGTGGAAAGGAGGTCACTGCCGCGCTGTGTTCCTGGGAGGCTGCACCTGAAGGCATCTGAGCTCCAGCCACAGCAGAGATTTCCAGTTCTAGGGTGTGGTGAATCCTCTAGAATTCAGAGAACTTTGAAGACACTGGAAAGGTGGCAGTCTGTCTTCCTGTTTCTTTGCGGTATGCTCAGTGCCTCAAACATGGAGTATAATGGCCAATCAATAAGTATTGGGTGAAAACGTGAGTGAATGAGTGCACTTGGAAAGTGGGCGGCACAGCAGTAGCTTATAAAGCTTGGAGACTGCTCTTTCCCCAACCCCCGGGTCCCCCGCATGATCCTGGATACACAAGGTAGGACAGTGATGTGTCAGTGATGACAGAAAGGAGATCGTCCAGCAGCCCAGCGGGATGGGCTCGCAGAGCAAACTTAACTTGTGTCATGATGACAAAGTTGCAGGTAATTCTTACTCTTGACTGAGTTTGCTTCGTAAGATACTTGAAAAGATTTACACCGGTGTAAATTTACAGTGTAAAGATTTAGCACGCTTGCTTTATTACATACAATTATATCATTTATAACTTTAAAAACTACATTTTAATCACCAGTGTTTTAAGATCTGGGCTTTTTTTTTTTTGAGAAATAAATGTTGTTAAATCTTTCATCCTGAATTCGACTGAGAGCCACGTCCTGGAGGTCTGTGGTCCGAGAAGCAGGCGCATTTGCGTGTGTCCGCACATGCGTTTGTCACGTTAGCAGACCGCGGTGAAATACACGGAGAAGTGCTCATCCAGGGGTTCCGCTGAGCCTTTTATTTCTTGCTGTAAAATTGTTACTTTTGCCCAGCCTGGGAACGCGGGGGTTGGAGCGCTGTGGGCTTGTCATCCTGTGGCCTGAGCTCCGCGCCTGTCCATGTCCTGAGTGAGCCGTGTGACTGTAGCTGCAGAGGTGTTGGTCTGGGCTGCGGTGACACTTGGCCGTTTCTTACTGATATTGAACGAGTTCTTTTGAGCCCAATTTCTTGAGCCCTGATTTCCAGTTTTATTTTTAACCCTTACCGTCAGAGGGGAAGACTTGGCAAGATGGAGGGGGAACTGATATATATGAAGTGTATAATCTTATCCAGCAGCTCTGGTTGACCTTTTACGTATATTATTTTATTGCACCTGTATGTGCCACAGTCTTCACACCTGTAAAAGGGACATAACTATAGTAAATGCCCTTCGGGTAGGGCCGGGTGTGGGCAGCGCTGTCCGGGTGGGCCTCCGCCTCCCCCTTCACTCCTTGCAGGGCTCGGGGCAGTAAATGGCATGGACCCCATGCAAAAGACGAAGATGCTAGAGCTTGGAGAAGGTACCAGGCCAACCCTGTCTCAATCCAAAACTCTGCTCTTTAAGGAAGAGGACATTACGGCCAGCCAGCTTCCAAGGTCTTGGCTGACTCCACTGACCTTGTTTCATGGTGTGAAAACACCTGGTCTAGGCACGTGGTTCTTCTCTAAATGCCGTCCGCAGGGTTGGGCATGAGGTACCTTCATCATCTGCCCCGCAGAAGCAGCCAGGGTGTCCATTTTTTCTCAAGAAGGAAGCAGTTGCACAGGAAGTTTTGCCCGAGAAGCACGGTGTCCCGGGAACAAGCCAGTCTCCTGGCCCTGCGGGGAGTGTGCCATGCGGTCCCCTGCGCTCTGGGCTCTGTCCTGGAACCATCATTACCGTTGAGCCAGAAAGTGCCATTGAGTGATTTTTTTAAAGGGCCACACATTTTTTTTTTAATTTCCTGGTTATTGTTTTAATGGTTGGTTTTATTTTCTTTTTGCAGATGCATATGTTGGATCTTAAAGATAGAGTCCTGCTGTCGGATCCATAACAATTAGAACCCCAGCTTTCTATTTGTTGTTGTTCACTTATATTATTTTACCTTTTAAAAATATTTTTATTTAGGAAAACAAACAGTATGCTTAGAACCACCAAAAATGGATATCTGAGTTAGCTTAACCATAGTCATATTTCAATAAAGTTACCAAATAAACATTGTAAAGCCTGTGTTTGTACAGTAAGTTTCATAAGCCAATTTAAAATTAAGGCAACTTAATTAAGGGAAAAATCTAGAAATACAGATAGCAGCAAAGTTCTTAAATTCTAAGCATTAAACACTAACTTAAATACCACTTGATCAGCTGTCAAAACTGTATGTTCTTAAAATATCAAGTAGAAAATTATTATAAATATCTACATTGCTATAGTAATGACCTATGTTACTAAACATTTTTCTGATTTCAGGAAAATATGAAGATCCAAATAATTTTACAATTAAGATATGAAACTCTCAACCACTAAAATGGATATCTTAGTTAGCTTATCCACAGGCATATTTAAATAAAATATCTAAGTAATCATTGTAAAGCCTGTTTGTACACTATGTTTCAGAAAACCAATTTAAAACTAAAGCAAAGAAGGAAAAAAATCTATGGATACAGATATCAGAGTTTCCTAGATACTGAATATTAAACACTATCTTAAATACCATTTAAGATATACCATTGGCTTAACTATCAAAACTGTGTGTGTTCTCAGAATATCAAGTAGAAAGTTATTACAAATATCATCTTTGCTATGGTAGTGAGCTATGTTACTAAACGTTTTCCAATTTTTGATTTCAGGAGTTTATTTTATCGAATATTATTATAGCTGCCTATAGTTTTTTACCATTTGTTTGGTAAAATATAACATATTATATATATATTTACGCACACACACATACACACACAAAGTAAAGAAAGAAAAAAAGCAGTAATTTTCAAAGCACACTTCAACAGGCAGCTACAGACCAGGTCCCAGAGTTTGTCATGGGTTACCATTTCGTCATCTCAGATTTTCCCTTCTAGCTGCACCAAAACACTGGAGACCTTACCAGAGTCAAAAATAGCAGAATCAGAGTTTCTGTTCTTTTGTGTCTGACTTGTTTGAGCGTTTTGTCCTCAAGTTTTGTCCACATCTCAAAAGGTTTTGGGACCTCATCTCATCTTACTGCTGCATACTATTCCATTAGGTGTATAGACCACATTTTGTTTATCCACTCGTGTGTTGATGAGCACCTGGATTCTTTCCACCTCTTGGCATTTGAGAATAATGCTGCTATGAACATTGGTGTGCAAATGTCTGTTTGCATCACTGTCCTCAACTCCTCTGGGTATATACAGAATATCAGTATTGCCGGGTCATAGGGCAACTGAATATTTAGTTTTCTAAGGAATTGGCAAACTGATTTCCACAGTGGTTGAACCATTATACATTCCCACCAACAGTGAATAAGTGTTCTAGTTTCTCCACATCCTCTCCAACATTTATGGTTTCCTATTTATTTAATAGCAGCCATTCTCATAGGTGTGAGGTGATGTCTCATTGTTCTTAATTTGCGTTTCCCTTATAGACAATGAAGAAAAGCAACTCTTCATGTGTTTTTAGCCTTTTGTATTTGCTCTTCAGAAAAGTGCCAATTCATTTCCTCTGCCCATTTTATAATTGGTTGTTTGTTCTTTTGTTGGTGAGCTGTGTAATTTCTTTATGTTCACAGGATATCAAGCCTTTATCCAATATGTGGTTTCCGAATATTTTCTCCCATTGAGTTGGCTGCCTCTTCACCATTTTAACAAAGTCCTTTGAGGCACAGAAGCTCTTGATCTTAAGGAATTCCCATTTGTCTATTTTTTTCTTCTCAGTTTGTGCTTTAGGTATAAAGTTTAAGAAGCTACCTCCTATTACTAGATCTTGAAGATGTTTCCCTACATTTTCTTCTAGAAGTTTTATGGTACTGGCTCTTACATGTAGGTCTTTAATTCATTTTGAATTAATTTTTGTATATGGTGTAAGGTAGGGGTCCTCTCTCATACTTTTGGCTTTTGAAGTCCAGTTCTCCCATGCCCATTTATTGAAAAGACTTTTCTGTCCCGGTTCAGTATATTTGGGGGCCTTTTTCTTTTCTTTTTTTTTTTTTTAACATGGGCAGGCACCGGTAATCAAACCCGGGTCTCCGCCATGGTTTGGGGGCCTTATTGAAAACCAAATGTCCATAAATTTAGTGGTCAATCTCTGCACTCTCAATTCTATTGCACTGGTCAGTCCTTCTATCTTTGTGACAGTACCATGCTGTTTAGACCACTGTGATTTTATTGTAAGCTTTCAAGTCAGGATGTGATAGTCTTCCTACTTTGCTTTTCTTTTTTAGGATATCTTTAGCTATTCATTGTCTATTTCCCTTCCATGTAAATTTGATAATCAGCTTTTCCAAGTCTTCAAAGTAGGTTATTGAGATTTTTATTGTATTGCATTGAATCTTTAAGTCAATTTAGATAGAATTGATATCTTCACAGTATTCAACTTTCCTATCCGTGAGCAGGGCATATCTTTCCATCTATTTATGTCACTTTTTATTTCTTTTAGGACTTTTTTGTAATTTTGTGTGTATAAGCCCTTGACATCCCTGGTTCAGCTTATTCCTAGAGACCTAATTCTTCTGGTCGCTATTTTGAATAGAATTTTTTCCTTAGCTGTCACCTCAGATAGGTCATTGCGTGTGTATAGAAACATTACTGATTTTTGTACATTAATCTTGTATCCTGCCACTTTGATGAATTTGTTTATTAGCTCAAGTAGTTTTACTGTAGATGTCTCAGGATTTTCTAAATATAAGATTGGTGTCTTCTGCAAATAATGAAAGTTTTACTTCTTTCTTTCCTATTTGGATATCTTTTATTTCTTTCTCCTGTTTAATTGCTCCAGCCAATACTTCTAATACAATGTTGAATAATAATGGTGACAAGGGACGTTCTTGTCTATTCTCAATCTTGGGGGAATGCTTTCAGTTTCTCACTATTAAGTATGACGGGTTTTTCATATATACCCTTTATGATAATGAGAAAGTTTCCTTCGATTCCTAACTTTTGAAGTGTTTTTAACAAAAAGGATGCTGGATTTTGTCATATGCTTTTCGGCATCAATTGATATGATCATGTGATTTTTTTCCCTTTCAATTTGTTAATGTACTGTATTATGTTAATTGGTTTTCTTATAATGAACCACCCTTGCATTCCTGGTATGAATCCCACTTGGTCATGATGTATAATTCTTTTAATGTGGCATTGAATATGATTTGTTAGTATTTTTTAAGAATTTTTGCATCTATGCTCATTAAGGAGGTTGGTCTGTAGTTTCCTTTTCTTGCATCGTCTTTATCTGATTTTGGAATTAGAGTGATGTTAGCTTCATAAAATGAGTTAGGTATCATTCCTTTTTCCCCAGGTTTTTGGAAGAGTTTGAACAGGATTGGCATTAGTTCTTTTTGAAATGTTTGATAAAATTCTCCAGTGAAGCCATCTGGTCCTGGGTTTTTTGTATGTGTGGGGAGATTTTTAATGACGGATTGAATCTCTTTACTTGTAATTGGTTTGTTGAGATCTTCAATTTCTTCTCGAGTTAGTATAGGTAAATCATGTGTTTCTAGGAATGTGTCCATTTCATCTACGTTGTTTAGTTTGCTGGCATATAGTTATTCATAATATCCTCTTATGACTTTTAAAATTTCTTTGTTATCTGTGGTAAAACCCCTCCTCTCATTTCTGATTTTGTTTATTTGTATCCTCTCTCTTTTTTTTCATCATTAGTCTAGCTAGCAGACCCTCAATTTTACTGATTTTCTCAAAGAACCGATTTTTAATTTTGTTGATTCTTTCTATTGTTATATTATTCTCCAGTTTGTTTATTTCTGCTTTAGTCTTTATTATTTATCTTCTTTTATTTGGTTTGGGGTTAGCTTGCTGTTCTTTCTCGAAATTCTCCAGGTGAGCAGTTAAATCCTCAAACTTTGTTCATTCTTCTTTTTTAGTATAGGCATTTGGGGCAATAAATCTCCCTCTTAGCATTGCCTTTGCTGCGTCCCATGAGCTTTGATATGTCATACTCTCATTATCTTTCTTCTCCAGACATTTACCGATTTTTCTAGCAATTTCTTCCTTGACCCACTGATTATTTAAGGGTGTGTTGTTTAATCTCTATATATTTGTGAAAGCTTAGTTCCTTGGTGATTATTAATTTCCACCTTTATTCTGTTGTGATATAACAATAACACACAGAAAGTGCTTTGGATAACTTCAATCTTATTAAGTTTATAAAGACTCAGTGTGTATCCCAGCATATGATCCATCCTGGAGAAAGTTCCATGTGCACCAGAGAAGAACATCTAACCTGGGGTTTTAGGGTATAATGATCTGTATATGTCAATTAGACCTAATTCATTTATCCCATTGTTTAGGTTCTCTATTTCTTTGTTGATCCTCTGTGTGTATAGCAGAGAGTGATGTATTGAAATCTCCCACTATTACTGTTTATATGTCTATAGCTCCATTCAGTTTTTCCAATATGTGTCTCATGTACTTTGGAGCTCCTTGACTGGGAGCATACACATTTATGATTGTTATTTCTTCCTGGTGAATTGTCCTTTTATTAATATGTAGTGTCCCTTGTATCTTATGACGTCTTTACATTTAAAGTCTATTTTGTCTGATATTAGTATAGCTACCCCTGTTTTCTTTTGGCTACAGCTTGCATAGAAGATCTTTTCCCATCTTTTTACATTCAATCTAACTGTGTCCTTGAGTCTGTGTCTCTTATAAACATCATATAGATGAATTATGTTTTTTAATCCATTCTGTCAGTCTGTATGTTTTAATTGGTGAATTTAGTCCACTAACATTCAAAGTAATTATTATGAAAGCAGTTCTTTTTTTATTAATTAAAAAAATAACAACAACCAAACAAAACAATAAGATATCATTCCATTCTACATATATAATCAGTAATACTTAATATCATCACATAGTTGCATATTCATCATTTCTTAGAACATTTGCATCGATTTAGAGAAAAGAAGTAAAAAGACAACAGAAAAAGAAATAAAACAATAATAGAGAAAAAAGTTATACATACCATACCCCTTACCCCTCGCTTTCATTTACCACTAGCATTTCAAACTAAATTTATTTTAACATTTGTTCCCCCTATTATTTATTTTTATTCTATATGTTCTACTCTTTTGTTGATATGGTAGATAAAAAGAGCATCAGACACAAGGTTTTCACATTCACAGGGTCACATTGTGAAAGCTATATCATTATACAATGATCCTCAAGAAACATGGCTACTGACTTCCGGAGAAGATGGCGGCTTAGTAAGACGCGCGGGTCTTAGTTCCTCCTCCAGAAAAGCAACTAAAGAAACAGAAACAATACGAAACAGCTCCCGGAGTCACGACAGAGACCAAAAAGACAGCGTACCCCATTCTGGAACGGCTGAACGGGCAGGGAGAATCCGCTGCGGTGAGATACCCGAGGGGCGTGCGTTTTCTCGGCCGGGGCGGCTGGCAACTGGGGTCCCCTCCACGCACGTGGCTCCCCGGTCTGACTGGGAACGTTGGATAGCGGGGCCCTCCCGGCACACTTGGAGTCTCGGGCCAGCCGGGCAATTTGGACCGGCACTCCCCCAAGCCGTGGCGGCCAGCAACCCCCGCCTCCACGCGCGGTTTCCCGGGCCGACTGCGAGATTCGGATTGGCGAGTTAAAGGAGACACAGCATCTTTTACTGGTGGGCCCCGCAGACAGACAGGCGCCATGAGCGCCACCTACTGGGCAGGAAAAGAAAAACAGAGCCCAGAGATTTCACAGAAAAACCTTTCAACCAGCTGGGTCCCACACCCAGAGAAATCTGATCAAATGCCCAGACACCAGCAGAAAATAATGAATGATGCTCGGAAAATTGAAGATATGGCCCAGTCAAAGGAACAAACCAATAGTTCAAATGAGATACAGGAGCTGAGACAACTAATGCTGAATATACGAACAGAAATGGAAAAACTCTTCAAAAACCAAATCAATAAATTGAGGGAGGACATGAAGAAGACATGGGCTGAACAAAAAGAAGAAATAGAAAATCTGAAAAAACAAATCACAGAACTTATGGGACTGAAGGACAAAGAAGAAAAAATGGAAAAAACAATGGATACCTACAATGGTAGATCTAAAGAGACAGAAGCTACAATTAGTGAACTGGAGGATGGAACATCTGAATCCCAAAAAGAAACAGAAACTATAGGGAAAAGAATGGAAAAACTTGAGCAGGGGATCAGGGAACTGAATGACAATATGAAGCGCACAAATATACGTGTTGTGGGTGTCCCAGAAGGAGAAGAGAAGGGAAAAGGAGGAGAAAAACTAATGGAAGAAATTATCACTGAAAATTTCCCAACTCTTATGAAAGACCTAAATTTACAGATCCAAGAAGTGCAGCGCACCCCAAAGAGAATAGACCCAAATAGGCGTTCTCCAAGACACTTACTAGTTAGAATGTCAGAGGTCAAAGAGAAAGAGAGGATCTTGAAAGCGGCAAGAGAAAAACAATCTTTCACATACAAGGGAAACCCAATAAGACTATGTGTAGATTTCTCAGCAGAAACCATGGAAGCTAGAAGACAGTGGGATGATATATTTAAATTACTAAAAGAGAAAAACTGCCAACCAAGACTCCTATATCCAGCAAAATTGTCCTTCAAAAATGAAGGAGAAATTAAAACATTTATAGACAAAAAGTCACTGAGAGAATTTGTGACCAAGAGACCAGCTCTGCAAGAAATACTAAAGGGAGCACTAGAGTCAGATACGAAAAGACAGAAGAGAGACATATGGAGTAAAGTGTAGAAAGAAGGAAAATCAGATATGATATATATATTACAAAAGCCAAAATGTTAGAGGAAAATATTATCCAAACAGTAATAACACTAAAAGTTAATGGACTGAATTTCCCAATCAAAAGACATAGAATGGCAGAATGGATTACGACCCAGCAATACCACTGCTAGGTATCTACTCAAAGGACTTAAGGGCAAAGACACAGATGGACATTTGCACAGCAGTGTTTATAGCAACATTATCTACAATTGCAAAGAGATGGAAACAGCCAAAATCTCCATCAACAGACGAGTGGCTAAACAAATTGTGGCGTATACCTACGATGGAATATTATGCAGCTTTAAGACAGACTAAACTTATGAAGCATGTAATAACATGGATGGACCTAGAGAACATTATGCTGAGTGAGTCTAGCCCAAAACTAAAGGACAAATACTGTATGGTCCCACTGATGTGAACCGACATTTGAGAATCAGTTTGGAATATATCATTGGTAACAGAGACCAGCAGGAGTTAGAAACAGGGTAAGATAATGGGTAATTGGAGCTGAAGGGATACAGACTGTGCAACAGGACTAGATACAAAAACTCAAAAATGGACAGCATAATAATACCTAAGTGTAATGTAACTAGGTTAGAACACTGAATGAAGCTGCACCTGAAATATGGTTTTTTGTTTGTTTGTTTGTGTGATTGTATCTTTTGTTTTTGTTTTTTTCTTTTTCCTTTATATATATATATTTTTTATTAGTATTATTATTTTAATTCTCTTCTCTATATTAACATTCTATATCTTTTTCTGCTGTTTTGCTAGTTCTTTTCCTAAATCGATGCAAATGTACTAAGAAATGATGATCATACATCTATGTGATGATACTTAGAATTACTGAGTGCATGTGTAGAATGGAATGATTTCTAAATGTTGTGTTAATTTCTTTTTTTTAATTAAAAAAAAAAAAAAGAAACATGGCTACTGAAACACGGCTCTACATTTTCAGGCAGTTCCCTCCAGCCTCTCCATTACATCTTGAATAACAAGATGATATCTACTTAATGCATAAGAATAACCTCCAGGATAACCTCTCAACTCTGTTTGGAATCTCTCAGCCATTGACACTTAGTCTCATTTCACTCTTCCCCCTTTTGGTTGAGAAGGTTCTCTCAATCTCTTGATGTTAATCTCAGCTCATTCTAGGGTTTTTATTAGCCCCTTGATGCTGAGTCTCAGCTCATTCCAGGATCTCTGTCCCACGTTGCCAGGAAGGTCCACACCCCTGGAGTCATGTCCCACGCAGAGAAGGGGAGGGTGGTGAGACTGCTCGTCATGTTGGCTGGAGGGAGAGGCCACATCTGAGTAACAAAAGAGGCTCTCGTGGGGGTGACTCTCAGGCCTAAATTTTAAGTAGACTTGACCTATCCTTTGTGGGGTTAAGTTTCATATGAACAAACTCCAAGACTGGGGGCTCAGCCTGTAGCTTTGATTGTCCACACTGCTTGTGAGAATATCAAGAATTCGACTTGGGGAGGTTGAATTTCTCCCCACTCTCAACATTCCCCGAAGGGGACTTGCAAATACTTTTCGAGTCACTGATCAAATCACTCTGGGATTCATCGGGGCATCACTCTGGACAAACCAACAAAATCTCATGTCCTACCTGAGATTCCACGTACCTATGACGTTCAATCAGACTATCTACATAAGTTATATTAGGAAATGCTCTAGTCAAAATATAAATTTTGTAACAAATAAACATTTTTTGCTTTAGTCTCACACATAAGGTGACATTTTAAAATATTAATTATCATCTATTTTCAGCACCCTGCAATAATGACATTCCTTTATTCTTCCTCATGCAAAAACCTTTTAAAAATTTGTGCATTGTACATTTCACTATTGTTATACACTCTAGGCATTCCTAGATTACACCATCTCAATCTTTAACATCTATCTTTCTTTCTGATTTCATTTATGTCCCCAGCCCTCCTCCCTCTATCATTCTCACATGCAGCTTCATTCAGTGTTTTAACATAATTATATTACAGTTAGGTAGTATTATGCTGTCCATTTCTGAGTTTTTATACCCAGTCCTGTTGCACAGTCTGTATCCCTTCAGCTCCATTTACCCATTATCTTACCCTATTTCTATCTCCAGATGGTCTCTGTTACCAATGACATATTCCAAGTTTATTCACTAATGTCAGTTCATATCAGTGAGACCATACAGTATTTGTCCTTTAGTTTTGGCTAGTCTCACTCAGCATAATGTTCTCAAGGTCCATCCATGTTGTTACATACTTCATAAGTTTATTCTGTCTTAAAGCTGCATAATATTCCATCATATGTATATACCACAGTTTGTTTAGCCACTCATCTGTTGATGGACAGTTTGGCTGTTTCCATCTCTTTGCAATTGTAAATAATGCTGCTATAAACATGGGTGTGCAAGTGTCTGTTTGTGTCTTTGCCCTTAAGTCCTTTGAGTAGATACCTAGCAGTGGTATTGCTGTGTCATATGGCAATTCTATATTCAGCTTTTTTTTTTTTTTTTTTTTTTTTTTTTTTTTAAAGACAGAGAGAAGGAAGGAAGGATGGAAGGAAGGAAGGAAGGAAGAAAGGGAAACATCTTTAAACATTTTCTTGTTTTATTGTATTCTGTTTCTCCGTTTTTGTTACATGGGCTGGGGCCGGGAATCGAACCGAGGTCCTCCGGCATAGCAGGCAAGCACTTTGCCCGCTAAGCCACCGCGGCCCGCCCCTATATTCAGCTTTTTGAGGAACCGCCAAACTGCCTTCCACAGTGGTTGCACCATTTGACATTCCCACCAACAGTGGATAAGTGTGCCTCTTTCTCCACATCCCTCCAGCACTTGTCATTTTCTGTTTTGTTGATAATGGCCATTCTGGTGGGTGTGAGATGATATCTCATTGTGGTTTTGATTTGCATTTCTCTAATGGACAGGGATGTTGAGCATTTCTTCATGTGCCTTTTGGCCATTTGTATTTCCTTTTCTGAGAAGTGTCTGTTCAAGTCTTTTTCCCACTTTGTGATTGGATTGGTTGTCTTTTTGTTGTT
Organism: Tamandua tetradactyla; assembly: GCF_023851605.1. Classification (NCBI taxonomy): domain Eukaryota; kingdom Metazoa; phylum Chordata; class Mammalia; order Pilosa; family Myrmecophagidae; genus Tamandua; species Tamandua tetradactyla. Next base: position 170,932,578 of record NC_135333.1, read on the forward strand.
GAGTTGAACAATCTCTTTATAAATTCTGGATACTAGACCTTTATCTGATATGTCGTTTCCAAATATTGTCTCCCATTGTGTAGGCTGTCTTTCTACTTTCTTGATGAAGTTCTCTGATGCACGAAAGTGTTTCATTTGGGGAGCTCCCATTTATTTCTTCCTTTCTTCAGTGCTCTTGCTTTAGGTTTAAGGTCTATAAAACCGCCTCCAATTATAAGATTTATAAGATATCTCCCTACATTTTCCTCTAACTGTTTTATGGTCTTAGACCTAATGTTTAGGTCTTTGATCCATTTTGAGTTAACTTTTGTATAAGGTGTGAGATACGGGTCCTCTTTCATTGTTTTACATATGGATATCCAGTTCTCTAGGCACCATTTATTGAAGAGACTGTTCTGTCCCAAATGAATTGGCTTGACTGCCTTATCAAAGATCAAATGTCCATAGATGAGAGGGTCTATATCTGAGCACTCTATTTGATTCCATTGGTCAATATATCTATCTTTATGCCAGTACCATGCTGTTTTGACCACTGTGGCTTCATAATATGCCTTAAAGTCAGGCAGTGTGAGACCTCCAGCTTTGTTTTTTTTCCTCAAGATACTTTTAGCAGTTTGGGGCACCCTGCTCTTCCAGATAAATTTGCTTATTGGGAGGACTTCCTGGAAGATGGCGGCTTAGTAAGACGCGCGGATCTTAGTTTCTTCTCCAGGACAGCTACTAGGGGAGTAGAAACGATACAGAAAGCGCCCAAAGCCACAACAGAGATGAAAAAAAGACAGCGTACCCCATCCTGGAACGGCTAGCTGGCTGAGAGAAGCAGCTCGGGTGAGATCGCCGAGGTGCGCGGGCCTCTCCGGGCGGGGCGGGAAGCGGCCAGAGTTACTCCCTTCCCCCTTCCCTGGCCGGCTGGGAGAATTGGAGAGGCGGTCCCCTGAAACCAAGGCGGCTGGCGCCCACACCACGCGCAGCCCCCCGGACCAACTGAGAGAATTGGATCGGAAATCCCCAGGCCGTGGAGAACGGTGACGGGTGGGGGAGGCCCCTTCCAAACCCGTGACTCCCGGGAAACGTGCACTCTCTCGGGCGGGCCGCTGCCGCTGGCGCCTTCCCGCCACGCTTGTCACCCAGGGCCGACTAGGAAATTCGGGCGGGCTCTTTCCCAGGCTGCGGGGACCAGCAACCCTCCCTGCGTTCGGACCCCGGGCCGGCTCAAGCCGCTTCAGCTAGCGAACCCCCCGGACGGCGAGAGTTTTCCAAAGTTTAAGGTCCCACAGCACCTTTTACTGGTGGGACCCGCAGACAAACGTGTGCCACGAGCGCCACCTACTGGGCAGGATAAGAAAAACAGAACCCAGAGATTTCACAGAAAAATCTTCCAAACTTTTGGATCCAAAACCCAGGGAAATCTGTCTTAATGCGCAGACGACAACAGAAGATAACGGATCACGCTCAAATAATTGAAAATATGGCCCAGTCAAAGGAACAAACCAATAGTTCAAATGAGATACAGGAGCTGAGACTACTAATGCTAAATATACGAACAGAAATGGAAAACCTCTTCAAAAACGAAATCGATAAATTGAGGGAGGACATGAAGAAGACATGGGCTGAACATAAAGAGGAAATAGAAAAACTGAAAAAACAAATCACAGAACTTATGGAAGTGAAGGACAAAGTAGAAAAGATAGAAAAAACAATGGATACCTACAATCATAGATTCAAAGAGACAGAAGATAGAATTAGTGATTTGGAGGATGGAACATCTGAATTCCAAAAACAAACAGAAACTATCGGGAAAAGAATGGAAAAATTTGAACAGGGTATCAGGGAACTCAAGGACAATATGAACCGCACAAATATACGTGTTGTGGGTATCCCAGAAGGAGAAGAGAAGGGAAAAGGAGGAGAAAAACTAATGGAAGAAATTTTCACTGAAAATTTCCCAACTCTTATGAAAGACCTAAAATTACAGATCCAAGAAGTGCAGCGCACCCCAAAGAGATTAGACCCAAATAGGCGTTTTCCAAGACATTTACTAGTTAGAATGTCAGAGGTCAAAGAGAAAGAGAGGATCTTGAAAGCAGCAAGAGAAAAACAATCCATCACATACAAGGGAAACCCAATAAGAGTATGTGTAGATTTCTCAGCAGAAACCATGGAGGCTAGAAGGCAGTGGGATGATATATTTAAATTACTAAAAGAGAAAAACTGCCAACCAAGACTCCTATATCCAGCAAAATTGTCCTTCAAAAATGAGGGAGAAATTAAAACATTCTCAGACAAAAATTCACTGAGAGAATTTGTGACCAAGAGACCAGCTCTGCAAGAAATACTAAAGGGAGTACTAGAGTCAGAACCGAAAAGACAGAAGAGAGAGGTATGGAGAAGAGTGTAGAAAGAAGGAAAGTCAGATATGATATATATAATACAAAAGGCAAAATGGCAGAGGAAAATATTATCCAAACAGTAATAACACTAAATGTTAATGGACTGAATTCCCCAATCAAAAGACAGAGATTGGCAGAATGGATTAAATAACAGGATCCTTCTATATGGTGTCTACAGGAAACACATCTTAGACCCAAAGATAAACATAGGTTGAAAGTGAAAGGTTGGGAAAAGATATTTCATGCAAATAACAACCAGAAAATAGCAGGAGTGTCTATACTAATATCCAACAAGTTAGACTTCAAATGTAAAACAGTTAAAAGAGACAAAGAAGGACACTATATACTAATAAAAGGAACAATTAAACAAGAAGACATAACAATCATAAATATTTATGCACCAAACCAGAATGCCCCAAAATACGTGAGGAATACACTGCAAACACTGAAAAGGGAAATAGACACAAATACCATAATAGTTGGAGACTTCAATTCCCCACTCTCATCAATGGACAGAACATCTAGACAGAGGATCAATAAAGAAATAGAGAATCTGAATATTACTATAAAGGAGCTAGACTTAACAGACATTTATAGGACATTACATCCCACAACAGCAGGATACACCTTTTTCTCAAGTGCTCATGGATCATTCTCAAAGATACACCATATGCTGGGTCACAAAGCAAGTCTTAACAAATTTAAAAAGATTGAAATCATACACAACACTTTCTCGGATCATAAAGGAATGAAGTTGGAAATCAATAATAGGCAGAATGCCAGAAAATTCACAAATACCTGGAGGCTCAACAACACACTCTTAAACAACGAGTGGGTCAAAGAAGAAATTGCAAGAGAAATTAGTAAATACCTCGAGGCAAATAAAATGAAAACACAACATATCAAAACTTATGGGACGCAGCAAAGGCAGTGCTAAGAGGGAAATTTATTGCCCTAAATGCCTATATCAGAAAAGAAGAAAAGGCAAAAATGCAGGAATTAACTATCCATTTGGAAGAACTGGAGAAAGAACAGCAAACTAATCCCAAAGCAAGCAAAAGGAAAGAAATAACAAAGATCAGAGGAGAAATAAATGAAATTGAAAATATGAAAACAGTAGAGAAAATCAATAAAACCAGAAGTTGGTTCTATGAGAAAATCAATAAGATTGATGGGCCCCTATCAAGATTGACAAAAAGAAGAAGAGAGAGGATGCAAATAAATAAGATCAGAAATGGAAGAGGAGACATAACTACTGACCTCACAGAAATAAAGGAGGTAATAACAGGATACTATGAACAACTTTACGCTAATAAATACAACAATTTAGATGAAATGGACGGGTTCCTGGAAAGACATGAACAACCAACTTTGACTCATAGAAGACATAGATGACCTCAACAAACCAATCACAAGTAAAGAAATTGAATTAGTCATTCAAAAGCTTCCTAAAAAGAAAAGTCCAGGACCAGATGGCTTCACATGTGAATTCTACCAAACGTTCCAGAAAGAATTAGTACCAATTCTCCTCAAACTCTTCAAAAAAATCGAAGTGGAGGGAAAACTACCTAATTCATTCTATGAAGCCAACATCACCCTCATACCAAAACCAGGCAAAGATATTACAAAAAAAGAAAACTACAGACCAATCTCTCTAATGAATACAGATGCAAAAATCCTCAATAAAATTCTAGCAAATCGTATCCAACAACACATTAAAAGAATTATACATCATGACCAAGTAGGATTCATCCCAGGTATGCAAGGATGGTTCAACATAAGAAAATCAATTAATGTAATACACCATATCAACAAATCAAAGCAGAAAAATCACATGATCATCTCAATTGATGCAGAGAAGGCATTCGACAAGATTCAACATCCTTTCCTGTTGAAAACACTTCAAAAGATAGGAATACAAGGGAACTTCCTTAAAATGATAGAGGGAATATATGAAAAACCCACAGCTAATATCATCCTCAATGGGGAAAAATTGAAAACTTTCCCCCTAAGATCAGGAATAAGACAAGGATGTCCACTATCACCACTATTATTCAACATTGTGTTGGAGGTTCTAGCCAGAGCAATTAGACAAGAAAAAGAAATACAAGGCATCAAAATAGGAAAGGAAGAAGTAAAACTATCACTGTTTGCAGACGATATGATACTATACGTCGAAAACCCGGAAAAATCCACAACAAAACTACTAGAGCTAATAAATGAGTACAGCAAAGTAGCAGGTTACAAGATCAACATTCAAAAATCTGTAGCATTTCTATACACTAGTAATGAACAAGCTAAGGGGGAAATCAAGAAACGAATCCCATTTACAATTGCAACTAAAAGAATAAAATACCTAGGAATAAATTTAACTAAAGAGACAAAAAACCTATATAAAGAAAACTACAAAAAACTGCTAAAAGAAATCACAGAAGACCTAAATAGATGGAAGGGCATACCGTGTTCATGGATTGGAAGACTAAATAGAGTTAAGATGTCAATCCTACCTAAATTGATTTACAGATTCAATGCAATACCAAACAAAATCCCAACAACTTATTTTTCAGAAATAGAAAAACCAATAGGCAAATTTATCTGGAAGGGCAGGGTGCCCCGAATTGCTAAAAACATCTTGAGGAAAAAAAACAAAGCTGGAGGTCTCGCGCTGCCTGACTTTAAGGCATATTATGAAGCCACAGTGGTCAAAACAGCATGGTATTGGCATAAAGATAGATATATCGACCAATGGAATCGAATAGAGTGCTCAGATATAGACTCTCTCATCTATGGATATTTGATCTTTGATAAGGCAGTCAAGCCAACTCACCTGGGACAGAGCAGTCTCTTCAATAAATGGTGCCTAGAGAACTGGATATACATATGCAAAAGAATGAAAGAAGACCCATCTCTCACACCCTATACAAAAGTTAACTCAAAATGGATCAAAGATCTAAACATTAGGTCTAAGACCATAAAACAGATAGAGGAAAATGTTGGGAGATATCTTATGGATCTTAACTGGAGGCGGTTTTATGGACCTTAAACCTAAAGCAAGAGCACTGAAGAAGGAAATAAATAAATGGGAACTCCTCAAAATTAAACACTTTTGTGCATCAAAGAACTTCATCAAGAAAGTAGAAAGACAGCCTTCACAATGGGAGACAATATTTGGAAATGACATATCAGATAAAGGTCTAGTATCCAGAATTTATAAAGAGATTGTTCATCTCAACAACAAAAAGACAGCCAACCCAATTACAAAATGGGAAAAAGACTTGAACAGACACCTATCAGAAGAGGAAATACAAATGGCCAAAAGGCACATGAAGAGATGCTCAATGTCCCTGGCCATTAGAGAAATGCAAATCAAAACCACAATGAGATACCATCTCACACCCACCAGAATGGCCATTATCAACAAAACAGAAAATGACAAGTGCTGGAGAGGATGCGGAGAAAGAGGCACACTTATCCACTGTTGGTGGGAATGTCAAATGGTGCAACCACTGTGGAAGGCAGTTTGGCGGTTCCTCAAAAAGCTGAATATAGAATTGCCATACGACCCAGCAATACCATTGCTAGGTATCTACTCAAAGGACTTAAGGGCAAAGACACAAACGGACATTTGCACACCAATGTTTATAGCAGCGTTATTTACAATTGCAACGAGATGGAAACAGCCGAAATCTCCATCAACAGAAGAGTGGCTAAACAAACTGTGGTATATACATACGATGGAATACTATGCAACTTTAAGACAGGATAAACTTATGAAGCATGTAATAACATGGATGGACCTAGAGAACATTATGCTGAGTGAGTCTAGCCAAAAACTAAAGGACAAATACTGTATGGTCCCACTGATGTGAACAGACATTCGAGAATAAATTTGGAATATGTCCTTGATAACAGAGTCCAGCAGGAGGTAGAAACAGGGTAAGATAATGGCCAATTGGAGTTGAAGGGATACAGACGGTGTAACAGGACTAGATACAAAAACTCAAAAATGGACAGCACAATAATACCTAATTGTAAAGTAATCATGTTAAAACACTGAATGAAGCTGCATCTGAGCTATAGGTTTTTGTTTTGTTTTGTTTTGTTTTGTTTTGATTTTACTATTATTACTTTTATTTTTTTCTCTATATTAACATTCTATATCTTTTTCGGTTATGTTGCTAGTTCTTCTAAACCAATGCATATGTACTAAGAAATGATGATCATGCATCTATGTGATGATGTTAAGAATTAATGATTGCATATGTAGAATGGTATGATCTCTAAATGTTGGGTTAATTTCTTTTTTTCCGTTAATTAAAAAAAAAAAAAAAGAGAAGGGATAATTGGAGCTGAAGGGATACAGACTGTACAACGGGACTGGATATAAAAACTCAGAAATGGACAGCACAATACTACCCAATTGTAATGCAATTATGTTAAAACACTGAATGAAGCTGCATCTGAGCTATAGGTTTTTGTTTTGTTTTGTTTTGTTTTGTTTTGATTTTACTATTATTACTTTTATTTTTTTCTCTATATTAACATTCTATATCTTTTTCGGTTATGTTGCTAGTTCTTCTAAACCAATGCATATGTACTAAGAAATGATGATCATGCATCTATGTGATGATGTTAAGAATTAATGATTGCATATGTAGAATGGTATGATCTCTAAATGTTGGGTTAATTTCTTTTTTTCCGTTAATTAAAAAAAAAAAAAAAGAGAAGGGATAATTGGAGCTGAAGGGATACAGACTGTACAACGGGTCTGGATATAAAAACTCAGAAATGGACAGCACAATACTACCCAATTGTAATGCAATTATGTTAAAACACTGAATGAAGCTGCATGTGAGGTATAGGTTTTTTGTTTTTGTTTTTGTTTTTTTTTCTTTGTATTATTGTTTTAATTCTTATTCTGTTGTCTTTTTATTTCTTTTTCTAAATCGATGCAAATGTACTAAGAAATGATCTATATGCAACTATGTGATGTTATTAAGAATTACTGATTGTACATGTAGATTGGAATGATTTCTAATTGTTTTGTTAATTCTTTTTTTAATTAATAAAAAAAATTGAAAGCAAAAAAAAGAATAAAAGAAAAAAAAATTTGCTTATTGGTTTTTCTATTTCTGAAAAGTAAGTTGTTGGGATTTTGATTGGTATTGCATTGAATCTGTAAATCAATTTAGGTAGAATTGACATCTTAACTATATTTAGTCTTCCAATCCATGAACATGGTATGCCCTTCTACCTATTTAGGTCTTCTATGATTTCTTTTAACAGTTTCTTATAGTTTTCTTTGTATAGGTCTTTTGTCTCTTTAGTTAAATTTATTCCTAAGTATTTTATTCTTTTAGTTGCAATTGTAAATGGAATTTGTTTCTTGATTTCCCCCTCAGATTGTTCATTACTAGTGTATAGAAACACTACAGATTTTTTTAATGTTGATCTTGTAACCTGCCACTTTGCTGTATTCGTTTATTAGCTCTAGTAGTTTTACTGTGGATTTTTTCAGGGTTTTCGACATATAGTATCATATCATCTGCAAACAGTGATAGTTTTACTTCTTCCTTTCCAGTTTTGATGCCTTGTATTTCTTTGTCTTGCCTAATTGCTCTGGCTAGAACTTCCAACACAATGTTGAATAGCAGTGGTGATAGTGGACATCCTTGTCTTGTTCCTGATCTTAGGGGGAAAGTTTTCAATTTTTCCCATTGACGATGATATTAGCTGTGGGTTTTTCATATATTCCCTCTATCATTTTAAGGAAGTTCCCTTGTATTCCTATCCTTTGAAGTGTTTTCAACAGGAAAGGATGTTGAATCTTGTCGAATGCCTTCTCTGCATCAATTGAGATGATCATGTGATTTTTCTGCTTTGATTTGTTGATATGGTGTATTACATTAATTGATTTTCTTATGTTGAACCATCCTTGCATACCTGGGATGAATCCTACTTGGTCATGATGTATAATTCTTTTAATGTGTTGTTGGATTCGATTTGCTAGAATTTTGTTGAGGATTTTTGCATCTATATTCATTAGAGAGATTGGTCTGTTGTTTTCTTTTTTTGTAATATCTTTACCTGGTTTGTTATGAGGGTGATGTTGGCTTCATAGAATGAATTAGGTAGCTTTCTCTTCACTTCAGTTTTTTTGAAGAGTTTGAGCAGGGTTGGTACTAATTCTTTCTGGAAAGTTTGGTAGAATTCACATGTGAAGCCGTCTGGTCCTGGACTTTTATTTTTGGGAAGCTTTTTAATGACTGATTCAATTTCTTTACTTGCGATTGGATTGTTGAGGTCATCTATTTCTTCTTGAGTCAAAATTGGTTGTTCATGCCTTTCTAGGAAGTTGTCCATTTCATCTACATTGTTGTATTTATTAGCATAAAGTTGTTCATAGTATCCTGTTATTACTTCCTTTATTTCTGTGGGGTCAGTGGTTATATCTCCTCTTCCATTTCTCATCTTATTTATTTGCATCCTCTCTCTTCTTCTTTTTGTCAGTCTTGCTAAGGGCCCATCAATCTTATTGATTTTCTCATAGAACCAACTTCTGGTTTTATTGATTTTCTCTATTATTTTCATGTTCTCAATTTCATTTATTTCGGCTCTAATCTTTGTTATTTCTTTCCTTTTGCTTGCTTTGGGATTAGTTTGCTGTTCTTTCTCCAGTTCTTCCAAATGGACTGTTAATTCCTGAATTTTTGCCCTTTCTTCTTTTTTGATATAGGCATTTAGGGCAACAAATTTCCCTCTTAGCACTGCCTTTGCTGCATCCCATAAGTTTTGATGTGTTGTGTTTTCATTTTCCTTTGCCTCAAGGTACTTACTAATTTCTCTTGTAATTTCTCTTTTGACCCACTGGTTGTTTAAGAGTGTATTGTTGAGCCTCCACGTATTTGTGAATTTTCTGGCACTCTGCCTATTATTGATTTCCAACTTCATTCCTTTATGATCCGAGAAAGTGTTGTGTATGATTTCAATCTTTTTAAATTTGTTGAAACTTGCTTTGTGACCCAGCATATGGTCTATCTTTGAGAATGATCCATGAGCACTTGAGAAAAAGGTGTATCCTGCTGTTGTGGGGTGTAATGTCCTATAAATGTCTGTTAAGTCTAGCCCACTTATTGTAATATTCAAATTCTCTGTTTTTTTATTGATCCTCTGTCTAGATGTTCTGTCCATTGATTAGAGTGGGGAATTGAAGTCTCCAGCTATTATAGTAGATGTGTCTATTTCCCTTTTCAGTGTTTGCAGTGTTTGCCTCACGTATTTTGGGGCATTCTGGTTCGGTGCATAAATATTTATGATTGTTATGTCTTCATGTTGAATTGTTCCTTTTATTAGTAGATAGTATCCTTCTTTGTCTCTTTTAACTGTTTTACATTTGTAGTCTAATTTGTTGGATGTTAGTATAGCTACTCCTGCTCTTTTCTGGTTGTTATTTGCATGGAATACCTTTTCCCAACCTTTCACTTTCAACCTATGTTTATCTTTGGGTCTAAGATGTGTTTCCTGTAGACAACATATAGAAGGATCTTGTTTTTTAATCCATTCTGCCAGTCTATGTCTTTTGATTGGGGAGTTTAATCCATTAACATTTAGTGTTATTACTGTATGGGTAGTACTTTCTTCTGCCATTTTGCCTTTTGTATTTTATATGTCATATCTAATTTTCCTTCTTTCTACACTCTTCTCCACACCTCTCTCTTCTGTCTTTTCGAATCTGTCTCTCGTGCTCCCTTTAGTATTTCTTGCAGAGCTGGTCTCTTGGTCACAAATTCTCTCAGTGATTTTTTGTCTGAAAATGTTTTAATTTCTCCCTCTTCTTTGAAGGACAATTTTGCTGGGTATAGAATTCTTGGTTGGCAGTTTTTTCTTTTAGTAATTTAAATATATCATCCCACTGTCTTCTCGCCTCCATGGTTTCTACTGAGAAATCTACACATAGTTTTACTGGGTTTCCCTTGTATGTGATGGATTGCTTTTCTCTTGCTGCTTTCAAGATCCTCTCTTTCTCTTTGACCTCTGACATTCTGACTAGTAAATGTCTTAGAGAACATCTATTTGGATCTATTCTCTTTGGGGTGCACTGCACTTCTTGGATCTGTAATTTTAGGTCTTTCATAAGAGTTGGGAAATTTTCAGTGATAATTTCTTCCATTAGTTTTTCTCCTCCTTTTCCCTTCTCTTCTCCTTCTGGGACACCCACAACACGTATATTTGTGCGCTTCATGTTATCATTCAATTCCCTGAGTCCCTGCTCATATTTTTCCATTCTTTTCCCTATAGTTTCTGTTTCTTTTTGGATTTCAGATGTTCCATCCTCCAGTTCACTAATCCTAACCTCTCTGTCTCTTGAAATCTACCATTGTAGGTTTACATTGTTTTTTCATCTCTTCTACTGTGTCTTTCATTCCCATAAGTTCTGTGCTTTGTTTTTTCAGAATTTCCATTTCTTCTTTTTGTTCATTCCTTACCTTCTTCATATCCTCCCTCAATTCACTGATTTGGTTTTTGATGAGGTTTTCCATGTCTGTTCATATATTCTGAATTAATTGTTTCAGCTCCTGTATCTCATTTGAACTACTGGTTTGTTCCTTTAACTGGGCCATATCTTCAATTTTCCTGGTGTGATTTGTTATTTTTTGCTGGCATCTAGACATTTAATTACCTTAATTAGTTTATTCTGGAGATTACTTTCACTTATCTTACCTGGGATTTTCTTGCTAGATGAGTTTGTTGTCTAGCTGTTCTTTGACCTTCAGTTCAGCTTTTTCTGGACCTCTAGCTTAGGTTTTGTTTAACAGAGGATAATTTTTCAGTTCTTGTTTTCTTGTTTCTTGCCCTGCTTGTAAGGTGCCTTTTCTCTCCCCACCCTTAGGAGGGTCTACATAGGTAATTGGACTCCAGCCAAGTTTTCCTGGACTAAACTGGCCTCCTATCAGGGGGAAAGAGTCACCTGCATCAATTTTCCCTGAGGGTGAGAACCAGCAGGTTAAAAGACTTTCCTGTGAAGTCTCTGGGCTCTGTTTTTCTTATCCTGCCCATTATGTGGCACTTGTTTGCCTGCAGGTCCCACCAGCAAAAGATGTTGTGGCACCTTTAAGTTTGGAAGGCTCTCCCTGCTGGGGGCATGGTGGAGACAGAGGGGAGGTTGTAGGCTGGTTTTAATGGCTTCAAATTGCCAAGCCCTGGGTTCTGAATTCCTTGAGGGAGGGATTCCACCTGAGTTGGGCTCCACCTCTTCCCTGGGGAAGGCACATGTGGGAGACAGCCCTGAAAGCAGTCCGTTTCTGCCTATGCCTGGGGCAGTTGCAGCCTGAGTAGTCCCACCGCTGAATCCAGAGGCAGCCAAGCCTCCGTAGAGACAGCCACAAAAACCTCCATTTCTTCCCTTTTCCTCTTTTTCGGTTAGCCCAATAAGCGACCTCCACCTTGACCAGGTTCACCTGATTGGGCGCCTATTTTTAGTAGTCAGAATTTGTTAATTAATGCCACAATTGGTGTTTGGTTGGACTCAGTCCCTGCTACTGTTAGAGTGTCTTTCCTTTCCCTCTGGGAAGCCGCCTGTGGGGGAGGGGCACTGGGCGCTGGCCACCACGGCTTGGGGAACTCATGGTTCTGGGGAGACTTGCAGCTGGTCCAGCTGGTCCAGACTGGGGTACACTGTGTGTCTGGTCACTGTCGTGGCTCCGGGAGCTGTTCTGTACTGTTTCTGGTTATTTAGTAGTTGTTCTGGAGGATGAACTAAAATGCGCACCTTGCTAAGCTGCCATCTTGGCCCCTCCTGATATAAGCAGTTTTAAGTCTACCATCTTGTCCTTTAGTTTTTGTCAGTTCTATATATTATTTTCCTTTTCTCTCTTTTTTCCTTTAAATTACTGTTACTCATATTCTTCAATTCTGTGTCCTTCCCCAGGCTTCCCTCTCCTGTCTTTTTTTAATCAGCTGTCAGGACTCCCTTTAGTATTTCTTGTAGGACTAGTCTCTTGTTGACTATTTCTCGCAATCTTTCTTTGTCTTTGAAGATTTTAACTCTCCCTCAGTTTTGAAGGATAACTTAGGCAGATAAAGAATTCTTGGTTGAAAGCCTTTCTCATTTATTATCTTAAATACAGCATACCACTGCCTCTTCTTGCTTCCGCGGTGCCTGTTGAGTAGTCTGAAGTCAGGCTTATGTGTTTTCCCTGTGTGTAGTATATTACTCTTCTCATGCTGCTTTCTGGACTTTTTGTTTCCTTTCAACACCTGACAGTCTGATTGGCATGTGTCTTGGAGTAGACCATTTTGGATTTATTCTATTTGGAGTTTCCTAGGCCTCTTTGACTTGCATATTCATGTCTTTTAAAAGGATTGGGACGTTTTCCCTAATTATATCTTCAACTAACTTTCCCAGCCCTTTACTCTTCTTTTCTCCTCCTGGGACACCAGTGATTCTTGTATTTGTGTGCCTCTTATTGTTCATCATTTCCCTAAGATCCAATTGCATTATTTCCATCTTTCTCACCATTTGTTCTTTTGAGCACTCTAGTTCAATTTTTCCATCTTCTAGCTCGCTTATTCTTCCTTCTGCTTCAAATCTGCTCTTATATGTCTCCAGTATATTTTCAGTTTAGTCTACTATATCTCTTATTTCTGTGAGATCTGCCATCGTTCTATTTAACCTCCCAAATTCTTCTCTAGGCTCTTCTAGTGTCTTCCTGATGATATCCTTTATTTCTTTATAAATATCCTTGAGTAGTTGTTCCATATTCTTTGTCACCTCTGGCATTTTGACTTGGTCGTTTGGCTGGGCCATTTCTGCTTAGATCTTCATGTCTTTTGTGATTTTCTATTGTGTTCAGGGCATTTGATTATCTTGGTATGGTTATTTTGCAAGTTGGTTTCCTTCACTCTTTTAAAGTTTTGTATTTACTTGTTTTTTGCTGGATGTGTCCCTTTGTGCTTCATTTGTTGGTTATTCTCCACCAAATCAAGGTTCAGACCTCATGCAGGGAATACAGTTCAACTTAGTGATCTATCAGAGCTAGGCCAATGCACGGGTATGCCAGTGACAGAATGACTGCCCACCACGTAGGAGACCCAGGCTCAGCTCTCAGCCCATACACCAAAAAAAAAAGACTGAAAAAGAAAAGAAGGAAAAAGGGATAATAATAATAATAAAATTAAATAATATAATAAAAATATGAAGCACAAAACAAGACCAACAATAAAACATATCTCAGCAATAGTAGGCTTTAGAATCAAAAGGAGACACCCCAGGATATCCTGGGAGTGAAGTCAGACGGGTGCCCACTGAAGGAGAGAAAATTTAAGAGAAAAAAAGGAATAAAAATGAATGAAATGAAATAATAAAAATAATGTATGAAATAAAAATATAAAATAAAGAATAAAATATAGAATATATATATGAAAAGAACGGTGGGCCATGGTGGCTCAGCAGGCAGAGTTCTCAATAGCCTGCCATGCTGGCGATTTGGGTTCGAGTTCCTGTGCCTGCCCATGCAAAAAAAACAGAAGGAAATAAAAGAACAATTATGTTACTATAAAAATGTATTGAAAAAATGTTTTTAAAAGAGGGAACAGAAAAAAAGAAATATTACAAAAAAAATAAAAATTAAAGATGTAGGCCAATGAGTTAGCCTTCTTGCATTTACCCCATCTTCCCAGCAGGTGGCGACCGTGAGTCTCCTCCTCCCTCAGCCCCACCCCTCCTGGCCAAAGTAAGTCAAGGTCAACGTGCTCGGCTATCGGGGCTGCTCCTGGTGGTGGGGGGGTGGGGGTGGGGAAAGAAGGGTGAGGGGCGGTGGGAGGGCGCCTGCCGGTCTCTGCTGGAGGTTCAGCTGATTCTCAACGCTGGCAGGTCTGCGCGGGCTCCGGCTCTGCGAGTGTTTGAACCCAGCTTTCTCCGCGGAACCCTCCTCTGGGGAGGCCTTAACTTACCATTTAATTGTGCCAGAATCAGAATGCACTACCAAGGGTTTCCAAACTTCTGTAAAGCTCTAGACTTGATTTTACCTTTCCCCCCAAAGTGTATTTTTACAGACAACTTCAATACAAAACAGATGAAAACGAGCCATTTTATGTAGATGGGGGAGGGGGAGGTATAAGGTGCTGCCCCACCCAGTTTATTCCTCTTTTCTCCATGGCCCCGAACACTCCTCCGAATGATTCTGGGGTTGCAGGGAACACACTTTGAAACCACTGGCCTGTGGGAAAGAAGTCAAGCCAAGGAGTTTCTGACCCTCCGTTTACTTTACCGTGAATTTTCAATGAGTCAAACCAGCCCCCACCTTTCTCTTGCTGGTGCACAGGTAGCCTCTGCTGAGGGGTGTCTGCAGACCCAATCAGGAGAGCAGTGCACATCCAGCAAGCCCGAGGCTTGCTACGCGGGGTGCAGCTTTTAAAATCTCAGCCCAAGGTGCTCCAAGGGGCCCAGCGTCTGGGTATTTTCCTGAATTTTTTTTAACACTTCATGTGATCTCTGTAAAATTATTTTAAGCCTCAGATCTGTTGGGCTACAGATGTGAAGTTTAACTTTATTCAGATGCATAATAAAGCTGTGACAAGATAATTGTTTGATGGTTAAATGACTTCCTATTCCTGAAAGCCAAACACGATTTAAGAATAGTAGAATGCTTTCCACACACACACACACACACATGCACACATGCAAAAACACACGGGACAACTGAAACTGAGAAGCAGCATGGACACAGGAGCCAGCACCAGAGTTCAGTTAGATTTCTTGCCAGCTGCACAGCTGTGCGTAGCGTCTCTGGACCTGGCTTCCTCTCACTCTGGATCTCTCCACACCTGTCTCCTAGGATGCTCTGCACGTGAAATGAGAAAGTGAGCCTGACACACAGTGCACTCTCAGTAAGCTGTAGCCCCCTTGCCTTCGTATCCCTCCCTGCTTTCTTCACAGCTGATCTCTGTATCTAGATGGAAACAGATGAAGCAATTTCACTGATAATTTAGATATATATATGTAATGTTACAGCTTGCATTTATCTATTTAAAAATGAACGTTAAGTGCCTCCTATTTGCTTGCCCTTCTGTTCAAGATTAACAGAAGCTTCCACAATTTGGAGCTTCCAAGGTTAACAAAACCTGGGCCCTGACCTGAAAAGGACCTCAGTCTAGATGTAGAGACAGACTTGGTATAAAAGAGCCAGGTAAAGGTTAAAATAGGAAATAAAAAATCTTTAAAAAAAATTCTTGATTATTCCCATGGAGTCTTCTTTTTTGGGGTTCTCTGGTGAGGTTTTGAGATCAACATGCAATGCCTTTAGAATTCTGAGCATCACATGCAATGATTTGGAACTTAGGACAAAAATAGTATAATGAACTGGCACTCAGGAGGACAAATATAGAAACCTGGATTACAGGGCACATTCCTCGTGTGTCTTCTTCAATTACCTGTAATTTCATCTTATTTTTTCTGCATCAAAAAATACTGAGATGAAAGTACTCATGTTCTTTATACTAAGTTGGGGTTATTTTGCTGTATTGGAAAATAGAGAATTAAAAGGGAGAACAATGGTCTGTTTTGTTTATTCTAGAACTACTTTATTCTTGGCGTTCATTTCTTTCTCTTTTTTAGACTGTTTCTAAAACATATTTACTCTTGTTGTTTTTTCACTGTCGTCACAGCCCTGAATCCTTGATTTTAGCTCCTTGCCTGGCAGTGTAAAGGCTTTCTACACACGTCTGCTTCGTGTTTGCACCTCCAGCAGCTGGCACTAAGTATTTATTCAATGGAAAAATGGCAGTCAAAAATCAATTAATTAATCAGTCTTTAATTAGAGCCCTTGCAATGTGTTTGTGGTCTTTCCCCTACAGGATTAAAAATAGCATCCCAGATGATTTTCACTGGAGGAATAATTGAAGCAACTGAGAATATTTGATGAGTGGTTTCAGTACCAGCTAAGTAAATTCCCCTTTTCATCACATAGAGACATCAGGGTCTCCTGCCTCCTGACCCTCTGACTTCTCTGCTCAGCACCCGTCCTGGGATCCGATGTAAGGAGCCTCAGAACCTCTTCTCCGTGCAGAGGCTGGAACTTCAGGTGTTTCTTAGGTGCTGTAGGATATTTTCTGTCTCCCAGGATCTTTGAGCTTCTTGGCCCTTTGTTGTCCCTGCTGCTTCGTTCCCCAGACTTTTCAGTCTGTGCTCCTTGTCTGCTTACTATGTGTTCACCTCTACCTTGTCTGACTGTTCAGGGTTTCCAGTCTCTACTGAAGTTATCAAAAAGTTGTCAGCTGGTAATGTGCCTCAATATCATTTATTCTTCACAAATCAGATTGCCATGACACACTCACTTCCCTGAGCATTCAGGTGGCAGCAGTAACAGTAATTCTGATGGACAGCAATAGCAAAAACAAAGGACTTCACTCTTTTTTCCCAAATTAGCCGATCCCTCAAGAATCAAATAGTTTGGCATTTAATATAGAATAGTTTCTCTAGCTCATAACTCTTGATGTTTTGTTCGGGATAATTCTGTCAGGGGAGGCTTACCTGGGCATGTAGAATGTTGAGCAGCGTCTCTCGCACAACCTCTACCCCAATGTTTCCAGACCAGGCCAAGGGCCCCTGGGAGGCAAAACTGGCCCCCTTGAGAGCCACAGATGCTGAAGACATTGTATAAATCTCCAGTGTTGAACTCATTGTGTGAACTCCGGAAAATAATGCTGTCTGAGGATGACCCAAGGAGTTTTGTCCTTGGCACAAGGCTGAGGTCAGTTCTGATGGATGGATGAGTGGGTATTAAGAGTTTCTCCACAATGTGAGCCAAGAGTGTTTCTGTGAATCTTGGTGCCCCTCCAGTTTCCAGTTATCTGTACCCCACTCCAACCCATCCCTCATAATCTCTGTTCCAGCTCATAAACGCCTCTTCTGCCTTCTTGTATTGGTAAGGCTAAGATGTTAACAAGGTCTGAAAGCAGCAAACCAACATTTCCTGTGGTCACCCACCCTGCTAATGCACACACTGTCTCATTTAATCCTGGCAGCAGCCCAGAGAGAAGTTTCCCATCCCTGTTGCACCAGTGAGGAAACAGAAGTACAAATTCACACAGCTCAGTGGCAGATTTTGGAGGAGCAAGCAGGCCTTCTGACTTCACGTAAATGATATTTTTATCCTATTCTTCAAGTGTAGTCCGTATCTACTAGAAATGTGATCACTTACTGCTTGAACATTTAGTCACTATTTGTTTGAAACCAGGGAGTCTGAGAGTCATGTTAGGATAAGTATAAATGCCTCAAGCCATAGAGTGCTAACGAGAAAGGGGGCCTCGGACAGAATTCCCCTGGCCAACTTGCAGCATCGTTCTGTCGTTCAGCAAGTGTGTGCGGAGGGCTTGCTCCATGCGGGACGTTGCCTCGGTCGGAGCAGCTGAGAGAGGAGATGAGGACTAATGGGGAGAATGGGGGATGCTTCTCTGCAGGCCACCGTCTGGGAGGCCATCTCTCATCCTGGCACCTCCCCTAGCACTGCACATACCACATTTCTTCAGAACAGTGTCTGCCACCCTCCTCCTCGAGGGGGGCACAGCATAGGGACTCCTGGATCTTGGTGATATGAAAAGACCATGCTATTTTATATCTGTAGCCCTAGAATCTAAAATCCTATAGAAAGCGTGTTGGGCTCTTGTTGCTACTATAACAAATCACCAAAAACTTAGTGCATTAAACAATACAAATTTATTATTTTGTAGTTGTGGAGTTCAGAAGACCTAAAGTCAAGGTGTTGACAGGGCTGCATTCCTTCTCTTGCCGTTTCTAGCTTCTCGAGACCATTTGTTCCTTGGTCATGGCCTCACCTTCCATCTTCAAAGCCAGCAGCATGACAGCTTCTAATTGCTCTCTCTGATTTTGATCCTCCTGCCTCCCTCTTATAAGGACCATTGTGATTACGTTGGGACCATCCAGATAGCTCAGGCTACTCTCCCCATCTCAAGATCTTGAACTGAATCACATCTACAGAGTCCCTTTTGCCATGTAAGGTCACATGCTCACAGGATCCAGGGGTTAAGATGCCTTTGAGGGGCCTTTATTCGGTTTACCCCAGTAAGCAATAAAAGTACATTTTCCCATTCCCGTTTGATTTTATGGATGAAGAACCTGAGAAGTTAAATGAATTCCCGAAAACCCTGCACTTGAATATAGCTTAGAAGCTGGTCACCGCACCTCAGTAGATCATTTCTGTTCTCTGTCCAAAGTCCCTTCTTTTCTAACACTTCACCACGATTTACGTTTGTTTCGTTGTTATTTCTGTTTACTTCTTGCCCTAAGGTAGGGCCGTCACACAGCTCTGTGCCTGAGACAGAGTATGCCCGTCAGTAAAGCGTTTTTGAATGTGAGAATGGGTATTCTGTTATGTGCTGGGGTAGACATAACTCAGTCTATTGCGGATTGCTCTGTGCAGTGTCTTCTAGCAGGTTAAAAACTCTTAGCCATTTTTAAAGCATCCAAGGGAAAATGGAAGTGCAATGTTAGCTCATAATTTGAGTTGATAAAATGGGGCCCTTCACCTGGCATAATGTCCTCTCCTTCTCTGCTGTGGCTGGTGGGCTGGGAGACGCTGTGAACTGGAACAGAGTATTCTATTTGGGGAACTCTGGTGGACAATGCTTTCTTTGTGTGTGGGCATTTTGTCAGCATCTACAGTCTTTTGGGAGTGCGTTTCATGCCTTTCTTTGTTGTTTCAGTCCACAACTAGAATAAGAAGGATGGCAGAAAAATGAACTGACTACTTTATTTCTGCATTAGTTTTCCTCTGTCAGGCCTTAGAAAAGTCAAAAAGAAGGAAAAATCACTCATTCCTAACAGAATTGGCAAGTATCACATTTATGGGTTCAGTTAGTAAGTTGTGTGGAGTTTAAATGAAAAAAAAATCAGAAAAATATAGATAATTTCCATCACAGCATATGAGTTCTTGGAAGTCTTAAATGAAAATACCTTATACTAAAAGAGCTGTGTGAAGAAAAGCTAAGCAAACGTGACACCTCTTGTTGTCGGGGAAGACAAATTATATTTATATTATGGAGGCACTTTAGAAGGTTAGTGGAGTCACTGTTTGGTCAAACGTGTTTTGCATCTTAAATTCTATTATCTTAGGAAATATTATACTTCCCCCCCAGTTACTAATAGAAACAAGAGAATATGAAGCCAAAGGAAGACGTCTTCCCTTCTAATATTGCTTTTAAGGTCCAAGATACTTAACCCCACTTGTAATGTATTTACTTTGGTTCTAGTGGCCAAGGATGTCAATATTCTATTTGATGAATTAGAAGCAGTCAATAGTCCTTGCAAAGATGATGATTCTCTCCTTCACCCTGGAGACCTGACCAGCACTTCAGATGATGCTAGCAGATTGGAAGCAGGTGGAGAGGTAAGAGTGTGTGCTATTTACAAATATAACCCTCGTCCAAGTGAAACATGTTCCAGTGAACTGTTTAAAGGAATAATCTCATGGATGCTTTAAAAAAAAAAAAAAAGGCCATGTTTTATATTCTTTTGGAATCCCGCATGGATCTAACACATTTCAAGGATCCTAAATCTACCTCAACTCAAAACCAGTTTTCAGTGGGTCATCCACTCCCTTCTCATGCCTAAAGACATTTTATTTATACACAGGAAGATTCTTAAAACCATGCCACTTCAGGTCAGCATTCTTGGTGTAGCTAACTAGTCAATGGTACGCTTTACAAGATGGACTGCTGTGTGTCAGTCTCCCAGCCCATACAGCATTGACATAAAATGGACTGACTCTCGGTGAATCAGTCGTATGGCCTGATACCTCGCTGAGTCTCCATTTGCCTCTGTGATCTGGGAGCTAGTTGCTGTGCAAATAGAACCGTTGTTCTTATATCATTTTAGAGTAATCAGCATTTTGTTAGAGGCACCCGCCATTGCTCAGGTTGTGTCCAATGGAGTACAATACACCTTTGCACCTGTACCAGGCATAGGTGATAGGGACACAATATCAGAATAATTTATTTATTGCACATCCCTAGTGTTTTCATTATTCAAGGACTGAATAACCATGGAAGGAATGACATCTTTGAACAAGGAAATGTGTTTACTTTTACCAGCTCTCCGGGCTTGTCCCCACAAACACCATGTTTTCTTTCCTTTTGTTTGTAAGAAGAAATCTCATTCTCTCGTCTTCACATAGATATGTTGGATGCCATAATATAGCACAGAGGGGACCTTGGAAGTGGTCTCAGAAAACAACTCGTGCCATCCCCCTTAATTCACAGATGGGCAGACAGCTCCTAAAGCCCAGGTCTGGCTGCCCTGCGGGGTGGGGGGGCACCCTCCTCCTGAAGCCTTGGTGAAGCCCTGTTTTTCTAGGCAGGTGCTGATGGGCTAAAGCCATAGGATGGTTTTATCATTTGGCAAATCATTAAGAAAATGTTCGTTCAGGTAAAGTCCTGGATGCATCTTAATGCAGAAGCAGTGAAGGTGATCCAACTCATGAAGACGTGTGCACGAAAATGTGGAACCTGGGTGCTTTCATCCCACCTGGCCGGGATTTTCCTTTTGGATGAGGTTACATACAGATGCTTCTGCAAGAATGTGGTTTTCAGGACTGCCTGGGAGGCAGCTTCTTCGTGCTGCTGTTTGGAACTGAGGCGTTCTGTGGCCCAGAGCAAGGATTGACGCCCCCTTCCCCTCGGCTGGGTCTGCAGGTGTGCTCTTGAAGTTTCTCAGTCTGAGAAGCCTGCATCTGGTCTGTGGGTGGATTTTTTAGTGGTGTAGGTGATCAGTAGAAGCCTGGATGAAAATTCAACCTTCTTCTTTTGTTCTTTACTTTTTTTATATGTAGTAATTGATTATTACAAAATAATATCTGTTCCTTATATGTAAGTTATAAAACGTAGTCATAAAATGAACATCTCAAATCACCCTCCAGCTTATGAGCTATTCCAAATTATGGTGTTTTTCATATTATGATGGCAACTCAAATTGTTTTTTAATGGAATAGAAAATATTAGAGTATATTCAAGTAGAGAGAGGGTAGGTACTGTTTTGCGACACTTCTGTCTCAAACATTGCGTGTGTGTACATTCATATGTACACAAAAATTTGGAGAAACAGTGACTCTAGAATATCATCAAAACCATTAAAGTACCATCCCTCTACCCTCCCAAAGATCCCACCTTCCCAGATTTTTGTGTTTTTATTCGTTTTACCAAATACATATGTGGCTTTAATTACTTGATTTTTGGATTTTTAAAATTTTGTGCTGTATAGAAAATGGCATCATGCAGTACAAAGTCTTCTGTGACTTACATTTTATTCCTGTCAATACTGTTTTTAAGATTCGTTCTTATTATTAGAGGCAGCTGTAGGTTGTTTTCACTGTTATGTAGTATTCCGGCTGACTCTCCCGCAGCCAATCTGTTTGCCTCCCACTGGGCATTAGGGTAGGCTCTCATTTTTTTCCTGTTATGAACAACGTTGTTAGGGGCAGTCACTTAGGTTTCTCCTGGTTGCCATATGCAGGAGTTTCCCTGGGGTTGTACATTATGCAAATCCTCGGTTTTCCAAGACCTGCTGTGGGTGGTGTTTCCCACAGTGACCATGTCAATTTTCATTCTTACCCACAAAGAACAATGTGGGAGTTCTCAGCCATTTCATGTCTTTGCCAGAACTTGGTATTGGCCCATTTTACTTGCTTTTTCCGATTGTTCTTTTGTTTTCTTATTTATATGTTTTTCATTACTAAAAATGTAATTTTAATAAAACAAAATGAAAAAAATGTATTTGGTTTTAGTTTTTTAACATCATCACCTGAGGCTCAATTTTAAAAGTGGTTTGAGCTGGTCCTTTCTCTTTGTATGCAGGCAGTGCGGGAGAAAAACAAATCAAATGGACTTTACTTTAGAGATGGAAAGTGTCGAATTGACTACATTCTTGTGTACAGAAAATCCAACCCCCAGACCGAAAAGAGAGAGGTGTTTGAAAGAAATATCAGAGCAGAAGGATTACAAATGGAGAAAGAGGTAAATAGTTTGTTTAAATGAGAAAAAACTAAGTATGTATATCTGTTCATATCAAGAGGCAATAAAAAATAAGCAGTTATGTTAACTGAACATTTCATTTGATCAGGTTTATTTGGGAAATGTTCCAGCAATTAGACTTTCACAGCACAATTTGCCTATGAGAGCATTTTACAGTGCGACAATTCCATGAGAACCAGAATCTTCTATTTCATTTCAATGGATTGCTTCCAGGTGTTATTTGTTATTTACCCAGTTTCCTACATAGGCTGCTTGTCAGTCTTTATGAATAGAGGTTTCTAATCACATGAATTAAAGGAACTTTGGATAAAATGTGGTCACCTGCTTTGGAGGCTCTTTTTATTTTTCAGGAAACATTTATAATGACTTTGGGCTTCCTTGTGCTCTAGAAGAGACTGCATGGCTAATTTGGCCAAAATCAATTAGAACTTACAAAAGGATTCCAGTGTCAAGAAACTTTTCGTTTGTTTTTTTAAAATCTGGTTTCTAAGTTCAAGAGTGCTCTTACCACTGTTTGGTTCTTCCTTGCCCATCTCTGCATGGGGGCTGGGGGTAGGGGGGTTAAAGGAAGAATTTAGTAAAGAAGGTCCAAGGGCCCCAGCCAGCCCTCTCATAATAGTTCACGTTGGCATCACTGGTCACCCAGAAATGCCGTGCGCATCTCTGGAGCTTGGCCCCGTGGACTGAATTACATAGCTCTTCTCAGAATTTCCCTAAACATTGTGCAAAGCTTCTACACCTTTTCACAGTGAGTAAGAAGAAAGATTGTCGATGAAGACATCTGTGTCTGCTTCTGCTCCTCCAGGCTGAGGGTGGGCCTTTGACATCACGCACAGGCTGGGCAAAAGTGCCCTCACCCATCAAGGACTCAGGGCGTCTTATGTCCACACTTGCCCTGTTAATCCTGGGACGCTTCTGACCAGTGGGTTTTTCCCTGGTCTGTTATAATGACCTCAACTCTTGAGCATTTAGAAAACAGAAGCAGTAGTTTTTTCTGGAATGTCTCCAATAAGAGAATTAGGGAGCACTGAGCTGAGTGTGACCTCAAGGGGACAGGTTCTCATACCGGGAGGGCAGGACCAGCTCAGAGGTGTCACAGTGGCAAGTTCGGTGGAGAAACAAACAATTAAATGTGTTATTTTCCACCTTTGTGGAGCTCCAGAAAATCCTTCTGAACCCATTGATCTTTAAGTTCATTGATCTGATGAATCTTGGTCTTTAAGTTCTTGTTGAAACTACTGTGTGCTCTCTTTTATTAACAGTAATAGCACATTATTATCTTTATTCTTAAAAGTCATTGCACATCATGTATCCCTCTAAGTTTCAGAATTTGTGTAGTAAGAAATAAAAGATCTGACTTTCCATATTACCTGAAGGAATGAAGGTTCTTCCTCTGATCCTGGATGATTGTCAACATTTTGGTTTCCATCAAAACTAGATGGCTTTATGCAGTCAATGAAAGGCGTGCATTTTATCTTCGTGAGGCAGCCCAACGTCATCATTTTTGCGTGTTTATTCTCTGCATTCCTAGGTCTTTGTAATGCCATTTCACAACCTATTAGTTAAAAGTCAAAAAGCCTACTACTTTTTAGAATAATGCATGCTGCTGAAGTGGTGGCAGATCTCCTCCCGTGTCTTCTAAAGCGTCACCTGTAAATAGTGCTCAGCTGCCAGAAGGCGGAGGAAGAGTACCCTGCCCGTCCTTACACAGCTGTGCCGCGCTGTGAAGTGTTGGCCGTATGCAGTGGATTTGGGGATTGTATACAAGATAATTTCATTTGGTTACCATTAAAAAAAAATTAATAGCTAGATGTCTTAGTTTCCCAGCTGCTAAGAGAAACACCGTGCAGCGGGTTGGCCATACCCCAGCAATCGGCTCAGGGGTTCGGAGGCGGGAAGCTTCCTTCCAGGGGTGCTGTCTCCTGGTGGCGGCCGTCCCTGGGGCTCCTCGGCTTGCCCATGCCGGGGTGGTGTCCTCTCCTTTGTCCCCTGGTCCCTAGGACTTCTGCCTTCTTGCATCTCTCTGTGCCTTTCTCTTCAGAAAACCTGTCCCCTCCAGCCCCTGGCCACTTCTTCTTTTCCCCAAGTCCTCTATTTGCCCCTACAGCCAGCCAGCTGTTCCCTTCTCTGGAACCTTCTCCCAAGCAGCCTCTCCAGCTGCCTGGCCCCCATTTCCCTGCCCCGAGACACTTCACAGCAGCCGAGCACGACAGCTCCTCCTTGGCCTGAGGGCTGCACTGCGCCTTCTCTCAGCCCATCAGGGCGGCACCCAGAGGTGCCTTTTACACGTCTTCCTGCGCGGGAGGCAGTGGGAAACGATAGACACGGGAATTAATTTTTCCCTGTCATAAATAATTAAAGTGTTCCCTTGCTTGGAGAGTAAACAACTCGCCGTCCACCCTGTGTTATTGGATTTAGGAACCCTGTGTGTAAGGATCTCTGTAGGGACAGTCAGGTGTGGCAGGAGTGAGGACACCAGAGAGGTCAGAGAGACGATTTTATTAGTACTCGCAGGTCCCGGACCGTGAGGAGAACCAGGCCCACGGGCCGCAGGGAGGGGAGCCAGGGGCTAGAGCGCAGCCAGGCAGCCCGGGAGGAGGCTACAGGGTCTGGGGACCCTACCTGAGTGCTGCACGGCTGAGCACAGAGCTCGGGAGATGGGCCATGCAAGTGTGGGGAGTTTGCATAGGCCTTCCTGGGGGCATAAAGCCGGGCAGGAATGGGGAGGAGCGCGAGAGGCTTTTCATCATGTAAAAGTAGCTGTGAGAGACCAGCATGAGGGTCTGAGAGGCCGGGGCACTGTGATTGTGCAAAGCCCCCATGACTAACATCAGGGTGTGAGAGGCCGGGGCACTGTGATTGTGCAAAGCCTCCGTGACTAACATCAGGATCTGAGAGGCTGGGCCACTGTGATCGTGCAAAGCTTCCATTACTAACATCAGGATGTGAGATGCCAAGGCACTGTGATTGCGCAAAGCCCCCGTTACTAACATCAGGGTCTGCGATGCTGGGGCACTGTGATTGTGCAAAGCCCCTATGACTAACATCAAGGTGTGAGAGGCCAGGGCACTATGATTGTGCAAAGCCCGTTACTAGTATCAGGTTCTGAGAGGCTGAGGCACTGTGATTGTGCAAAGCCCTTATTTTATTTTAATTCCCTGCACCATTAGTGGTACTTTTATTTAAATCAAGCTTTTTAAAAACAGCTATAGCAGATGCAACAATTGGCACCAGTAGGCCTCTTTTCCAGGGAGCGAGAAGGGTGATGCAGAGGCCCTGAGGCAGGGCTGTGCCGCCGCGTGGATGGAGCAGTGAGGAGGCAGGATGGAGTCATTGAGGAAGGTAGAGGACAGTGAGGAATGGCACCAGTGGGTCAAGTGGCAACCAGATGGCATCCCCCGGACGTCACTGGGGGACTTCGACTTTTCTCTCAGTTTTCGGTAGAGATGTGATGAGATCTGAAGTCTGTTTTAACAGGGTCGCTCTGGCTACCTGGCAAGGCCAGGGGCAGGGATGCCAAGAGCAGAAGCAGGGAGACCTACTAGCAGGACTCTTCTTGAAAGAGTCCACAAAAAAAGGATGCTGGTGGCTGGGCCAAACAGAGCCAGGAGAGCTTGAGAAGAGTAGCAGGTGGAACTGGAGGGGTTTGCAGACAGGTGAAGGTCCAAGAGAAGAATCACAACCCTACCCAAGTACACTGCTTCAAAAAAGAGATAAAACACAGTAAGCTTTTAAGACTAGATTGCACAAATAATGCAATTTGTCAAAACGGTTTCTATGAGAGGTACCGAGTAAAGGAAACTTGGAACAAATATCAACTCCTTTTTTTGTACCATGCCATGCCATGCCAAGGTTTTCTTCTGAATGGGTGGGAGAAAGGAGTTCCGTTTAGGGACACGGCCAGAGGAGAAGGTCCTGTTGTAGACCTGTCGTGTCTGAGGTGTGCTGGTGGAGAGCTGAGTAGGATAGAAAAATCTGGAACTTGGGGAGAGATTTGGCTTAGGGATATACATTTGGATAAGATCACAAAGGAACAACTCCAGGTAGGAAAAAGGAGCAGTCCCCGGACAGAGCCCTGGGGCGTGCCAGTGTAGCCACACCAGGGGGTAAGAAGGGTGGAAACATGTAACTTCAGTAAATGCACACACACACACACTTGAGGCATGAGAGGGAGCTTCCGAGCAGCTGGGAGAGAACAGGGAGGATTTCCTGTGGGAACGTGTTACAAGACTGTGCCAAATGCCAGTGTGATCAAAATTGAAAATTAATTGCTGGATTTCGCCATGTGGAGGGTTTTGATGAACAGCTTCAGTGGAAAGCCAGGGATAAAAGCATAATTAAACTGTTCAAGAAAGAACGGATTACTGGAATAAAAATTTTAAAACAAAACAAGAAACATAAGACTGTGTAAGACAAGCAATGAACCTTGCTGTAAACCACGAGCTGTTGTTAACAGCACAATTACGCAAATGTTCTTTTATGAATTGTAACAAATGCTCCACACTCATGCCAGGTGCTAATAATTGGGTGCTACATGGAAACTCTGCGTCTCTATTTTGTGCATGATTTTTCTGGAAACCTATAACTTTTCTAGTAAAAAACAAACGGTTGACCATGAGAGGGAGGAGAGAGAGAGAGAAACAGGAGGAGAAAATTTGGAGATAAAAAATATAAATAGCTCTTTCAAGGAGCTTATCATACAGAAGAAGAAATTAATGGAGTGGTAGATGGAGGAAGTTTTTTAAAGATGGGAGCAGTAACTGAATGTTTTTATGCTAATAAAATGATTCCTTTGAGTAGGAGAATTGATGTTGTAGAAGAGAGAAGAAAGAATATTTTTTAGCAATAGCTGAACCAATAAGAAAAGAATTGTCGTGATCCTGTCCGTCACATGGACCCACCTGGTTGCGTCTGTCCCCGCAGATGCTCCTTCCCCCGGGGCTGAGGACATGCTGTCCGCTCCCCTGGACAAGGCAAGGCCTTCGCTTTATGCATGAGATCTCATTCCCTGAATCCTACTCAAGGTCATTGTCCCCAAAAGAGGTAAAATATAGTAAGGTTTTTAAGTTGAAATGCATGAATTAATGCAATTTGTCAAAACAGTTTGTTTCAATTCCAAGTACTAAATAAAGGAAACTCAGAATAAATATCAACCTTCTTGATTTTGCTATATGTACTAAGACTTTCATATTTTAAGAAGGTCCTCACTCAGTAAACATTTCCACTCAGTGATTTTTTTTTAATGCATTTTATTTTAAAGGGGTGGTTAAAAATTATTTTTGTTTTCACTCATCTCTCAGAAGAATGGAAACACCTAACTTCAGTAAATACACACACATGCACTCGAGGCAAGGTATGTAGGAGATTGGCAGTGAGGTGATGGAAATACAGGCACACCCCATTTTACCGCACTCAGCTTCATTGCGCTTGGCAGATGTTGTACTTTTATACAAATTGAAGGTTTGAGGCAACCCTGGCTGGAGCAGGTCTGCTGGCAGCATTTATCCAGCAGCGTGTGTTCACTGTGTCCTGGTGTCTTACTTACAAGAGATTGAGTCAGTCATCAAAAACTTCCCAATAAAGAAGAGAGCCCAGCACCAGATACTTCTCAAGTGAATTTTACAGATCATTCCAAGAAGAGTTAATACCAATTCTCCTCAACTCTTCCATGGGATTGAAGAGGAAGAAACACTACCTGCTCGTTCTATGAGGCCAGCATCACCCTAACACCAAAGCCAGATAATACTGCAAGAAAAGAAAATTACAGACCATGTCCTCTCATGAACATAGATGCAAAATTCCTCAGCAAAATACTTGCAAATCAAATCCAACAGTGCATTAAAAGAATCCCACACCATGATCATGTGGGTTTTATTTTTTATTTTTTATTTTTTTATTAACGGAAAGAAAAAAAAAAAGAAATTAACACAACATTTAGAAATCATACCATTCTACATATGCACTCAGTAATTCTTAACATCATCACATAGATGCATGATCATTGTTTCTTAGTACATTTGCATCGGTTTAGAGGAACTAGCAACACAACAGAAAAAGATATAAAATGTTAATATAAAGAAAAGAAATAAAAGTAGTAATAATAGTAAAAAACAACAACAACAAACAAACCAACAAGCAAACAAAAACAAAAAAAACCCTATAGCTCAGATGCAGCTTCGATCATGTGGGTTTTAACCCAGATGTGCAAGGGTGGTTCAGTACAAGAAAATCAACGTAATACACCATATTAACAAATTGAAGGGGGGACCACATCATCATCGTGGTTGATGCAATAAAGGCATTTGATAAAATCCAGCATCCTCTCTTGGTAAAATCACTTTGAAAGAAATAAATAGAAGGAAACTTCTTCAACAGAGCATATATGAAAAACCCACAACTGACATCATACTCAGTGACGAAGATGATGACAGCTTCCCTCTAAGATGTGGGACAAGGCCAGGATGCCCATTGTCATTGCTGTTATTCAGTATCGTGCTAGAAGTTCTAGCTAGAGCAGCTAATCAATAAAAAGAAATAAAAAGCATCCAAATTTAAAGGAGAAGTAAAACGTTCACTATTTACAGGTATGATCCTATATACAGCAAGTCCCTAAAATTCTACAGCAAATCTACTAGAGCTAATAACTGAATTCAGCAAAGTGGTGGGTATAAGATCGAGAGCAAAAATCAATAGTGTTTCTACACACAAGCAATGAACAATCCGAAAAAGAAATCAGGGAAAAAATCCGTTTACAAAGCAACTAAAAGAATCAAATATCTAGGAGCAAATCTAACCAAGAATGTGAGGGACCCAGTATACAGGGAAGTACAAAACACTGCTAAAAAAATTGAAGACCCAAATAAATTGAAGGATTTTCATGTTTGTGGATTGGAAGACAAAGTATCATTAAGATCTCAATGCTACCCAGATTGATTTATATATTCAACACAATCCCAATCAAAATCTCCAATTCCTACATGGCAGAAATGAAAAAGCCATTTATCAAATTTATTTTGAAGGATGAAGGGCTCCCAAATTGCCAAAAAATTCCTGAAGAATGAAGTCGGAAGACTCACTCTTCTAACTTTAAAGCATATTACAAAGCTGCACTAGTCAAAATAATACACCTCAAACAAAAATAACTAAAAAAGGACCAAAGACCTTAAATATAAGAGCCAGGACCATCAAACTCCTAGAAGAAAATAAAGGGAAGCATCTTTAAGATCTTGTGGTAGGCAATGGTTTCACTTTACATCCAAAATACAAGCGATGAAAGAAAAAAATAGATGAATGAGACCTCTTCAAAATTAAAAAACTTTTGTGCTTCAAAAGACTTTGTCAAGAAAGCAAAAAGGTAGCCCACCCAATGGGAGAAAATATTTGGAAACCACATATCTGGTAAAGGTGTAATAACTAGAATATATAAAGCAATCCTACACCTGAGCAATAAAAAGACAAACAACCTAATTTTAAAAATGGACAAAAGACTTGAATAGATAAATGGCTGAAAACACATGAAAAGTTGTTCAACATCATTAATTATTAGGGAAGTACACATCAAAACCACACTGCAAATCAAGATCACACCTACTAGTGTGAAAGCAGAAAACTACAGGTGTTGGAGAGGATGTAGAGAAGTGGGAACACTCGTTCACTGCTGGTGGGAATATAAGCGGTGCAACCACTGTGGAAGACAGCTTGGTAGTTCCTCAGGAAGCTAAGTATAAAATTGTCATATGTTCTGGCAATCCTGCTACTAGGTGTATACCAAGAAGAATTGAAAGCAGGGACTTGAACAGACATTTGCACACCGATGTTTATAGTGGCATTGTTCACAATTGCCAAAAGATGGAAGCGACCCAAGTGCCCATCGCCAATGAATGGATGAACAAAATGTGGTATTGACATACAATGGAATATTTTCGGCTGCAAGAAGGAATGAAGTCCTATACATGCAACAATGTGGATGAATCATGAGGACATTATGTTGAGTGAGATAAGCCAGACACAAAAGGACAACTATTGTATGATCTCACTGATATGAACTAATTATAAGAAGCAAACTCATTGAATTATAAACTAGAATATCAGAGAGCAGGAGATAGAATGAGGGGAGAGAATGGGGACTTGATGCTTAATTTGTGCAGAATTTCTAATTAGGGTGATCGGAAATGTTTGGAAGTGGGTAGTGGTCATGGCATCCCATTACTGTGAATAGAATTAAAGTGTGAAGCTGGTTGAAAGGGGAAGTTTGGGGACATGTCTGTTACTAGAAGGAAAGTTAAAGGATGAAACATGTGACCCATGCTGGGGACAATGACCTGTGGTTTATAGTAGAATTGTAAGAATGCTCTTTCATGAATGAGCACAAATGGTGTATGTCACTATTACAAGACGTTAATAATAGGGTGGTATATGGGGAAAATACAGCTAATGCAGACTATGGACTATGGTTAAAATTGATATTTTAATATTCTTTGATCAGTTTTAATAAAGGTACCACACCAATGCAAAGTGTCTACGACAGGTGGGTATATGAGAATGTTGTATTTTTACATGACTTTATGTAAATCTACAACTTCTGTAATTGAAAAACAATACTTCTAAATAACATTAAAATAACATGCTAAATGAGAGACACCAGATACAAAGTACTACATATCGTATGAGCCCGTATGTTTAAAATGTAAATATGCATGAATCTATAGAGACAGAGTAGACTGGTGGTTGTGTAGGGCTGGGGAAGGTAGAGGGATGGACAGATGACTGCTAAGGGGTGTGCGGTGTTTCTTTTTGGAATAATGAAAATGTTCTGAAATTTACCATGGTGTCGAATGCACAACTCTGTGATTTTACTAAAATCAATTGATTGTACACTTTGGATGGAGTGTATGGTATGTGAATATATAACAATAAAACTTTTTTAAAAAAGAGATGATGCAGCCCTGTCCCTGGGGGCGATGACAAAGGATTAACTCACATCCTGTTTTGTCTGAGACACATTCTAAGAGCCGGCTATGGTGTCTAATTACCCCATTTCTAGATCATTCATTTATTCTTTTGATAGATACCTGAGTATCTACTATTAGTGAGGAAAAAGAAGCGTTAAATAAGCAAATAAATCCGTCAGCTGTGCTGATTCTATGGGAGAAAATATGCAGGAATCCTGGGAATGAGTCACTTTCTCATTAGAGAGTTTAGGGACAGCTTCTAGGAGAATGGGTGAACTGCGCACAGACAGGAATTGGGGTTTGGATTCACTCCTAAGCCCAAGTCTGTAAGGCAGTTGAGAGTTTTCCCACTGTTTGGCTTTTAGACTGGGACGGGTGTGATGAGGTGGAAAGAGTAAGCGGAACGGCTGAAGGGAACCGGCGGGGGCTGGTTGCAGACCCCTCCCCAGCTTAGCCCTGCTGTTCCTCCGTGAGCTTCCGCTGTGGGTGCACCCTCCTTTATGGTTTTCCAGGCTTCTGTCTGCCCATGCCTCAGACATTTCTTCCTTGAAATTCTTCCCAAGTGCTTGCCCCCTTTACAGACAGGGTTCGGCAGGTAAGGAAGCCACTCTGTAATCCAGGAATGAAGTGTTAACACAGAGGCTTCACCGCCACTGAGGCGGGTGCCGGGAAATGTAGCTGCAGCTTCTCCATGGCTTTGCAGAGGCGGCCTCAGGAGGGGATGGCCGAGAGGCCACGCTCGCAGCCGTGCAGTGTAGCCCCCAGCCCTCCCCCTCACTGTCTGACTCCCTAACCACCTGCCCCTTCTCTTAAGGCCATGCAGCGCCTTCTCTGTAATACCTGAGTGGTTTTCCAGTTTTTAAGACATGAACCCTAACTCTTGCCTTCGAGGTGATGGTGGAGCAGCTTTTTCTGGTTTTTCACACGGGCATAAGGGTAGATTGTCCCAAGTCACAGACGGGCCCTCACACCCATACCTTCGTTCTGATGCTAACGTTCGACACTTCTCTTTATTCGAAGCAGAGCTGAAGTCATTTAGACTAAACCTTTAATTTAAAGGTTACCAGTGGCCACAGACCTGCGTAAGAACACCATCCAAGGGTTTGTGACCCAAGGAAAGGAGAGAAGGAGGGAGCGAAAAGCAGGAGGTTCCTCCCCCCACAACTGCCCACAGGAGAAATCAAAGAAAGGCCCTTCCACCTCTCCCCGCACCCCGCAGTATTAGGGCACCCATCCTCATGCAAGTCTGTCCCGAGTACCTGCTATGTTCCAGACACTGCTCCAGGTTCTGGAGAATAAAAAATGAGTAAGATGAGTGCTTCGGTTATCTGCAGTTAGCTGCATGAAAACAACTCCAAACTTGTGACTTCAAACAACAGCCATTTATTTTGCTCCCAAATGAGCAATCTGGCAGGACTCAGCAGGAGCAACTTCTCTCTGCTCTTTGGGGCGGCTCCACAGGCTTGGAGGACTCCTCTCAAGCTCTCTCACTCATATAGCTGCCTTGGTTTCCTTCCGTGTAAACCCCTCCACAGGCTGCTGAGGCTTTGTCCTGACCCAGTGGTGGGTTCCCAGAGCGCATGTCCCGAGGGAACATGTAAAGTGCAGCTTTCCAGCCTGGCTCCTGCAGGAATGGACACAGGTCCTACCTCATGGTGGAGAGCGGCAGGTTCTAGAACATACATGGAATGAGAGACGTTGCTTGGAAAAGCCAGCTGAGCTCAGATACTCCGTATGTTTGAGGTGTCCACTGACGAGTGATGACCACAAACATGAAAGATATGATTGGATACAGTCAGAAAGCATTCCGGAATTCCAGGCTCCACCCAGAAGTTTTGGGAAGTGCGAGGAGATGACCGTAGACTTGAAGGATGAATGGACATTTCCTGAGCAGGAAGGAAGAGAGGTTAACACACCCCAGATATGAGCTGGGGCTCAGTGGACCTCGCATGAGCACGCTGGCATCTGTGTCTTTGGGTCCCCGGGTCCCCAGGACGGCACCCCTTGAGCACTGCACGTACCCCCTATCTGTGGGTACCTGGCTCACCAATTCATTTTGTTGTTACTGTTTTCCTGTTTTTGCTCCTTTGCTCACCTTTTGTTTTCAAACTTTTTTATTGTATAATATAACATATATACAAAGCAAAGAAAGAACAGAGAAATAGGTATCAGAGCACTCTTCAACAAGTGGCTGCAGGACAGATCCCAGGGTTTGTCATGGACTACCATACCATCCTCTCAGATTTTTCCTTCTAGCTGCTCTAAAACATAGGAGACTGGAAGGAATAGATACTTTTCTTTATCATCACAATCGACATTTTTTCTTTTTTGTGAAAAATAACATATGTAAAAAAAAACAATAAATTTAAAAGCACAGCACCACAATTACTTGTAGAACAGATTTCAGAGTTTGGTGTGGGTTACATTTCCTCAATTAGGTTTTTACTTCTAACTGCTCTAAGATACTGGAGACTAAAAGAAATATCAATTTAGTGATTCAACAATCATACTCATTTCTAAACCCTACCTTCTCTGTATAACTCCACCATCACCTTTGACCTTTCTCCCACCCTTTAGGGGTATTTGGACAATGCTCATTCTAGCTTCTTCATGTTGGAAGGGGCTGTCGGTAATATGAGGCAGGGGGGTGGAACTAGATGTCCTGAGAGGCTGGGCCCTCAAGGTTTCAGGACTTACCTAGTCCAGGAACCCAGTTGGAGGTTGGAGGTTTCTGAGAAGTTTCCCTAGTGCATGGAACCTTTGTAGAATCTTAAATCTTGCTCTAGGTGTTCTTTAGGGTTGGCTGGAATGGTTTTGGTTGGGGTTTTTGCCATTTCATTTTGGCTTTCCGCTGACTATGCTCATTTGGCCATTCCCCAGGGATAGAATTCCTATCAGATGTCTTTCTGGACTTTCATGCCAACACGAATGCCAGCCAGATAGGCCTTTTTGTCATGTGTTTTCAAAAGGGACTAGTCTAATGGCATTTAGCTTCTTTGAAACCAAATCCGTTCCATTATACATCTATTTAAATAGTCACTTCATTGCTAGATTTCTTTCAGGCCAAGGGTTTCTTTCAAACCAACTATACCAGCTGTTCCCTGCAGACTTAGCCAAGGTCAGTTTGGGTGTCTGAGAAGATGATGTTTATTACTCTCTAGAGCCCTTGAGTTTTCGGTCCTGTTCTCCATTCTGACCTTTTCTCAACTAGTTGAAATTAAAAAGAGCTGTATGGAAGACGGAAAATAGAGCAGGCAGAAGAATGAAACTGTACTATGCACAATTTTACTTGACCTTAGCAGTCCAGCAGGCAGGTGAGAAAGTTACCTGTGTTGACACTTCCTGTGCATGAGGGTTTCAGAAATGCATTATTCCCCCCCCCCGAGACTTCTCCTTCTCCCCGTCTATAGGTTCCTTGATTCAGTCAGGATATTACTTTGGATTGTACAGCAGTAAATCTTTTTGACATTTATGTGCGCTGCCTTGCTTCAGTTTTTCAGACTCTAATAAGTGCCTGTGGTCCTTCTGAAATCAGCCCTGTGTCACTGACTCATGGATAAAACTGTGTATGTTATGAAAGGATCATCTGTTTGAGACTTCTTCTGTTGCTTCTGGTTGCTGGAAGGGATTTCCCAGTCTGTAGTTCTCTGCACAATCTCTAGCTAATGAAACGCAGTTGGTCTTGATTTTTTATGTCACATAGTGCCTTATTTGGTTGGCAAAACAAAGATAAGCAATCAGAAGTGCTGAATTTTAATTTGTGGTTTTCCTTTTGTTGTTTACTTTTTCCATTTCCCTTTGAAATGAAGTCTTTTGGGAAAGTTCTAAGTAAACTATTAAATACTTGGAACTGAAACCGGCTTTGAATGGATTTGAATATTCAGAACGGTTACTGGAAACTACATTGACTATGCTAATGAGCCTGCTGATTAATTGTCCCCACCACTATTTTAATCATCATTTGTTACTCTTATTACTTGGCTTTGATTCCATGGGCCATCATTATGACTGCCCAGTTGCACGCACCTGCGTTCTTTCTCCTTTATTCCTTTGACTTATTTGCGTGGTGGAGCCCTGACCTTGATTAAAACTTGCCTTCTATGGCCTCACCTGAGGCTGTACTTTGCTGAGGAAAAAATCATGCTCGATTGCTTGGCTTTTCAAATATGAACACAGTCTCACAATGGCCCACTGAGCCAGCTCTCCTTCCCCAGGAGGTTTGCTTTCCCCTTCTCCATAACACTTTATCAACTCCCTCCCTCTTTTCTTCCTTTCCTTCCTTTCATTCATTCATTTTTAAAAATGTCTTTTGACCAATAAATACATAGTGCCTGGCACAATTTGAGGCAGTTGGATATATCTATGAACAAACAAAGAGCCCCTGTCCTTGTGGACTCACATTCGAGAGGGGAGACAGTGAACAATAAACGTCATCAATAAATAAGTAGCATCGTATGTGAGATGGTGACAATAGTCTGGCAACAGAAAAAGCAGGTCAGGGTGTGAGAGCCCTGTGGGGCAGGTTGGTCACTTTACACGGATGCTGGGGACGGGCCTCAGTGAGAAGATAACGGCTGACCAAAGACTTGAGGAGGGGAGGGAGTTGGTCAACTGCTTTTTCACTTTCTTCTTGCCCATCACCCTTCTCCCTCCTTTCTCTGCACCCAGCCACCCACCTGCACACGCCCACAAGCTTGCCTGTACTTCAGTGGGAAATAGAAGCAATAAGACAGCATCTGCGTTGGATGTCCCTCCCAGCCTCTGCCCCCGTCACTGTGCATGAAGTGTCTGCCACGAGACAGGCCCTGGGTCTCCTCCCATTTCACCTTCTCAGCTGCATTGCTTTGCAATCGTCTGCTCTCTCTCCTGCATCACCATTTTCCCTCTCAGTCAGCACCAAGGTGACCCTGTAACTCGTATCTTAAAAAGAAAACTCCGGGCGGGCCGCGGTGGCTCAGCGGGCAAAGTGCTTGCCTGCCATGCCGGAGGACCTCGGTTCGATTCCCGGCCCCAGCCCATGTAAAAACCAGACAAACAAACAAAATACAATAAAACAAGAAAATGTTTAAAAGATGTTTCCCTTTCTTCCTCCCTTCCTTCCTTCCATCCTTCCTTCCTTCTCTCTGTCTTTCCTTCCCTTCCTCCCTCTCTCTTAAAAAAAAAAAAAAAAAGAAAACTCCTTGACCTTCTGTTCTCCTCCACCGACTGTCCCATTTCTCTTCTCCACTTCACAGCAACACTTCAGGAAAAGTTTCCTTGCCTAAAATTCTGTTTTCAAACTACTCTGTCTGGGCTTTCTCCGGCACCATTCCACGGAAACTGCTTTCATAAGGTCACCTGTGACCGAGTCTAGCTGTCATGCCATCTCTGTTATCCTGCTGGCCTTATCAGCAGCACCCTTCCCAGACCACTCCTTCCTTGGAAAACGTTCTTCTCTTGGCAGTGGTAGCAACTCATGCTCTCCTGCATTTCTCCCTTCTCCCTGGGCCCTTTCTCAGTCTCTTTGGCTTGCCCCTTGTGCTGGTTTAAAAGGAAGTATGCCCCCTAGAAAAGCCATGTTTTAATCAAAATCCCATTTCATAAAGGTAGAATAATCCCTATTCAATACTGTATGTTTGAAACTGGAATCAGATCATCTCCCTGGATGATGTGATTTAGTCAAGAGTGGTTGTTAAGCTGGATTAGGTGATGACATGTCTCCACCCATTTGGGTAGGTCTTGATTGGTTTATTGGAGTCCTGTAAAAGAGGAAATGTTTTGGAGAATGGGAGATTCAGAGAGAGCAGAGCAGAACGACATAGCCATGAGAAGCAGAGTCTACCAGCCAGTGACCTTTGGAGAGTGAAGAAGGAAAACACCTCCTGGGGAACTTCATGAAACAGGAAGCCAGGAGAAGAAGCTAGCAGATGATGCCATGTTCACCATGTGCCCTTCCAGACGAGAGAGAAACCCTGAACTTCATCAGCCTTCTTTAACCAAGGTATCTTTCCCTGGATGCCTTTGGTTGGACATTTCTATAGACTTGTTTTAATTGGGACGTTTTCTCAGCCTTAGAACTGTAAACTAGCAACTTATTAAATTCCCCCTTTTAAATGCCATTCTGTTTCTGGTATTTTGTATTCTGGCAGCTAGTAAACTAGAGCAGTCCTCCACTTCTGTCTGATCTCCACATGTCAGGGGTCCTGGGCTCAGTCCCAGACCCCCTTTCCTTCTGCGTCTCTGTCTCCCTGGGTGATTCCGTCCAGTTCCCTAGCCCAATGTAACCTCTGCATGCCACTCAGGGTCTTTCCACTTGGCGACCTAAGGCACCAGGGTTTTTATGTCCATCTCAGTGTGGCGATCCCTTGGGGTGGAGTTTTGCTTTCATTGTCTCCAGGGACCCAGACTGATTGAAACTCAGGAGACAGCTGCCTCTGTGGCTGGGAGGCGAAGGGCACCCCAGCTCTTCAAGGCCTCTGCTCACACCGCAAAGGCAGGAGCGTGTCACACGGCCCCACCCTTCCCCAGGGCACCGGGAACTCAGTCTTCCATGGGCCGGAGGAGAGATGGCAGATGCCAAGAATGCCACAAGGGCCCACATGCGCAATGTCAGATGCATTCTGTAGTGCACATCTTAGCCTTGCGAGGTGGGCACAGGAGCTGTGTCCACATTTACCAGTGAAGAACCACATGAGAAAAGGTGAAATTCTTCCTCTTAGTTTGTCAGCTAGATTTCTCTGTTATCAGAAATCATATGAGCACTGTTTTTTTGAAATATTTTTCATAATCTTTCTTAATCTTTAGTTAAGAAGCACTTTGTAAACTCTACTGGTACATGCAGTGTTACTGCATCCTCTGATTTTGATACATATCCCACCAAGATAGATAGATAGACAGACAGATAGATAGAAAGACAGATAGATGGATGGTGGAGAGAGAGAGAAATATATGTATAGACACATACACACAGATACATTTATGCCTGTAGGAGGGAATGTCATAACCTTTTCCAAATACAGTAGGAAGTATTTCCAAAGATAAATCGTTTCTTCACTAACAGCAGACACCCCACTCATCTGTGTTTTCTGGGTCTCTCTATTTCGTGGCCAATAGTTGCCCCTTACCAAGAGCATGATGACATACGGGTTACTGGCTGGGTCATAACCGTGAATGGTTCTCAGTGGGTGGATCATTTTTGATAATAAAAAGCATAACTTTGATGATATAATTGTCCCCAAGCTCAGCTTATCTAATACACCCCGTAGGATGGTCTCTAATGAGCCAAATGACGCTTGGAGTTCCAGAGGTCGGAGCTGACCTTGCTTACTTCTGAGGAGGGATGGAATCCTGGCTGGTGGGGCCATCCATGAAGGGAGCATTTCCCCTCCTGTGGTTATTCAGCCAATCCTGTCCACATCCATCATGTTATTTATAATTAATATAATAGTTGCTCTGCTATGGTGTGACTTCCCTGAGGTCCCAGACCATGTCTTAGCCTTTGCTGTGTCCCCAGAGTCCAACATGGTGCCTAGTGTGTAGTTAAAACCATCTTTGTTTGTTGAATGCCTTTGTGAGCGTTGTGAGGTAAAGATACTGGTTTAAACAATGGCTCTACTGTGTTCCTAAGAAGGTGATGGAGGAAGGATTATTCTGTTAGCACATGCCAGCACTTTCCACCAGGCCGAACCTTCCTTCCTGGAGGTCTCGAGGATGAATGGTCTTATGACTTGCCCTGCCCAATGGGCTGGGATGGAAGAGGCCTGTGGGCGTGTGAGACCCTCCAGAGCGTTGCCCCCTCGGGCACAGCAATACATCAGCCTGGATCACGGAGGTACTAGAGTGAGCTGAACTGCGTTGGGCATGAAGCATAAGCAAGACATAAGCCTCGATAGTAGTACCATCCCATTGGCATTATGTAATTTTCAATTTTCTAATAGCGACATTAAAAAGATAAAGAGAAACAGTGAAAATTTTTGAATAGTTTAAATATTATTTAAACAGTATTTAAAATAAATTAAAATTAAAATAACTCAGTTAAGCAATAATGTGAACATTTTACTAATAGAGCTGAATTTGTTTAATAGTAGTTCTAAAATATCATTTAAATACATAATCAATATAGGAATGATTGAGGCATTTTACATGCTTTTTTTACACTCAGTGTTTGAAATCCTATGTGTCCATTTCATCTACAGCACATCTGGATTTGGGCTAGCCATATTTTCAGTACTCAGCAGCCACACATGGCTGGCTGGGGCTACCACAGTGACGGTCCAGCTCTACCGTGTTAAGTCACTGATATTTGGAGGTTATTTGTTACAGCAGCTCAGCTTAACCTATGTTCACTAATACACACTAACAAACATTGCCTTTCCTCACATACCTGACGCGGTAAGTTGCGTGGACTGTGCAGGCCACCAGGGTTGGTGCAGAATAAGAGCTTGTACTGGCAGTGCTCACCATGACATGGAGGCCTCTGATGAAGCAGGAGGAGATTTGTGTGCACTCCTCAGTGCTGGACGCCACCTGATTGTGGCCTAGAAGAGACGGCACTTGAGCTTCTCAGAAATGTAAACCACATTGAAACCTCTAGTGGCAAAAAAGATGAATTTCAAGTCTAATAATAATGTTTTAACAAAGCAATAACATGAGAAGGCTGATGAGAGTCCAGATCCCATAGTTCTCATAATTTAGGGAACATTCATTCTCAATGAACTTGTGCTTAGTAACATGCCAGGTACTGGGGATACAGCAGAGATAACAGTGAAATATGCAATTATAGAATCAGTTCATAGAAATAGGGCACATTTTTCTTTTCTACGGCTATATAAAAAATTATCCAAATGCAGCAGCTCAAAGCAGCATACCGTTGTGCTCTCCTGACCCCTGTGGGCCAGGCCTCTGGGTGCAGTCAGCTGGCCCCCTGACCTGGATCTCACGAGACCGCTATCAGGGCATTGCCACGTCATGTTCCTTTCTGAATCCTAAGGTCTCCTCCCATGGATGCTGGTAGAATTTTAGTTTTTTGTGGTAGCACCAGGGCTCCCATTTTCTTGCTGGCTGCCAGCCCGGAGTGTCTCTCAGTTCCTAGAGGTCACTTGCAACTCTTGCCACGTGGTGCCGTCATAGGTCTCTCCCAGGCCCTCCCCAACCTGGTAGCCAGCAGGAAAAGTCTCCTCACCTCTCGACCCTCATTTAAGGGTTCACCCAATCAGTTCTGACCCACCCAGGATAATCTTCCTTCTGCTGAACTAAAGTCAAGTGATCAGTATCCCCATCACAGAAGTGATATCCCATCCTACTCACAGGTTCCACCCACACTCAAAGAGAAGGGATTATACAGGGTTTGTGCCTCAGGGAAGGGTTCATGGGGGCAGCCTTAGAATTCTGATTACCACATGTCCCGAGAATTGAAGGAGTAGCAGTTACTCGGCAGAAAAATCGGGGTGTGAGAAGATCCTGAGACTGTTGGGAGCTTGGTAGTTTGGAGAAGAAGGAAGTGGTAGAGCCCAGATAAAGGAAAAGTGACACAGATAAGGGAGTGGCCAGATCATGCATTGGACACTTTGGTGATTTTCCAAAGAGCAATAGAAAACCATGGAACACATGCATTTTTAAGACTTCCCTGTTGTCAGTGAGATACACAAGAGGAATGGGATTGGAGAGAGCCCAGCTATGCAGCTATTGCCGTATTCAAGAAGACAAACGATGATGGCTGAGAGGAGGATGATGGCAGAGAAGACAGAGAGAAGTGGCGACAGATTTGAGATAAATTTAAGAGGTAGAATCAATAAGACTGTGATTAACTGGATAAGGGATAAGGAAAAAAGAAGTCAAAGGAGATTCCTGGACTCAAGCAACTGGGTAGATGGTTCTGTCATTCCCCAGACCTGGGGGCACCAAGGAGAGGAGCATTTTGCCAAGAAAAAGGGTCTGTTTTAGGCAGGTTGAGTCTGACATGCCCGTAAGACAGCTCCAGCAGGTGTCAGCCACTGGCTGTGCTGCTCGGAGCTCAGGAAGATTAGAGGTCTGGGCAAAACCGCAAGTCTTGGAGACATCAGACTCTAGTGACTTGTAAAGCCACTGGGAGAGGATGAAATCATCCAGGGAGCTGGAGGGAGTCCTGGATGGGTCCTTGGAGAACCTGCATTTGAAGGGCTGCTGAGGAGGAGTGAGTGGCCATTTCACACCCGCACTTCCTGTTGCCGATGCTAATGTGATCTCTAGGGAAGGAGCATCGTGACCTTTTAGGAACATACAGTACCACAGAGGCTTCTCTCCACCAAGGCACAAGCGTGTGTCTGTGTGTGTCTGTGTGTGTGTGTATGTGTGTGCAACTGTGCGAGTGAGTTTTGGAGAGAGGATTGCATCAGAACCTGGAAAGAGATTTTTCAAACTACATTTGCAAATTCTGATGAGTCCCTAAAGGAATCAAGAATAATAGAGGCAAAAAGACTTTTCAGAGGCATGTCCTCAATTTTTCAGAGAAAACTGGAACTCAGAAAAATATAAATCATTTTGCCCAGTGACTCATGGGTTAGATGGTAGCCCCACTGAAAGAGTTGAAATTGCTCAGCCATTACCTTGAGCACTTTATCCTGCTGAAAATTTACATTTCTCCATCAGTTTCAGAGACTAGATTTCAGATGCACTAGAGGCTCTAGCACGAGCAGTGGGTTACCAGAATGCCCACCCTGCATTCTGGAGTCCTGGGAAGGCAAACTCTACAACCATGTCAACCTCAGAAAAACCCTACAAGGTGAGAATTGTTATCCGCATTTTAAAAATAAGGAAACTGAGGCTCACGAGTGAAGTAATATGCTCTGAATCACACGAGTAGCTGTTGATAGATAAGGCTTCACCTTGGCTCTTACCACTACCTTACATCGTTAGAGGGAACTATTTGCGTGGTACTTTGGATTCCAATGTGTAACCAAGCATTTTCCCAAAAAATAACATGACAGTGGAATCAACTACTTGAGAAGATTCGTTCCTGCGAGCCACTCTGGAGAGACTACACACCTGCACTCACGTGGGGTGGGGGGTGCTGAAGCCACACAGCCTTAGGGAGACTCTGGGCTCCACACAGTCACAGAACTCCACCTCTTTGTGCTTCCATCCCTCCTCTGTCACACGTTTAATAGTAATAATAATAATAACCCCCTGCCTCAGAGGGTTGGTGTGGAGGATAATTGCTCTACTGATGTAAACGCTTCACAACAGTACCTGGCATGCAGCAGGCACTATGTCAGTGGCTTCCACTGCTACCTCTATCCTTATGTCTTGGCTGTGATTTTTTTCCTCTAAGAGATTTATCTGAGTCCCCAGTTGAAAATTAATATCTCCATTTTGCCCCAGAATTTTAGGGCTTTGCTTTGCTTTCCTAACATCATAGTAGTTACCTAAGGGGAAACAGAATGATGCAAGTGGCCAACTGATTTTACCCTCCATGCTCAATAATGGAAACATCAAGTACATTTGTGCCTTGAGGTCTTGGCCTCTTCTTTTGTCTGCCTGGAATGCTTCTCCCTGTATAATTGAATGGCCTTCTCCTGCGCTTTCTTCAAGTCTCTGTCAAATGTCACCTTATCAGGAAGATCTGTCACATCACTCTGTCTAAAATAGCATTGCCTTCCCGCTATTACTTTCTGTTTCCTTACTTGACTTTATTCTTCATCAGAGGACGCCATTGGAAATATTATGTGTCTGTTTCCTGTCTGTCTACCCAAAAGCACTTGAGCTCTGTGGAAACAAGATTCCAATCTGTTTTGGTCACTGCACTGATCCCAGCATCTATGACAGTCCCTGGCACAAAGTAGGCTTTCAACTGACCTTTATGGAGCAGATGAATGGACGGGTGAATGAATACTAAATTATAATTCACATGATGGGATTCGTGGTCATCTGCCAAGACCACTGTGGCTTCCAGGTGCACTGCCACCTGGACAGGTGTGGGTCAGACTGAACAG
This sequence comes from Tamandua tetradactyla, assembly GCF_023851605.1. Lineage (NCBI taxonomy): Eukaryota > Metazoa > Chordata > Mammalia > Pilosa > Myrmecophagidae > Tamandua > Tamandua tetradactyla. The sequence continues at coordinate 170,975,910 of NC_135333.1, forward strand.
TTCTAGCCCACTCCTTTTATGGGTAGGGGAACTGAGGTCAGAGAATGAGAGGCCACACCCCACACCTAATGTCCAGTTAGAGATGGGACCAGGACTGGGCCGTTTTTTACACACTTTTTCACATCTATGCCTCACACTGCTCTATAAGTTTGCGGAACAGGGATCACATTATTTCTAATTGTTTAGTGGAGAAACTGAGTCAAGAGAAGTGACTTACCCATGCTTGCAAGGTAGAGCTGTGATAGGACCTGGCCCTGATGTTCTTTCCATCACACCTCACTGTAACTGCTTAGCTACGTTGGCCAGTGGTCACTTTACAAGGAAAATCAGAGATTCTTCTAGAAAGTATCTGTACCTAGCAGGTCTCCTTTAGTCTACCGTGCCCCAATAAAGCTCCTGATAAAAAGCTTTTAAGACACATTTTGCAAAGTTAAAAAAATATTGAGGATCATCTTTTGAGTTCAGGTGGTCTAGAGGTGATAGAGGAGCCTTTTTAATTCAAAAGTCTCTTCTAAGGGCCCCAGCACTTCCTAGAGTTCTTTGAATTAACTTTGATCCACAGTGACTATTTCCAAACAGACGTCCATTTCGTTCCTCCATTCCTGCTAATGTGTCCCCTGTCCCTGCTTTGGCACAAACATGATCCCAATATGGGCTCCTTGTTTTAGACTGAGACAGACTCTAATGAGCTTGCAGGCCAGAGAGGGTCAGGTTTCTTTGAGTTGGGCATTCACCCTGTACCGTCCATGGAAATAAACACTGCTAAATTCACAAACACAGCTACTTTTCCTAGTCCTTCCAAGAGAGTACATCTCCATTCCTAATGTCTCATCAATATAATTCCATGGTCAAAATTTGCAAACCAGATAGAAAGAAAGCAATCTTTGTTGTTCCCAAATCCAAGCTTTAACATCAAAAAAACATTTTCAAGTTCCTTTGACTAAGCACATACTTCCCTCTCTACCATATGAAGGGCATTTTTAATGCACAAGATGTAGCTAAGGTCTCTGTGTGCATTAAACTTTGTATGAGTTACCAGAATATCCAGAAGTCTGGGGTACTATTATTATTCTCATTTCACAGATGAGTGCACTGAGGCTTATAGGGAATAAATACCCACACTATACATGTGGGGCTCTATACAAGATCATCATCCAGATGCGCATCATGGGTTTAAAACAAAAACTCAAAATTGCAATAGGATTTTTCTTCGAAATCGTTGTGTGTGTGTGTGTGTGTGTGTGTGTGTGTGTGTGTGTGTGTGTGTGTGTGTGTGTGTGTGAGTGATGGGGGCCTTGGGGCAGGGGGGCTGCCTCCGGCATTCTGTGGGGTGCCGGCAGTTTCTGTTGCCTATGAATTGTTGCCGGAACAGCTGCCCCTCAGTGAGCCCCTGAACCTGAGACCTTCAGCACAGAGAAGAGATTTGAGCCACCTCTGACCTCAGCTCTCCGGAGCATCTGGGCTCACCCACCGCCACTGGCGTGCAGGAGGGAGGGCACCTGGGTCTCCTGTGCGCTCCTGGGGCTTGGCTGGGGTTGCTGGTTCTCAGGCTCCTCTGACCAGCCACTGGATGTCGAAGTTCCCAACTCTCCTTCACTCTGGGGAGAGGATTCCACCTCCGGCTGCATCCGCATGGGGCCGGGCCAGGGCAGTATCCACAGGCTCAGGAGGGACATGGGGCTGCCATGGGACCAGGGAGGCTGCAGACCCAGTAGATCCTCGGAGGAGAAAGCTGCACCAGGAGCCCTGCAGGAAGGAGCTCCTCACCTGGCGCTGGCATGACTGCCCACCGCTCCGCCTTCTAGAAACTCGTTCCTCTTCTGGCTTCTGGGCTCTCCCTCTCCTGATTTCCCTCTGGCCTCTAAAAGCTCTTCCTCAGTCTTTGCTGGTTGGTTGTTTTCTCCTTGAACCAACCTCTAACGTTGGAACCGTGAGGACAGCGGAGAGGGGCAGGGGCCTCTACTCCCAGGGATTCTTCTGTTGGACCTTCTAGCCAAAGACCAGCAGACTTCCCAAACATGGGTTCCTGTTGTCCCCTCCCCAGGTTCTAACTTGGATGAGTAAGAGTGTTCTTCCCTCTTCCGCCAATCTGATGTGGCCCTTCTCGGAAAGAATGGTAACTTATACTTCCAGATATGCTGTATATCATATTCATTTGTACAGTGTCATTTAATAAGGTGTGACGAGGCACACGTTGCCATCCTTCCCACTGTACAGTCGAGCAGAAAGAGGTTCAATGACGTGCCCAAGGTCATGAAGCTGGTGAGAGGTGGGAGCACATGCAGATCCGCGCACTTGGACCTGAGAGGCAGCTTTCCTAACTGGTCTCTGTGCTACAGCTGCCTCTGGGGCTCCATATCTACATTCTTTCTCCAAGGGACCTCCTCCAGTCCCATGGCTTGACCCCATCTGGGTCCTGGCCCTGCCTACAGGGTATCTCCAACCTAGACTGCTCGCCCAAGCTCCAGACCCATGTACCCAACTGCCCACAGGATGTCTTCTCATGGGTATCTCAAACTTAACATTTCTAAAACTGAGTTCCTGATCTCTCTCCAGACCCACACTTCCAAACCTGCTCTTCCTTCAGTTTTCCCTTCTCAGTAAATGGCATCATGGACCGTTTGACATGGAGTTGTGTTTGTACGTGAACACATCTTTGAGAGATGGATTGCTTGGATTAGGGAATGGCATACTATTTCTTTTCGTGTCTTACTGTTGACTTCCCTTCCCTTCCCTTACTAAATTGTGACATACAAGGGGAAGGCTCAAAACAGAGCTTGCATTCCTGAGATCTGGTATATAGAAATTGTTCAGTATATTCTTGTTGAATGAAGGAAAAGAAAGAAGGAATGCTTTCTGTGAATCTTTATTTATATTGCAAGTGGCTCTCGTGCTACCCATTAATATGTCATCTTTCTTCTAAGTATATTTTATCAAACTCCTCAAAATGGTCATTTTTCTTTTTCCCCAAGGTTTGTGACCTTAGGGATTTTTTCTGCAGCATATTAATGAAACAACTGTATGTTTCATGAAAATAATTTTAATTTCTTTTTCCCTTTGGCACTTCCACACTTGGATTTATGTGGGAAGTAATACTTAATATTGAGGAAACACCTATTTAGAAACAATGCCGTAATCACTGAGAAGTAGAAAAAAGGATGATATATGGGCCATATATATAGCAATCACCTGTTTCATATTTATATTTAGGGCTAAAGTTTATAATGCATTCTGTAGCAAGCAGTAAGTCATACCTTCTCAGTTCCTTCTTGAAAAATTGAATATAAATAATGATCTCATATAGCTAATTTTTTTCTCTTACACATGTAAAAAGGATACATACGTATACAGGACTCAAGAATAGACATTCACCATCATTCAAGGGAATTCAGTTAACTTTTTTCTCAAGATTATCAAAATAGTTTTTAATAGGGTCCAATTACATCTCAGTTCATTAGTTGCTTGGTTTTTCTTTACACTGTGGAGTGCCCTTTTGTTTCGTTGCTTTGTTTTCTAATGTATGAAAATATTTAAATATCAGTTTATATAAATGCATAAAGGAACAATTCGGAGAACATGCACTTTTAAATACGTGAGCCCTAAGCAAGGACATAGATTTATTTACGTCAGATGTTATTAGATAAATTGATGAGAGAGTCAAGTGATGTGGGTCTGCAGTCAGCTCCAAATAAAGACTCAGATTCACTAGGCCTTGTTTCCCCTTTCTTCTTTGAAAAATCAAAGGAAGGCATCTCTCACAAGATTTGTGTGCTGGTTTGAAAGGATGTAAGTGCCTAGAAAAGCCAGGTTTTAATCCTAATCCCATTTTATAAAGGCAACTGTTTCTTCTAATCCCTATTCAGTATTGTATGTTTGAATCTGTAATTAGATCATCTCCCTGGAGATGTGATTTAATCAAGAGTGGTTATGGCGCTGGATTAGTTGATGACATGCCTCTACCCATTCGGGTGGGTCTTGATTAGTTTCTGAAGTCCTATAAAAGAGGAAACATTTTGGAGAATGAAAAAGATTCAGAGAGAGCAGAGCAGAACGACATAGCTAGGAGAAGCAGAGTCCATCAGCCAGTGACCTTTGGAGATGAAGGAGGAAAATGCCTCCTGGGGAGCTTCATGAAACAGGAAGCCAGGATAGAAAGCTAGCATATGACTCCGTGTTCGCCATGTGCCCTTTCAGATGAGAGAGAAGCCCTGACTGTGTTCACCACGTGCCTTCTCACTTGAGAGAGAAACTCTGAATTTAATCTCCCTTCTTGAACCAAGGTCTTTCCCTGGATGCCTTAGATTGGATATTTCTATAGACTTGTTTTAATTGGGACATTTTCTTGGCCTTAAAACTGTAAACTAGCAGCTTATTAAATTCCCCTTTTTAAAAGCGATTCCATTTCTGGTATATTGCATTCTGGCAGCTAGCAAACTAGAACAATTTGTGTGGAAATTGGTGAGGTAACATTTGAAAATTACAAAGCACTTAATAAAGTGATAGTATTAGTGTTGTTATTGAAATAAGAAAAATAATATTATTTATCATGCTAAATGAATCAAAACAGCTTTGCTTTTATGCAGAAAATAGAGAGGATCCCAATTAAGTTTTTATTTTATTCTTTATGTGATCAAATAATGAGTTGGCTTTTCCAGAAATGGGGCGTTTAAAATGGGGCCTACAAAATGATTATTCTTCCATTACCCTGTTTATTTTCCATTAAACTAGCTATCACAGTCATCCTGCTAGTTGTATTCTAGTCTAAATCAATACTTTCTCTCTCTCAGAGTCTTTGAATAAATCACTTCCCCATGTCCTATCTTCCTGTATTATGCAGTTTTGCTCTTTCTTTCTCATAGGAAAGTGAAAGAAGAAACAATGGCAAGTGTAAAACCTTGTAGGAAAGCTAGGTGAATTTAAAGAATTCCCATTATCACAATTAAAACTCCCAAGTGGGGAAGGCACAAAACTTTCTTAGACTCTGAAGTATAATCTTTAACATAAACAAGGAAAAAAGAGCTGATCTTACCAAAAAAAAAAAAAAAAAAAGATTTTCTGCTTTGTAACTTGGAAAACTGTACTATATTTTGAAAAACAAGCAGCAGCTTTTTCCAAAGCACGGACGTGCTCAGCCGCTCAGCTACAGGACCCTCCCAGGGGGTCAGTGTGTCCAGCAGGCACGCGTGGCCTGAGCCCACAGCTGTGTGTGCATGCTGGGCTTCTCATCATTCTGTTTGGAACTTGCTGCCCAGGAGCTCATCCTTCACCTGGGACCGCTTAGCTCTGAGCACCCCGTTCAGGATGGCCGCTAAGCAGAAAGGCAGTTGGTGGGAAGGGATAGACTTTACGGTCCCAGTTTCAGTGGTGCTGCCGTCTTAGCTCCTGGGCTTGGCCCTCCATCTGCGGTCACCTCCCAGAGTCACTGCGGCCAACACGCAGCTCGCCGTGCTGGGGCCTGACTGTTCACCGCTCACTAGCTGTATTCATAAATCAGGCCAGTGTCGGCTGTGTCTTCCCCTGGGCCAGGCAGTCTGTAAGCCAAGGATCCAACCACGAATGAAGCAGACATTCCTTGTCCTCAGGGGGTGTAATCAGGGACTCCTTGTCCCAGGCTACAAGGCAAAGCCCTATTTCAGCCTGAACTGGCGGGAAGTTTGATTTTCAGAGCAGATCACAGGGCACCCCCTGCCCTCAGTGCAGAGGTGAGCCTGACCCCCCAACTAGTGGGAAATTGAGCAGCACTTACCAGAGCCCCTCAGATTATCATAGTTGCACCGGTTTGACTTTCATAATATCTGGAGGAATTCATGTCAAGTAAGTCATATTTATAAGAATAACTGGAATTAAAGTCTGAGAAATGAATTGCAATTAAGAATCACTTGTCATTTAAAAACAGTTCCCTGTAATGCACATTTATTCCAGTTAGAGCATGTAGGTTGAGTTTGTAGCTTTCTCAGCTGTGCAAAACAATTGGATTGTTTATAAATACTCTTGTAAGGGGAATTTAGCCACAAACGCCTAACATTATCTGCCAGCATTGCTAAGCTGTAAACATTTAAATGGCATGCAGTCCAGAAGGACCCTATGTGAAAAAGATGTGGATAAATAATTGGTTGCTTTACTAATTTAAACTGGTTTAGCCCACTGATTTTTCACTTTTCCTTCTGCCTCCCCCATAACTCCTTCCTCTGCCCACCCCAGGAGCCTGCTTGGCTTATATTCCTTTCCTGTGGTCAGAATCATGGACCAGAACCTGTGGCGTGGTTTTGGGGGGTGAAGTCCTAGTTTTACTTCCTTGTCTAGTTCCGTGTTGATGGGAAGCCCCAGAGGAAGCAAAGGTTTGGGGCCAAAAAACTCAATAGTTTGGAAAAGCATGGCTGGTATCAACCCAGATTTAAGCCCCACAGCTCTTCCGCCCTCCGTCTTCTCACCAGTACTGCTTTTACTTGGAGGATGGCAGGAGCCTCTCTCCAGCTGTCTCATTTCACTGCAGCCCTCCCTTCCGGTAGCTAGAGTGACCTTTTCCAACCTAAATCACAGTGGGTTCCCAGAATCAAGTCCAGCCGCCTGTGGCTCCAGCGCTCTGCCCTCCTTCTCTCCCTCAGACACACCAGGGATGGGCACGCGACATGGGAACTCTCATCATACTTTTTACCCCAGAGGCTCCTTCCCTTTTACGTTTCAGCTCAAGTGTCACCTTGGCCAGGGACTTCATCTTGCCCCTTGGACAGAGGAGTGTGTGCTTCCCTGCTCGTCGCTCCTTCGCTCATTACCTTGTTATCTTGTCACTGTCTGGATTTATCCCTCTCTTTTTAACTTGTTCTTGCCTAGCTTCTTTTGCAAAAATGCAAGCCCCATTTTTATCTGTGTGGTTCACAGCTGGGCTCCGGTGGCTGGTGTCCAGTGGGGCGTTTGTGAAGTGAGTGTGTGCGCGCTCAGGGTCCGACATTCTGCCGGAGGGTGAGCCACGGCTCAGTAGAAGTTCACGCTTTCGAAGTTCCCACTCAGTTTAAATTAAACCGTAGGAGGCTTGGATATACTTTTCAATTTAGTTTCTTTTTTTCTGTTTCAGTCCTCTCTAGTAAATAGTGACATTATCTTTGTGAAGTTACATGCCCCGTGGGAAGTCCTCGGAAGATATGCAGAGCAAATGAATGTCAGGATGCCTTTCAGGTAGGTGTGAAAGTATTTTTCCCGCTCTCTCTGCTGCTTCCCTGTAAACCTAATGTGCTGCGCTCTCTCGGAACAAATAAAACTGAAATGTAGTCTGGAAAGCTGTTAGAGAAGAAAATCCTTCAAATGTTTAGAGAATGCAAATAAGTCTTCATGGCTGATAATGATTTCCTAGCTTTTTGTGCCGTTTTCTGGCGATTTCAGTCATTAGCAGGTAGATATTTCAAGTGCTTGTGAGAAAGGACTGCTTTCAGAGCAGCGTGCCCATTTCCTGCGGGCGTCGCCCTAAGAAGTCCTGTGTGCGAACGCCTGGGAAGGCCAGGCTCCGAGCCTCAGTGGCATAGGAGGGGTTCATGTTCCCTACTGCCTGGTCCCCCCCAAGGCAGCGTTCAGGATGAACCCAGAAAAACACTAAAACCCTGCTGCCATAGAAGCAGCTTCAAGAAATTTCATGAAAGTGTGATCTGCTTTTTAAAGTAACCTTTTTTAAAAAAAATTTTTATTTATTATTATTACTTTTTAACATGGGCCAGCACTGGGAATCGAACCCGGGTCTCCAGCATGGTAGGTGAGAACTCTGCCACTGAGCCACCATGGCCTGCCTGAAGTAATCTACTTTTAAATAACACAAAAGTCAGGCCATAAGTACTGTGCAAACATAAGCATTGATATTTATTCCGTGGGGCATAAAAAATAAATTTTTGCAGATTGCTTAATTATTTAAAATGATTAATTTACCTTTATCTCACAGTGAATAGTCTTATTATGAATTAAGGAAACTATATCTTCATTTGCTAGATATAAATACAATAAAATATTAAACCTAAAAGTATAAATGCCAAGATATGTGGGGGGAGGGGCGGTGCCAGAAGTGGGGAGGCGGGGGTACACTGTCCTAAAGAAGGGGGGGGCAAATTTAGTACCACGGACAGCTCTGAGGGACTAAAGAATTAGATCCTTTAAGTTTGCAAACAGCATTCGAATGACCAAGTCAGAAGATTTGGAGCTAGGCAACTGGCATCAATTCTCAATGAGCTGTGGGAAGTTACAGAAGCAAAGAATCAGCTACAGTCTCACGAACAGAGAGCTACTAGGTATACATTTAGAAAAGGGCAACTTCCCTTCATAGACCTGTACTGTATCTCCCTGGTATGTTTTATTGTCTTTGTTTATTGGCCTTTATACCTTAATACCAAGTAAAAATAGAAGCTGGGATTTCTACTATCTGTTTGCCTCCAGGCCAAATTCTTAATGTAGATCAACACAGTTCAGATATTATGATTTATTTTTGAATTTTAAATGTTTAGGAAAGAAATCTGAGAACACAAGGATTTTTTAAAAGTGTGTATGTATATAAATAACCACTCAGAAAGAGAAAGATGATTTAATTTAGCTTCCATTGAAAATTGTTATACTATCTAATATCAATTCACCTGTTATTACACACACACACAAAACAAAAGTAAAAGAAACCACTACAAGGAATACTTACATAGAATCAGACAGGCAAAAGTCTGCCTTTTGATAAATGTTAGATAGTGAAACTTACTGAAATTGATATCACACCCCAGTAGAAATATCACGAAAGAACCATCCTTCTCTAGCAAAAAACCCAAGCCGGTCGTGGAGACAGGAGCAGTGGAAAGGAAACGTCGGTCCCCTTAGAACCTGGAAAGATTTCGTGTCTGAGGGGCCTCTCCACATCACAGACATCACGTCTGCAGGCCTGTTATGTGGCAGGACATGCTGCCTCCAAGCAGCGTTAATTTTCTTATGCAACTTAATAGACTGTGATCCAAACAATAAAAATGAAAACCATAATAACTGTGAATAATAATTTTCTTCTTTTTAAATCTAGGAATTGTTGCAGGGCAACAATTTTAGGATAAAATATTATTAATGTCTGCCACTAATTGGCCTCATTAATACTGATATGATTTTAACTAAGCATAGCTTTAGTGGGGCAACATGGGTATTTAAAATTGTGCTATCACTTTGCCCACAGTTTCAGGCGTATAAGTGGCCTCAGAAGCTAATACAGCGTGTCCAAAGGAGAAATTCTCCCACCTTTTCATTTCAACAAAGTGTACAAACACCAATTTGGCTGAATTTAAGTGCCTCCAAAGAATCTTATTATTTTCTGTAGCTGCACTACGGAATTTACAATTAGAATTTGGTTGTAGTTTTCTTGGATTTTTGTCCCTACAGCTTCGAAAGGAAATTGAGAAATAGGCTTATTGGGGTAAATCGCCAATAAAACCTACTTCTTAAATACCTATATGCCCTGAATACATTTTTAAGTTTTCACAAATATGCTAAATGTTGTGGGATGTCAGCTTTCTATTTTCTAAAAATGAGATGGCCCAGTGCCGTTCTAAACACATACAAACCACATCAGTTTCATTGCTGTGCCATTGCGTGAAGCCCAAAACGTGGAAAGGGAGATTACATTTTAATAAAGCATCGTGCACAAGTGCTCTCCCTTCAAGCTACACAAAGAAGTCACATCTTTAATATTTTAAAACATGCTTTTTTACAGCAATAAAATAGATCCTTCTTTTAGTTAAGTTTTTTAAAGTTTCCCAGGATTCCTTGGTGTTCCCTGTTTAGTTCACCTGTGAGCAGGGCCAGGGGTCAGCACGCCCCAGTGTGCTCATTCGCAGTGGGTGTCGGAGGTTCTCAGTGTCCTGCCCGTACAGGTTAGTTATTATCACTCTCTACCTATTTTGTAGATGAGGCACAACAGTAAAATATGACGGTAATGTAGAGAGGAAGAAATAGCAATCGAAATTGTTTCTTAAGCTCTCATGACAAAAACGCGTGCCCTGTGTTCCCGCTGCATTTCTCACTGTTAATCTCTTTTTAGTTTTTCCTTCTCCACCTCTTACAGGCTTCTATCTTCAATCTCCTTTCCTTCCTCGCTAGTCCAAACTGTAACTGACGATGGCTTTTCTTCTCGACTGGCCTCATTTTTGCTGTCCTTCCAGGAGAAAAATCTATTACCTGCCCCGTCGGTACAAGTTCATGAGCAGGTCAGTGGCGTGCGCGGTGGTGACAGTGTTTGTTTGGTCCCTGGCCTGTCCACCCCAGCAGTACAGGGAGCCACCAGCTGGGAAAGATGGGCCTTTGTCTCATGGAAAAAATGGCTGCCATATACATTTCAAAAAGAGCTGTTTTCAGGTTGGCCTGAAAAGAAGCAAGGATAGAAATTTCCTCTCCGTCTTCCCTGTGAATTCTCCACCCTTGGAGAAAACACATCCGTCTGCAGGTGTGTCAGGGCTGTTGTTTTGTTAGGCCATTCAATTAGATAAATGACTACAAATCCCAGACATTTGGAGCATCTTTGTCCTGAATGTTATTTTTGTCACGCAAATTCCTCCCTCCGCTGTGTGGTCCCTCAAAGCTTGCAGTGCAGACGTTCACCCTCTCACAGCGCCCCTGGCTGCTGCAGTCCCAGGGCAGAAGCTGCCTATGCTTGTAAAGTTTAGTTAACAAAGTGTGCAGATATATATATATTACCTCACTCAAAAGCCATTCTACCCTGTTCATAATTTAAAAAAAAAAAAGGGCCCTGCTGTATATGGATTGCATTTATTTTCTGTCCTTCCAAAGCTTGTTTCTCTTGGTTGTTTTTTGTTGTTGGTTCTCTTGTGATCATTGATGAATCTAATTTCAAAATCTTAATTGGCCTCATGGTTCCAGTAAGTTGATGGTTAAATTGGGAAATCATTGGATTTCTCTGAAAATCCTGGTGATCTCAGTTCTGTAAGATTTTAGAATTGGTGTTTATATGCTTTACAGAGTGATAAGTCAAAGAGTGATACATTTTAGAGGGTTTACTCAAATGCACATGTAACTCAACAAAGTATACTGTGGGCTTTGGCATCCAAAGAAACTCAGATGTTGTGATTTCCCAAATTTTCCCTATGCAACATCTGTATTATCAGTTCCCCTTCCATAAAGCAGTAGATACAGTGCTTGGATTCCACCTGATTTAGATAAAGTCCCTTTTCACATAATGACCTTTTGTAAAAGCCTAGTGCAGTACTTTAGCCTGTATCAGAACCTTTCAAATTTGAAATTCTCAAACTTCGGCCAGCATTTTAATCCCCTGGGTTGTTAAAACACAGGTTGCAGGTGCTCCACCCAGAGTTCCTGAGTCAGTAGGTCTAGGGTTAAGCCGAAGAAGTTTGTTTCTAACGAGGTCCCAGGTATTGTTGATGCTCCCTGGTCCTGGGACCACACCACACTTTTGGTCTGTATAGGATCCATCTCCACCTTCTCAGTTAAGGGGGTTGACTGACTCTAGATGAAATGGCTGCGAACCCAAAGCAAATAAAACCTAAGGGGAGCATGACAAGGGGAAGAGAAGATTCCCCCAACTTTGACAACACTGTGGGAGTATCATGTCTGTTCATGATACTGTTTCAGCGTGTAGGATGCAGTATATTTCAATTGCTAAAAAAGGATGGAGGTGGAGGGCAGTCTTACTGTTGTCCAGATGTGCCAAGCAGCCTCGATTCGGTAAGGTCAGTGTGGTGGGACAGGGCATGTCCCTGAGGCTCATGAAGGCTGGGCTCGCGCTTGGCACCGGACGACTGGGCAAGTTCCTTCAGATCTCCGAAGCTAGGTTTTCCTCACGTGTCAGATGTGGATACTGATTCCTACCATGCAGGGTTCACGGGAATGTAGAGATGGAGGTGCCAGAGCACTGAGCAGTACACCTAGTATGGGAGGTGGGCAGCAAATGGTATCGACTAGTGACTGTGGCATGTAGTATTTATAATAATAGCCTTATGTCCTTGCACCTCTCCTATTCCATTTCTGTTTCTGAACTTGTTATCCATCCTCTAGGGTCTCCTTCCTTCTGCCCTGTACTGACTATTCCACTAACTGTCTTTTGATTTTACTTGCCATGTAGTTATTTTCTCCATGGCCCCAGTACCCACCCAGTTACCTAATTTAAAACCTAAGGATAATTCAGAATGTTTCACCCTCTCTAATCCATCTCTCAAGTCCTGTAGACAATGCCCATAGAACTTCTAGAACCCATGCATGGCCCTCTGTCATCACTATAACTGGGCTCTCATCGCCTCTTGCCTGTCTTACGTCAAATTTTTTGTCTGCAGATTTTATTGAAATATATTCACCTGCCATATATTCCCTCCGAAGTATACAATCTGTGTCTCACAGTGTCCTCACTTAGTTGTGAAATCATCTGTCACACTCAATTTTAGACCATTTTCATAGCTCCAGAAAGAAAAATAACAGACACAAAAAAGAAAACCCAAAACACCCCACATTCCTTATCCCCCCACCCCCCATTAGTGATGCCTAGTATGGTTATGGTAAATCTTTTACTGTTGATGACGGAATATTAAGCTATCACCGTTAACTGATCTGTAGCTTGCACTAGGCCATTTCCCCCATGTACCACTCTGTTGTTAATGCTTGGGCAAGTGTCATACATTTGTATCAGTTCATACAAGAACTTGTGTACGTTTGTAGTGTTAATTTGTAACATACATGACTGTCAGAAAACATTTTCAACCTCTCAAAGACACTTTCAACCAAATTCACCTACAATACAGCACTGTAACTTAGAATCTCAATAACGAGCTACCCTCACCTCTATCCATTCCCAAACATTAAAGTCCAACCTCGTTAAAAATTCTGTTCATATTAGGTAGCCGCTCCCCCTTCTCTAGCGTCTCTCTATTTCTGTGTCCCTATATTCTGTGTTTTAAGACTCTGAGTTCACATATTCTAGCTAGTTCTGTTCATTCTATTAATGAAATCATCCAGTGTCTGTTGTTTTTTTTTTGTCTAACCTATTTCACTCAGCATTGTGTCCTCAAGGTTCATCCATGTTGTCTTGTGCTTTAGGACCTTATTTCTTCTTACCGCTACATAATATTCCATCACATGTATATACTGTATTTTGTTTATCCCCTCATCTGTTGATGGGCACTTGGATTGCTTCCATCTTTTGGCGATTGTAAATAACACTGCTGTGAGTATCGGTATAAAGATGTCTCTGCTTACATCAATTTATCTTCCTGCTTTGTCCTGACCCCCTACCAAACTCTCCTCCTATCATCTTCCTAAGAAGCAAATCTGATCATATCCCATGCTGGCTACCCCATTGTTTTGGTCTGTGTTTTAATTTGTTAAAGCTGCCAGAAATGCAGATATGGGTTGGCTTTATAACGGGAGTTTATTAAGCTACAAGTTTACAGTTCTTGGACCATTAAAATGTCCCAATTAAGGCATCAACAAGAGGATACCTTCGCTCTAGAAAGGCTGATCACTTCCAGGGTTTCTCTGTCACATGGGAAGGCACATGGTGACATCTACTGGCCAGGTTTTGTTGCTTTCAGCTCCTGGTTCTAGTGGCCTGCTCTCTAAGCTTCTGTGGGCCATCACTCAGCTTTCTCCAGAGCAACATCTGTATTTCATCTCTTAGCATAGCATCTTCAAATGTCTGTGTCTTGGTTTCGTTTCTCTGCTCTCCATGTCAGTTCTGAACTCTTTCTCTCTCTGTGAGCTCTTTTAAGGACTCTAGTAAATGAATTAAGACCTACTTTGAATGGGTGGTGTCAAAACTCCATGGAAATAATCTAATCAAAAGGTCATACCTGAGATTGGGTGAGTCACATCTCCATGGAAACAACCTAATTAAAAGACCCCACCCTACAATAGGTGTGCCCCCACAGGATTGGGTTAGTATTAAGAGAATGTGGCTTTTCTGAGGTATATAACACTTTCAGAACAGCACACCCATGGACCCATGGTCGTCGAAATAAAGTTAAAAGCCATCAGCATGAAGAAAAGCTCTTTATAAATTGTCTTTACCCACCCCTGCCTTCCCACTACTCTTTGTTCTTTCCATATTAAGTTACAAACTTTATCCTCACTCAGGATAGAGGTTTAGTGGTCCTTCTGGAAGGTTCTTTCCCATCTTGTTCACCTACATAACTCCTACACAGTCTTCTAAACTCCACCCACGTGTTTGGGCCTTTTGGCCAGGTTCACTGATGCCTCTTCCCTGTTCTCCTTTTGGCACTCTCTGCTCCCATCACCCCATGCTGTAATTTATGAGCATTTGTCCATTCTCTAGTTCCATCGCCTAACACATTACAGGTGGAGTGAGTGAATGAGTGACTCTCCATACACATTGGAGTTGGGGGTGGGGGGAGAATGTCACAAAGAAGAGCATTCAAACATCAGGTATATATAAGGTCTCAGACATAGGCTTGGGATTGAAACATTTGCTCAAACAATGGGGAGGGGTAGGTAATGAGGGCTAAAAAACAAACTAACTAACTAACAAATAGTGATATAAGAACCTGAATCTTGAGGCTAGATGGGGTATCCGATTTGTCATCAAGTCCTTCCACTCATCACATACTTAACCCTTTGCTAAGGTTCTCTGCTATATGGTGTCCGGCCCATGTTTGAACATCACTGAGGACTGAATATTCTCAAACCCATCTGTGGACGGTTCTGACTGTTAGAAAGTTCTTCTGTAAAATAAGCTTTAATCTTTCTCTCTGTAGTTTTCACCCTTTAATCATAGTTCTGTCCCCTGAATAGACAAAAAATAAATTTACAGGGCAATATAACAAAGTATTTGAGAAAGATGATGATGTTATAGGCACAAGTATTCAGCATTTATCAACTATTTCAAAATTAGGAGTTGGGGAGAAAGAGGTTTCCCTGCCTAAGTGATAGGGAAAATACTGTTGGAAGTAAAAGAAGAATGGAATCCGAAGAGGTACAGGAGTGGAGAAGAAGATGATGACTTTGTTTTAATCATGCTGGATTGTAACACACAGTAGGTCTTTGAGACGTTGGAAATGATGGCAGTGCAGGTGAAATGAGAAGTAAACTAGAGGATCCCGAATGGGAGTCAAAACCATAGAAGTCGTGATCTCAGCTATGGGAGTGGATGGACTATCCCAGGAAGGGATATAAACAGTGAAGAGAAGAATCCAGTGGCAATTCCTTGGGAAAACTTGTGTTTAGGGGGCAGGAGGAGATGACATGGGGATTGAAAAGAAATAATCTGAGAACTAGGAGGAAAGTAAGGGAGTGCAGTGTCATAGCACCAGTGAAAGAGCTCCTAAAAGGAGTGTTCTGCAGCCTCTGGTGAAAGAGGAGAAGTGAGAATGGGTTTGAATATCTAGAAGTTGTTGGTAATCTCCATGAATATCTAGAAGTTGTTGGTAATCTCCATGGCAGCACTCTGCATGGGGTGACGGTTCTCAAACCTTTGGAGGATTTGATCCCATCCCCTGAGTTTCCGATTCATTAGGGCTCAGTGGAGTCCAAAAATTTTCATTTCTAACAAAACCCCAAGTTTTGCTGATGTTGCTGGGCTGGGACCACATTTGAGAACCATCCATTAGAGTAGAAGGTAATGGAAACTGGGTTATGGCTAGCTGAGGACTGATAAATCCTGAGAAATGAGACATAGTGAGGGTTCTCCATTACCTTAATGATTCCAGAGGAGAGGAAGGGAGAAAGAAGAAATTAAGGAATAAGAACACTAGCCAAGAGGATTATATATTCTCCATGTCTATAGACAAGAGAGAAGCTTTGAGTGAATAAGAGCTTGGGAAATCCTTGTTTCTGAATCTTTGGCCTGAAAAAAGTCAATCTTGCTGCAAGTAGGCAGAGTACAACCAAGGAAGAATTTAGGTATTGGAGGGCACTGGGAGATTCTGTTCTGGGCCAAAGTAGAAAAGAAAGAAGGCTGACTTGGGCTATTTGGCACCTTGATTCAGAATGGCCTCCATTGCTTCATTGCTTACTCATAGAATTAACTTCCAGACATTGCAGTGATCCTGTCATTTTCTGAAGCCCAGTGTCTGGGTGTAAATTTTACAATGCAGTTAGTTGGAAATTTTTGCATCTATTTTAACTGTGTGTCATTGTTTATCTTCAGAATAGATGGATTTAGGTGTTGAGGAATGTGTCTGTTTCTTTCTTACCCAGCCCTGATATTCCAAACTGTAGGGCATCTTTACCACTCCCCACCAGGAATAAACGGCTGACTTTCTGTACTCTAAAATACTCATTTCATACTAAATGTGGACATTTAATTTGGCTTTTAAGGCCAACCATATAAATGATATTTAATTTCATTAATACAGGAACAAATCCCTAAAGAAACCTATCTCCTTTAAGGATAAGAGAAATTAATTAAAAACTGTAAACTCTGAGCAGAAGTTAAACATGCTTTTCACAAGTATCTTTATTTTAAAAGTCACCTCAATCACGTAAAACACACTCATGTAATTCCAACATGTATTTTTTGGAGTAAATCCTCTTTTTATCCCAGTTCTTGTTCTAGTCAATGCAGATTTGACACATCTTTCAGTAGGCTTACCGGCATTAGACATGACCTATACATTTAAGAGGGGGAATTTATCACCTTTTTTCTGCCCCTCTCCTTTTTTGCCTTCTCAAAGTAGTACAAGTATAGTCCGTAAAAAATGCGATTACAAAGAGACAAATCTGATTATTGTGAATGACTTGTAGCTGAAGCCCCGGTACTGTGACACGCCCACCCGGCTGTGCACACTCGCGTGACGTAATCCCGTGTAATTCTCGCCAGAGCGAACTGTGGACACTCTCGCATTGCACACTCAATGCCGCCATAATCCTAGCAGATAAGCACACAGGCAGAATGCCAAAAGTGCTCGTATATGTCCATGTCTGTTTTAAAATACTAATATATGTAAATGTTCTAAAGCCTTTCGACTCTTCAATAATGATATTTAACCTGTGCCCCAAATAGTCCCCATGACCTAAAAGAATCACATTAGCTTCCAAAGATCCGTTATGTCCACTCAGAGAGAAGCTGGCACCAAGAAAAGGAAAGAGAAATCCAAGCCTCCTGTTGTTTGATATCAGTCCAAAAGGGTTCATTTACTGCAGTGTGGGGCTGTGTAAAGCCTCTGTTTTGTGTGGGGGGGAGAGAAAGAGAGAGAGAGAGAGAGATTGAGAGAGAGAGTGAGTCTGTAGATGCCTCTGGGCATATCATCCCTAAAATCTAATCTAGCTCTTAGGAACAAGATACTTGTATATAATATTCTGGCCTGGGGGGAAAGCAGGTGTCCCTGAAGTATGCCTGTTGTGATTAATTCAGTCTAATGAAGTGGTCATTAAGGCAGACCCCCCTCCTGGGATGTGGCTGGAGGTTAAAGACCTTGTCTTCTGCTCCTCAGCATTCACCCTGCACCCAGGCTGGGATCTGTGCTCCATGGGTGACTCGCAGTGGCCTGCTGAAGGGTGATGTGCTGGGAGTGGAGTGCTTTCAGGTGTCCGTTTCTTTATCATCATGGGCTGCAACATATGGATGATTATCTCCGCCCAGAGCGGAGGGAGCCAGGGTCAAGGAGGCTAGGCAGAACCTTGCCAGGGCCACAGCGGGTGTGGCAGAGCTGGCACGTTTGTGCCATTTCCTTCGCTGCGCTGCCATCTCTCTCCAGCCATTCTCCCACCTGCCATGAACCAGCGTTTAGGGGAGACCCTGAACTTAATGTCAGAACAGCATTCCATAAAAGTAATGTACCTTTTAGTCCAGGTATTAACTTGACAAGTCAAGGCCAGGCATGTCCAAATGAGTGACCCATTTTCTGTGTCGATTTGCCCGCGGATCTGGAAGCAGACGGTGCTCATAGATGGCAGACATGGGGCAGGTGACAGGGTCTCCAACCAGAACCAGTGCTGAGTCATTAAGCCAACATTGGCACTTTTCTCTTCCCTGTCAGTGGACAATTTATTAAGTAAGTACTACCCTAATACCAAGGAGACGAGTGGCATGATTTCTGTTTAGTTGTTTTTTCAACTTGTACATTTCTAAGTAAGTTTCAGGTTTACAAGTTTGAGGACATTTATTAGTTGTAGTGATAGATTTATCACAGGAGCACGGATATCGATTTATAAATGAGAATCAGTTTATCATCACTGTCATCATCATTTTCTTCATCCTAGAAGTCACAGCTTGATTGAGCAACTGTGTACTCTCCCAGGCATTGTACAAACACTCGATACTGATTATCTCATTGAGTCCTCACCACTGCCTCACGCCACAGGTCCTGTTGGCACAGGGCAATTTAGTCACTTTCCCACCTTCTCAAGAACTCATGGCCAGCAAGCTGTGTGCCTAGGAGGTGAACCCACTTCTGGCCCACTCCAAAGACCATCACTCTGTGCCAAACAGTATTCATTATATGTGGTAAAGAGAAGCTCTCTATTAAATCAAATTTGTTTGGAGGGCTGTAACCAAAATATTGTTGCACAAATCACCAGCAACATATTAGATCTAAAGAGCATCTGGTCAACCATCAATTTAGAGCTAAGGAAACTTAGGCTGGTCCCAGACCACACTGATATACAATGGCAGAATCCAAAATCCAACCTGAGCACCCACCTTCTAGCCCCTTGACTTGGCACTGTGTTTTACCCTTGCTTGGTTGAGGGGATCTTCACCGACATCTGAGTGGCTCATTTTGGAGAAAGGAGTGTGATTGTGGAAGAGCAGCCCAGGGGAGCACGGATGCGTCATCCTGCCTCAGGGAAATAGACTCCTGTTCCCAAAGCTCTTTTACTGGAAGCTGGCAGCAGCTTGTGGGATGTCAGCCTTAGCACAGGAGATCCTGCCCAGCCAAGGTCATGTTCCGAGGAGAGGATGAGACCAGGACTGTTTTAAGAGCTGTTTTCATTTCCTGTTGCTGCTCTGATGAAGTCTCATACATTTAGCAGCATAAAACAACACGAATTTATTATCTCACGGTTCTGTAGGTCCGTGGGGTTCAACTGATTTCTATGCTCTGGTCTCACAACCCTGAAATCAAGGAGTCAGCCAGCGTGGAAATTAACTGGAAGCTCTGGGTGAGACCCCACTTCCTGCTGGCATGATTCCGTCCAGTGCAGTGGTGGCACTGAGGGCTCTGTTTCATGGCTGGCTGCTCTCCAAGGGCCATTCTCAGCTCCTAGAGGCTGCTCACACTCCCTGGCTCATGACCCCTACATCTTCGAGCCACAGTGGCAGAATCTAGTCCTTTTCACCCTGCATTTCTTTGACCTCCCTTCCTCCCCATCTCTCCTAACTCTAGCCAAAGGAATTTCTCTGCTTTTACAGGGCTCACCTGATTAAATGTATCACAGGCAAGTAATCCAGGACAATCTCCCTTTCGTAAGGTTGGTAGCCTTGCTTACATCTGCAAAGTCCCCTTTGCCGAGCAACATAATATGTTCACAGGCTCCAGGGATTAGGTGCAGACACCTTTGGAGGGCCATTCTGCCTCCGTAGACAAGAGGACATAAACTGCGGAACACGTTGGAGTGTCCATTCCTGCATTGTGAAGAGTACGTGGCATGCTCCAGAGAGCGTGATGAAACCTGGATAAGCCATTCTTAGGGCACCTGCTTCTGCCCAGGCTGCTCCGATGAAGACCAGTCCATCTTCCACCCCCAGATAGGTCTCAGGGGGGTAGTTTTAAGATGTTCTTCTGAATCCCTTTCCTTCCACTATAATGTTTCAGAAGCCTAGTTCTGCTGTTTCCCATCACCTTTGCATCGGCCTCATGGTCCTTAAGAAGTTAATAATAAACCTTGCTATTTTCCTGGCAGCTTCTCCATATACACCATCTTTCCTAAACTTCCTAACGACCCTGTGAGATTGTTAAAATGGGTATTATTATTATTATAATCATTTGCTATTAATATCACCCCATGTTATAATACTGGAAAATCAGTCTCAGAAAGCTCACATATCTGTGAAGGTCACATAGCTGATAAGCAACAGAGCCAGGCTTAAGTTTCAGATGTCCAGTTATAAATCCCAGCTGCTTCCCACCAGGCCAAGTGGCCTCCCCTTACTTTCTTTTCAGTCCCTTTGCTTCTCATTTTTCAATTAATTAATCATGTTTCATTACCCCAGTCTATTCTCTCTCTGCCATCTCCACATTTCATTTAAATTGTGGTGCCACAAGCTGGTTGCAAAAGCTGCCATTTTATTCCATAGAGCATTTATGCCTGAGTTTTTTTACAGCTTCATTTGCTATCTGCTGGTATGCCAAGCACTGCCCCAGCTGGACTGAATTCAGTCATTGCACGTAGATCCCAGTTTCTGTGAGAATGTGAACTTTGCACAGTATAATCCGATTAGGACTGCAGACTGGAGATGTGTGGGAAATAAAACTGTATTATTAAAAAAAAATTGGGGGGAGGCCATTGTCCTCTTTCTTGAGTGACTTTTCAGGCAATCAAACCAAATACAGTCAAAAGCTACAGGGAAGGCCACCAGCTCAGCCTAGGAAGTCCAATTTAAGAGTCTACTGCATCATTGAACTTGGATAAGTGGTAGTAGCTGGTAAAGCCCAATTAACTCTGACTTAAAAATCAAAAAGAGAAAAATATTGCAAGTCCAACTGGTTACACAAATTCTTGTTTTTGAGAAAAACAAAATGGAAAAGCTAGTATTAGTCACTTCTGCTCCCTGTGTGTCGGACGCTGTTGTGGAGATGCTGCATGAATATTAATCCGTTAGTCTGCACAGCCACCCTTTGAGGTTGGGTGTCATCATCGTGCCCATTTGACAGCTGAGGCAACTGAAGCAAGGCAGAGTTCAGTGACTTACCTAAGGTCGTGCTGCTGACAGCTACAGAGCCTGGTTTGAATCCAGGCATCCTCCCCGAGTTTGTCCCCACGTCCACTGCACCACGAGGCCTCTCTACGAGGCAGGAAGGCCAGGGGTGTGAAGCACGGGAGACACAGGAACCTTTCCCCCTGATGTCTTGGGGCTTTCTATCCTTCCAGCCTCCTGCCCCTTTCTGGACATATGACCCTGGATAAAACCTCTGCTTCTCCACTGGTGACCTCTTTGAGGGTCAGGACCTAGAGCCGTGTAAGATTCTCTCCAGAGTGAGAAGCAGCTGCTGAGCTTGCTGCCTGCGAGAGCTGTGGAGGGGAGGTGTCCTGAGGAGGGGGCCACTGCCAGGCAGACCCTGGGCATGGTGAGGCCGGGACAGTGCTGAGAATCATGGAGGTGGTCAAAGGGCCGTTGACCACTGTCTTTTCATTTGGAGTCGGTTGGATAAAAGATATGTCCCTCTCTTGAGAGTTTCATTGAAAGGAATAATTTGCTATGTAACTAGTTAAAAAAACTAGAAATAAAAATCCATGTGTTTTCAGTCAGTAGACTTAGAAAGCATTTAGCCATGTTCTTTTCCAGGGAAGTTTATTCCTTCTGCAGTCCATAAGTGGAGATCCCCATGACCAACTACTTTTGTAGGGTCATCCCTAAAATCAAGAGTCCAAAATCGGCATTTGAATCCTGGTTCTATCTGCTGGCTGTGATTTGGGCTGGATCGCCACTCCCCATGGGTCTCTTGTACATTGTGCAAAGTGAGAACGATCCCTGTTCAGTCTGCCTTACAGAGATGCTGCTGCATCGGAGCCCCTGGGGGAGGCGGGTGCCATAGGTACGGGAGGCAGCTCGCTCAGCTTCCGGCCTGGTGTGTGCTCCGCTTCTCCTGGCTGGCTGCAAGCAGTGACTGGGGGGCTGGCTCCTCAGAAACCAGATGTTTTCTCAGCAGAGATCTGAGATACAGAGAGAACAAGGAGGAAACCGTGGCTTGAAACCACGTTTAGGATGCCGGTGTTGATGTGTTTTACCTGTTTGGGCACCACTGCATGCACTGGCTAGAGTAATGTCCATGTGCTCCTGACACCCAGGCCCAGGAGAGCATGGGGTTGGCTTGAAAGGAAGGCGGTGGGCGCCAGGGAGCTGGCGGCGGGCCCAGAGCTACCCAGGGAAGGTGTGAGACCCAGCAAGGAGCTCATGGCCTAGAGCTCTCTGTGCACACCCCACTGTGATGTGCCCGTGTCCCCGCTGCCCTCATCTGAGTCAACCTGAGCTAGAGCACTTCCTGACCTCAGATGGGGAGACTTTCCAAGCACAAAATTCATGTCTAGAACCTCCAGAATATAAGAGTTAAGGTCTCTGCTGCCTTGCTTAAGGGACTGTCTGCTCCTTCCCAGAGCCTTCTAGTCAACAAACATGGCCATTTATTGGCATGCGGAGGGCAGGTAAATTGCAACTGCAATGTCATAGACCCCAGCGTGGGGAGTGCTGAGCTCCAGCTCTCACCTTTCCCACATGGTCTCACTCCTCTTTCTGAGCCTCAGGTGGTTAATCTGTAAAATGGGGGCCTCGTGAGTGCAGTGTGGGCGTCTCCGAGGATGTGGCGTCGTGATTGTGGCTCTGTGGTGGCTTCCTTTGTCTCGGGGCAGTGTTGACATGCTCTACCCTTTGGTCTTGCCTCCCATGTACCACAGGATCGATAAACAAATAAGCAGGTTTCGGAGATGGTTACCTAAGAAGCCAATGAGGCTGGACAAGGAGACCCTGCCAGACCTGGAGGAGAATGACTGCTACACTGCCCCTTTCAGCCAGCAAAGGATCCATCAGTGAGTGTTCAAGCCTGTGTCTTATTAGGATGTGCAGCTGCAGTGGGGTCATTTCCTGCACGGCTTTGACTCCAGGCCGGTGCCCTTTTCCCCTAAAAGAACGAGGGTGTTCAAACCCTTTCCCTAGTATCGGAGTAAGCTAACTGCTGTGACAGCCACACCCACATCTCACGGCGCAGGACGGAAGGGTGCTGCTTGTCCTGTGTGCTCACTGTCCTGACCCGGGGGGCGGGCTCCCCCTGCCTTGTGGCTCTGCTGCTGCCTGCAGCCCCCAGACCTGCAGGCACGGAGAGGCGCCTACTCCGCTCCCTATTGAAAAGGAAGTTTGGTTATGGTTTGGTTTGATTTTGGTTTTTGAGTTTTGTTTTGTTTTGTTTTAACTCAATTCCCCACTTCTCGGTTCCCCTTTCTTCAGCAAGTCAGCCCAGAAGAAGCCAGATTCCCTAACAGCCTACCTCCTGGCACATCTGTTTCCGTGCAGGAGTTTGTCACTTTTGACATGTGGAATAAAGTAATCGAGCCTGTGAAGAATTGCAAAAGTGATAGAGAATTTACTGTGATGCTTCTGAGATACAAAAAAAATGGGTGGATGGCAGTGTAGGTGGTGCAAGAGAAAAGCATGCCAATGACGGCACACAACCTGGAGCTCCTGTCCCACCCTGCACCAGCAGTGGGGGAAAATGACTTACCAGAGGGAAGGTAAGGGGAGCAGATTTAAAAAAAAAAAATGGGTTGCCAATTTTGAAAGGAATAAACTGAATGGCAGTTGTCATGCAGTTGTAGGGAGTGCAAGATGGGGCCATGATTCAGCAACAGAAAATCAATTAATGTCTGTGGAGCCCTAGAGGCAACGGAGAGAAGAAAATCAAAGAATAGATGTTCCACATCAAAATGTATAATGCTCACCAAGTTCAGTCTAGTGCAAGGGCAGCAATTCAATAAGCCTCTGATAGAGCTAGCCCTTGGCTCCTCAAGGATCAGATTGATGCAAACCTAGCCACGCTCTCTGAACATTTAAAAGGGTTGCTGAAGATGTGAAACTCACAGCCTGGCCTCCAAACCCTACTTAAATCCTTCATGAAAAATAAGAGGGAACAATGTTAACTCAGAGGTCAAGACCTATGGGTATTTTCTGTAAAGAAAAATTTGCATCAGAGCCAGCATGTTCCTGCTCTTAATTTAAACCTGTGCCAGGTCTATATTGTTCATCTTGAATCTTATAAAAGTGGCTGTTTGCTTTTTATATTTGTCTGGAGTCGGATTTGTATGCAGATTTTCCCTTTGCATCTCACCTGTCTAAGAAAGTGTCAAGTGCAGAATAGGAGATCTCAAAATTTGTGATGTATAGATGGATGGATGGGTGGATGTGTGGATGCATAGATGGGTGGGTGGGTGGTTGGGTGGATGGGTGGGTGGGTGGGTGGGTGGAAGTGTGGGTGGTTGGGTGGATGGGTGGATGGGTGGGTGGGTGGAAGGGTGGGTGGGTGGTTGGGTGGGTGGGTGGATGGATGGGTGGGTGGCTGGTTGGGTGGGTAGATGAATGGACATGTGGATGAACAAGTGGATGAATGTGTGGGTGGGTAAATGGATAGATAGATGGGTAGGTGGGTGGGTGGGTATATGGACAGATAGGTGGATGGGTGGGTGGGTGGATGGATGGATAGGTGGATGAGTAAGTGGATGAATGTATGGGTGGGTAAATGGATAAGTGGATGGACAGATAGGTGGGTGGGTGGAGAATCAGTGAATTATGTGGGATGTGCTCTGGGGTTGTAGTTTAGTCTAAGAGGATATAGACAGATGGAAGAGGAAGGTCTTCACCACTCCTCTGGACATGCTGCCTATGTTTCCTGATGTTCTTGCTTTAGAGCAAAGTTTTTTAACATAGTTCTCAAAGTCAGAAGCACCTGGGGAACCATCAGGATCACTGGGGACTGGAACCAAGAATCATGTTTTTAAGAAATATTTTAAATCTATAAAACTGAGGAATGATAGCACGTGGGATACAGATATTCAACCATCACCCTCTCATATTAGAAAGGACTTTTTTGAAATGTTTGACTATTGATTCACACAATAATTGATTAATTCAGCAGTCATTAAGTTAACATCCACTTCTTGCCGAGTACTGTTTGGGTATAGAGAATTTAAGGATAAATAGTGCAAGGTCCTTGCCCCAGCCTCATGAAGGTAACATACCATTTTAAATCATTGTAAATGGTATGGCGGGGGTGACTATAAAGAGGAATTATAGATTATCCAGGTTCAGAGGAGAAGTTTGGTAAGTAATGAGGATAGGTCACAAATAACAAAATGGCTGAGCTGAGTCTGGAAAAATAAGGTAGGCCCAGGTAGGTAAGGACGGAAAGATACCCAAGAAGAGAGACCAATGTGTGTGTGATAATAAAAAGGCATGACGCAGGATGGAGTGTCTGAGGACCCACTAGTCGTTTTCTGTGAATGGGGTATAGATGTGAGGAGGACCTGGTATCGTTGCTTAAAAAAAAAGAATGATATAGGGTAGATGACATATGACATTTTAGGGCAAGAGAATCCAGAAGAAAAAAGCAGGGGGAGAGCAGAAATGAAGCAAACCTAAGAACCAGACTTCAGTGGGACCAAGAGAATAGTTTCAGCAGTTCTATCATGTAAAAGGGAGATGAAAAATTAAATAAATGTCCTGAATGTTATGGGCAGTAGGGATTTCTTTCTCTTTGAAATTTATCTTGTCACTTGGGCAACATTCCTTTGATGAATGTGTAGAAGTAAAACTTGAAGAAGCTTTTACTGGAAGTTGGAAAGATTGCTTGATACAATTAGGAAAAATAAAAACAAGGATGGGAGTTTTGTTTTTTTTTTTTTATAGTCACATGAGTTTAAAGTAATCAAAAGTCGTTGGTCAGTGAGCTCTGGGATTTATGGCATGATTTCCAGGGTTTCCAAATGCAGTCCACAGTCCCACGTGACTTCTTAGTTTTACAGAAAGTTGAACATTTGATGTTGTGTTTGTCTAGGCGTAAAAGAGAATAATGGGGTTTTCAGTGTGGGTGTTGGGGGCATGAGTATAAGAGAAATAGAAGTAAGGAATTGAAAGTTTAGTAAATAATAATCAAAGTGGGAAAGAGCATTAAAAATGCTTTGTTCTCAGAATAAAACCCCAACTCCTCACTGGCTTCTCTTCCATCCTCCTTCTAAGTGCTCTGGCCACACTGAGCTGCTCTTTGCTCCTTGAGGCACTGTGCCCTGCTTTTATAATTACTTTTGTATTAATTGATTAATGCCCGTTTCTCCAGAGAAACTGTGTGCTGCATGGAGGCATAGGCCACGTCAAGTTTTGCTCACCGTTGTATCTCCAACACCTTTCACAGTTGCCTAGTATATGTAGGTACTCTGTACATGCCTCTTAAATGAATGGAGAGATAATAAAAGTAATAAGGCAATGCAGAATACCCTAATAAATCTTTATAGTTTGAACTACATTGTACAAAATATTAAAATTGAGAACTGATTGAAAAGTATATAGCCTAGCATTCTTTTGAACTATCTGTGTTGGAGAAGCAACAAAAGCAAACCAATGGGTATACATCTGTAAGTCAATATATGATGCCGTTTATTCATTTTTTTATATAGTATCACCAAAGCTGGGCTATGGGTGGAAAAGGTCTACTGTGTTCTAGATACTACTCTAAGAACTTTACTTAAAAAAATTTTTTTTCAATGGGTGGTGTATGGGAATCCCAATATATGCAAGGATTTCCATACACCACCCACCCCCGACAGCTTGCATTGGATTGGAACATGTCTTAAAACTGATGACAGCACATATTTATAATTGTACTACTAGTTAAAGTCAGTGGTTTAACTTAGGGTTCACTGTTTGTGTAATTTGGTTCCATGGATTTTTAAAAAATTTATTCTGTGGCCTTATATACAATCTAACATTTCCCCCTTTTTATCATATTCAGATCTATATTGCAGTGCTGTTAATTTGTTCATGATGTTGTACTACCATCCATCCACTCCCAAAACATTTCCATCATTTCAAATAGGAGCCCTATACATTTGAAGTCTTAACTTCCTGTTCCCTATTCCTCCCCCATCCCTGGTAACCTATATTCTATATTCTGACTCGTGATTTGCTCGCTCTCATTATTTAAGAGCAGTGAGATCATGCAATATTTGTCCCTTTGTGTCTGGCTTATTCCATTTAACATGATGTCTTCAAGCTTCATCCATGTCGTCACGTGTTCAGGACTATGTTCGATTTTACAGCTGAATAATATTCTATCGCACATATATACATCTTACTTACCCATTCATCGGGTGATGGACACTTGGGTTTCTCCCATGTTTTGCAGATTGCGAATAATGCTGCTGTGAATGTCAGGGTGCAAATATCTGTTTGAGTCCATGCTTTTAATTCTTTTGGTTATATACCTAGTAGTGGGTTTGCCAGGTTATATGGTAATTTTATATTTAGGTTTCTGAAGATCTCTCAAACTGTTTTCCATAGCAGCTGAGCAGCTGCACCATTTTGCAATGCCACCAGCAATAAATGAGTGTTCTCGTTGCTTTGCATCTTCTCCAACACTTATTTTCTGTTTGTTTGTTTACTAACAGCCACTCTAATGAGTATGAAATGTATCTCATTTTGGTCTTGATTTGCATTTCCATGATGGTGAATGATGTGGAACATTACCTTGTATGCTTTCTAGCCATTTCTATATCTTCTTTGGAGAGATATCTATTTGTCTTTTGCCCAGTTTTGAATTTGATTGTCTTTTTGTTGTTAAGCTAAAAAATTCCTTTTATATTCTGGATGTGAAACCTTTATGGGGTATTTGGTTTCCAAATATGTTTCCTCATCAACTTACTTTCATGATAAAGTCCTTTGAGGAACAAAAATTTTAATTTTGATGAGGTCCCATTTATCTATTTTTCTTTCGTTGCTATGCTTTGGGTGTAAATGATAAGAAGCCACTGCCAACACGAGGTACTGAAGATGCTTCCCTATGTTTCCTTTTAGGAGTTTTTGGTTCTGGCTCTTATATTATAGGTCTTTGATCCATTTTGAGTTGATTTGTGTATATGGTGTGAGGTAAGGGTCCTCATTTTTTTTGCAGATGGAGATACAGTTTTCCCAGCAGTATTTGTTGAAGAGACTATTCTTTCCCAATTTAGTGGTCTTTGCCACCTTGTCAAAAATCAGCTGACTATTAATGTGAGGGTTGATTTCTGAGCTCTCAGTTCCATTCCGTTGGACTGGATGCCTGTCCTTATGCCAGTGCCATGCTGTTTTTATTACTGTGGCTTTGTGATAAGTTTCAAGATCAAGAAGTGTGAGTCCTCCAACTTCATTCTTTTTCAAGATGGCTTTAGCTACTCGAGGCCCCTCACCTTCCATATAAATTTGATGATTGGCTTTTCCATTTCTGCAAAGAAGGTTACTACCTTTAATCCTTGCCACAGCCCTATAAGGGAGGGAGGTGTTATTATTTTCCCCATTTTATAGGTGAGAAAAGGGATTAAGAAACCTGCTATGAGTCACAGCTGCTGAATGGTTGTACTGGTCAAGACAGGCCACCTGCCTAAGTGACCCCCAAATCTCAGTGATTTAACACAATAGAGGTATATGTTTTATCCACATCGTTATCTAGTATGGCTCACCCCTGGGGAAGGAGGTGAACTCTCTGCTCCATGCAGTCATTCGGTTCTTAGACTCCTCCTATTTGGTATCTCTGCCGTGCCCTACATTTCTATGGGTCAGGCCTAAAAGTGAGGGCAATACTTCCACCCACATTCCATGGACTGTAGACCTCAATCACATAGGCACCCTTAACTAAAGAGGTGAGGGGACAACTAGTCTAACTGTGTACCCAGGAATAAAAAGAGACCTGTTTGCTGAACAACGAGCAGTCTCTGTCTCTGCTGGAGCAGGAATCCGAACTCGGGCAGGCAGTCCAGATTCCACACTCGTGTCCATTATGCTCGCGGTAGGGTTTCTCAGCCTCAGCCCTGTTGACATTTTGGACTGGATAACTCTTTGTGGCAGGGCTCTGTCGTAGGCATTGCCAGATGGGTAGCCGCGCTCCTGGCCTCTGCCTGCTGCCCGCCGGTCACCCCACAACCTTGGTCAAATTTCCCCTGGTGGTGGGAAGGGCAGATCAGGCCCCCACCTTCTCCCAGCTGCACACACGCGTTGAGACCCATTGCTCTGCTGTGTTCCCACGTGACGCCCTTCCTCAGGCCCCCGCTCCATTGGTCACTGTGGCGGTGATGACCGACTGGCCCTGTTGAGAGTGAATTTATTTCTCTTCTGCTCCTGAGAGTCCCGCCCTGCCCAGTGTCACTGCCTTCGGGCTTAGCATGCCATGAGCAGTGAAGCCCCGGGAGCAATTACTTTCTAAGGTCAGGACTCATAATAAAGGTTTTCTGCAGACAGAGAGGAGGGAATGTGGAAAAGAAGCATGGCACTTTTTGTGATGGACGGATAGATAGGATATTCATTTAAGTTAAATCAATTCTGAATTTCCTTTCAGGAGAACAAGAGAGAAAAAAAATCTTTTTCCCTGTATTTTCTCTGTCATTCTGTTATTTTCTTCATTTTATGAAAATCCTTATGAAACGAGGAAAGTTAAATATTATCCATTCCTAATA
Organism: Tamandua tetradactyla; assembly: GCF_023851605.1. Lineage (NCBI taxonomy): Eukaryota > Metazoa > Chordata > Mammalia > Pilosa > Myrmecophagidae > Tamandua > Tamandua tetradactyla. The sequence goes on from NC_135333.1 coordinate 171,005,226, forward strand.
GAAGGACCTGAAATGCATGCTCTGCTGTGTTTATGTCTGTATAAAGCTATTTTCTAATTATTCACAACTTCAGGCTAGTTGTTCCGGGTGCAGTGAGCACATGGCAGAGACCTCTGTCCCGCTGGAGTGACCTTTTAGTTCGGGGTGACCAAACGTGAAGGATGGCCCAGTAGCTCTCAGCAGGAGCTGATTCTGCCCCCAGGGGACATATGGCAATGCCAGGAAACCTGTCCGGTGGTCACAGCTGAGGCGCTGCCCCTGGTATCTGGTGGTGGAGACCAGCGACCCCCAGCAGTGCACAGGGCAGCCCTGCCCCCAACAAAGGGTTTTCTGGACCGAAAGGCCAATGGTGTGACAGTCCGTTTTAAATCGGGTTAGAAAATGGCCAAAGCTAAAAAAATTTTGAAAAAGAAAATGGCTTCAGAAAAGGGAAAACAAATGTAGGGTAAGGGGGTAGGGAATACTGGCAGGGGGGCAGGTGTGTAGGTTGCATTTTTGAAATGCAGTGGTTGGGTTGGCCTCGCCGGGAAGCTGTGATGGGAGAAGGAGGTGAGGGGGGTGGAGTGTGTTCTAGAGAAAAGGCCCTAATCGCGAAGCATGCCTGGTGCGTTTGGAGAAGGGTGTGGAGCCCTTGGGCTGGAGCAGAAGTGACAGGAGGAGGGATTAGTGATGGGTCAGACAGGTGAGAGGGAGCCCTTGACTTTTACAGAGAAATGATACAGTGTAACAACTGTGGTAGGTGCCATGCTCAGCTGAGAAGGGATCGTAGGAAGCAAGGGTAGAGGCAGGGGACCCGTTAGGAGGCAGTTGCTGTCACTGGCGTGAGAGATCACACATTTATGTGTCTATATTTGATGTTTCCAGTTTGCCAAAGTGTATTATGAAAATACATGCTTTGGTCCATTTCTTTGTGCAGCTTGTTTGAACACAAAGCACTTTGACTCGTGTGCCATGCACGTCCATGAAATGGATGCTGTCAAAGGTCCAGTTGAAATTGGCCCACATGTCTTTCTCCCCCTCTTAGGCTCTGAGCTACCTGAGGGCAAGAACCCATGCCCGGCGCCGTGGGGCACCCAGGAATGGTTACAGAACCTAGCGAGACGGGAGAGGAGCGGGGCTGAGCGGGCATTGTTGCCGCTGCTGGGGACGAAGCTGGGGCCCCAATGTCAGGTTCTCTCGTCTGCGACCCCCAAACAGCCCCAAACCGGCCATCGGCTGAAAGATAAGAAATGGAGCTGTCTGCACTGTGGTCTCTGCGTTCAACTTGAGTTTCCCCCGGACTTACTGATTCATTTTTGGCCTCATTTCTGCTAATTGATAGGCAGTCTTCTCTATCTGACAGTTTTATGGTCATTAAATTCTGTTGTGAGCTCTAATGCCTGACCCCAAGTGACATAACCCACGTGCCACACATTTTAATTCCTGTGCCATGCGCATCGATGAAATGGACATTCTATCAAGACCACCTGACATGATATTTGCTACTAGACTGTGAGCTAGGGAATAACAAAACAACACAGTTTTGTCACCTATGAAAGCATGAACAGTGGAAATTTTGGAACTGGGGACTGAGAGGCTAAGTGAGAAGAGGAGAACATTGCAGGAAGGATGGTGGATGGGACGTTTTCTATAACCTCCCTTTGATTGTCTTCTTATATGACCTTCCTCTCAGTGAAATAAACCAGCAGACCATGGCAGTGAATTATAGACTTAGTGATCATCCAAATGGCAGTCTTTAAGTAGCAGTAGCGACAATTACAGTAATAAAAGTGGGAGCAACCAGCATTTATTAAACAACTCCTATGTGCCAGGGACTCTGCTAGGTGTGTTACAACTCTGTGAAGCTCCAGGTAGTATGACGAAGGTCAGAGAGACTGAGTGACTTGCCAGCATCACCCTGGTCGATGGCAGATTAGGAAGCAAAAAAGAAAATGTGTTTTCTCCATAATGCTGCACCTCCTGTGTGCACCACAGAGAGCTCAAATGCAGTTCTGCTGCTTTACACCAGCGTGAGCCTGCAGGTGTAAAGGCTACATCTGAGTGCCTTTGGAATTTATGTTAAGGCATTTGAGGTCGGTTAAGAAGACATCAAATACAATGGTGACGTATAAATAAATCCACATGCTGAAGCAGGGAAAATATAGGTTAGAGTTGGCATTCAAGTTCAGGAACAAAGGGACTCAGATTTGCAGGCCTGTGTGGCCTATATATTTGTAATGAGTCCACAGATTGGGCTCTAACCCTAATGGACAAAGCTGAAGGGTAAAGTGTTGTAAATCACACGCTTCTGATTATCAGAGAGGAAAGAAACCAACCCCTTAAGTAAAGCTGAGCTTTTCTTAGCGTTTGTCTCTGAAATAAAATTCTTGCATGGGGCACTGTAAATGAAAGAGTAGTCAACCCTCTCAACCACCTTAGAACAAAAACCTTCCAGGGCTTTCTGGAAGCTGTTTCTGGTAGGCCCCTCAGTGGGTTCTGGAGAATTAATTGCTCAGAAACATAACCTCCTGCAGGGGGTTGAGCAGGTCTTCAGCAAAACACTGCAGTATACCCTAAATTAATATAATTGTTAATTGTAGTTGAGCGCCACTGTACAAAAACTGAAGTTGAAAGTTGATTCAAAAGCAAAGAGCAGGGTGGTACAAATGGTGGCTCAGTGGCAGAATTCTCGCCTGCCATGCCAGAGACCCAGGTTCAGTTCCTGGTGCCTGTCCATACAAAACAACAACAAAAAAGCAAGTAGCATTGCTGTGGTAGTTAGGTTCAGGTGTCAACTTGGCCACGCGAAGGTGCCTAGTTCTGTTGCTGTGGACATGAGCTTATCTGTCGCTGATTACATCTGCAGTCAGCTAGGAGACGTGTCTGTTGCAACGAATGATGTTTGACTTAATTGGTTGGTGCTTAAATGAGAGAGCTCAATGTAGCACAGCCCAAGCAGCTCAGCATACCCCATCTCAGCACTCGCAGCTCAGCCCAGGCCTTTGGAGATGCAGAAAGAAATCACCTGGGGAAAGTTGTTGGAACCCAGAGGCCTGGAGAGAAGGCCAGCAGAGATCACCCTGTGCCTTCCCATGTAAGAAGGAACCTCAGTTGAAAGTTAGCTCCTTTCCTCTGAAGAAATATGCATTTTTAACTAAATAAATCCCCTTTTATTAAAAGCCAATCCAACTCTGGTGTGTTGCATTCTGGCAGCTTTGGCAGACTAGAACAATTGCATTCTATCTGAATGTTTGAGAAGCAATGGAAGCAAAGCTATGGGTACGCATCACTGTAAGCCACTGTCCAAGGCCATTTGGTCATTTCACATGGGATCACCAAGCCAGACCTATGGTGGGGGGAGGGGGAGACTATGAGGCTGCTTATCACCCACTATTGTTTAGGCCCCCAGAGATCTGAGCCCCCAGAGGACTTTCCTGCCAGCTGTGGGCCTGAGGCTGTCATGGTTAGGGTCAGTCCTTTTATTGAAGCGTTATAGTTAAGAAGGTACCTCTCAAACCTCAGACACCTTCAGAGAAGGCAACTCTCTTCAACGGTAGGGGGTTTATCTTAGGAATAATAGCTAACATTTATCCGGTTACCTTACTAGGTAACGTACTAGGTTACAAACTCTAATCATATGTGTAACAGATGATTATTATTCCTATTTTTACAGACAAGACACAGAGAAGTTAAGGGATTTGTCTGTGGTTGTCTCAGCAGGGCTTGGATTCTATGGCTCCAGTCTTACTCTCTTAACATTATACTACTGTGTTTTCTGTGGCCACTGTAGTAAACTTTAAGCTATAGATGTAGTGGCTGAAACAGCACAAATCTATTATCTTACAGTTCTGTAACAGAAGGCCAACAGGTCCCGCTGAGCTCAAGTCAAGGTGTCAGTGGGGCTCTGAGGGAGAATCCATTTCCTCACCTTCCAGCTTCTAGAGGTGCCACATTCCTTGGCTCATGGACACTTTTTCCATCTTCAACAAAAAGCCCACAATGGCTGCTTGAGTCCTTCTCATATCCCACCACTCTGGCCTTGCTTCTGTCATCACCTCTCCTTCTCCAACTCTTCTACCTCCCTCTTCCACTCTTTAGGAACCCCGTGATTACCATGGGTCCACTGGGTAATCCAGGGTAATCACTCACTCCTAAAGTCACTTTTCCATATGGCCCTGGAACACAGTCCCAGGTTCTAGGATTAGGATGTGGACATCTTTAGGAGCTGGGTTCTGCCTAGCACAGCTGTACCAGTGTGCCAGGCTGTGAGGCCCCGGGGAACTGCAGTGCCAGACAGGCTGTTCCCACCTGCAGAAAGAGAAGAAGGGAGGGAGGTGATAGTAGGATTTGGGGGCTGTTCTGGTTTGCTAGCTGCCAGAATGCAATATACCAGAAATGGAATGGCTTTTTAAAAAGGGGAGTTTAATAAGTTGCTAGTTTATAATTCTAAGACCAAGAAAATGTCCCAATTAAAGCAAGTCTATAAAAATGTCCAAATTAAGGCATCCAGGGAAAGATACCTTGGTTCAAGAAGGCCAATGAAGTTCAGGATTTCTCTCTGCACTGGAAAGGCACATGGCGAACATGGTGACATCTGCTAGCTTCCTCTCCAGGCCTCTTGCTTCATGAAGCTCCCCGGTGGTCTTCTCCTTCTTCATCTCCAAAGGTCGCAGGCTGGTGGACTCTGTGGTTCTCTCGTCCCTCTGTCATGGCCCTGCAGCTCTCTCCTCACACTCTCCTAAATGTCTCCTCTTTTATAGGATTCCAGTAAACTAATCCAGACCCACGTAGAATGGGTGGAGTGACATCTCCATCTAATCCATTTTAAGCCCCACAATTGATTGGATCACATCTCCACGGAGATAACCTGATCAAGTTTCCAGCCTATAGTACTGAATAGGAATTAGAAGAAAGCGTTGTTTCCACAAGATTGATTAGGCTTAAAACATGGCTTTTCTAGGGTACATGAATCCTTTCAAGCACAGGGGCATTAAGTGAAATGACATTTGTGGAATACTTTATCCAGTGCCTGGCATATAGAAAGCACTCAGTAAGTGACAGCTGCCATTGTTATCATCGTTGTTTATCCATCGGAGCCAGGAGTGCACTGAGAATCCTTGGGAAAATCTTTGAAAAGTTGCAATTGATGTGTAAAGGGAAAATTTGAGGTGCCAAAGACTGATTTGGCCTATGTAATTATCTCACCTGTATAGGAATAGCATTACTTTTACCCAAGTGCTACTCAGTTTGATGCTACTTCTCAGTAGCATGTGTGCATTTATGCTTTAAACCCTCCCAATGCAGATACCTGAAGAAACTCATTCTTCTAGCATGGGCATTTTGCTCTGTTCTTTTCAGAATGTTTGGTGTTTTTCTGTTGTTTTCATTGATCTGGAATCCTTAGAGAATCCTTTAGGCAAAGAGATACTGAGATTGATTTCAAGAGGATTAAGGCTGTTCAGTGCTCCGTGGTTTAAAACTGTCTCACACACTTGTTATTGAAGTTACTTCTTTGACATTAGGGTCCTTGATATGCAGGTTGCTTGTATTGATCCAGAAAGTCAGGGGAAATATATTTGTTTTCTGGAAAGTTTCAGACTGAGATGAAAACGAACAAGCCACACAGCCCAAGATTTGTGCCTCTGGAATGATGTGGCTCCTTTTAAGTAGGACAAAATGACTTTAGTTCAGGGAACAAAGAGGTCACTTATTCATGCAGGGAAAGCTGGAGACTCAGGAATTAGTTAGGCTGTGTTCTCTGGTATTTACAAGACTGTGCATAAGTCACTTGGAAATATTGTATTTTCACTTATCCATTTATAAATAAATTCTTTTTTCATTGGCCAGTTCATTCATTCAACAAATATTTTCAGTGTCTATTTGTACTGAATTGTATTATAATAGAGAAATGGATATGTTACTATAGATTCATAATTATATTGATGTGGCCTATATATTTTTATTTAAATATTTAGCTTGAGCATGTTATATTTGATGGGGATGTGGCCTTTTTGCCTCATAGAAATGTTAAAAGGCAATTCAAAGAGCCTGGAGGAAGAGGGATGATTTCCAAATTGAGGTACAGAAGGATAAGTAATGTTAGCATAAAAGAGAAGTGTGGGGACGAGGATGGCCTGTGGTGACGGGGCGGTGATGCACGACGGCACTGCGCCCTGCACCATCTGAAACAAGGGTGGTCAGAGCGGGCGGGGGTGATCAGGGAAGAGGGGGTGGCTTCGTGTCTCGTGCAAGCCGTGCCGGGCCCTGTGCCAGCGTGCCTGCGTTATCTCATTAAATCCAGGCAGCGACCCTGCAAAATAATCTCTGAGCCAGGGCTCAGAGAAGGTAAACGATGTATCCGGGCCCTGCAGAGCCAGGCTGACTTAGGGGTTAGGACCCAAATATGTCCGATTTCAGCCTCCTGCACCTTCCATCACACAAGAGCCAACACCTGTTAGGCACCGTTGGCCATCAGCTGTGCATGAGACAGGTATACAGGGTTGTTCTCTCCACTTAAGGGGAGGTGGAGTCAGCGAGTGACAGTCATGAACAGGCTGACCCCATCGGCTCACTCTGCACAACTCTGCTGTCACACTCGCAGGGTGGCTCTCCCACTTACCTTCACTGGGTTTTTTTGGGATGAAGACAGATGTTTATCTCTTCTAAATCACTACTGTGAATCCTGGTGTTCTAGTTTGCTAGCTGCTAGAATGCAATATACCATAAGCGGAATGGTTTTAAAAGGGGGAATTTAATGAGTTGCTAGTTTACAGTTCTAAGGCCGAGATAATATCCCAATTAAACAAGTCTATAGAAATGTCCAATCAAAGGCATCCAGGGAAAGATACCTTGGTTCAAGAAGGCCGATGAAGTTCAGGGTTTCTCTTTCAAGTGAGAAGGCACATGACGAACATGGTCAGGGTTTGTCGCTCATCTGGAGAGGCATGTGGCATACATGGCATCATCTGCCAGCTTTCTCTCCTGCTTCCTGTTTCATGAAGCTCCCCGAGAGGCATTTTCCTTCTTCATCTCCAAAGATCACTGGCCGGTAGACTCTCCTGCTTGTGGCTATGTCATTCTGCTCTACTCTCTCTGAATCTCTCTCATTCTCCAAAATGTTTCCTCTTTTATAGGATTCCAGTAAACTAATCAAGACCCACCCGAATGGGTGGAGACACACTTCCAGCTAATCCAGTTTACCAACCACTCTTGATTAAATCACATCTCCAGGGGATGATCTAATTACAGTTTCAGACATACAATACTGAATAAGAATTACAAGAAACAGCTACCTTTACAAAATGGGATTAGGATTAAAACCTGGCTTTTCTAGGGGACACACATCCTTTCAAACCAGCACACCTGGGAAGGGCAGTTCTAGTCCTAACAGTTGAAGGCCTGGGGCAAGAGTGCATAGGAAGCCTGTCTGCATATGCCTAAATATTTTAAAGTAAAAAATCAAGCTAACAATTAAGTTATGGCCCCTCCTTCTACCTTGACAAACACAACTACGTCAAGACCTGGAAGTCCAATTTCAAATTCTCAAGCCCGTTAGAGACCATTGTGCAGGAGTGTATGGGGAGAGCTGGCTCCGCTTTACAGCTGCAGCTCCATCCCACGTGCCCCCAGCCCACACCCTGAAACCACAGCCCTGTGCCCAGGCTGCAGCCACACCTTCTGAAAGCTCAGGTTGAGGGTGTCCTCAGGAGGGCAGGCGTAGCAAAACCCCCATGCATGTCCTGGAAGTGTACTGGGGGCGTTCGAAGTGGGTCTGGGTGGGGGACATATCCCTCTGGCGTCATGTTTTCCTCCCTATGGGGGAGTGCAACAGGAACAGGGCTGCACCAGAGCCCAGTAAAGCCTGGGGCCTACCTAGGGCACTTCTTGCTGAGGTCTCAGGATGTTTTTGAGGAGGGGCAGGAGATAACCTGTGGCCTTTGTGAATAATGCTTTAGTCAAATGACCACTAATTCGGGGCCATGTCAGAATGCTCCGCTCTCCAAGCCCCAGCCCTGCAGCCATGCCATCGGTTTTGTGTTTCCCATCTCTGGGCAATGACATCCCATCTGCGTGTTAACCAGCCTTAGCATGCCATCTTCCTCACCTCCCACCATCACCCAGCAACCACCAAATCCTTTCGGTCCTCTCTCCTCCTTCCATCCTCACTAGCCCGCCTTAGGGGAAGAGCCAGCATCTCTTGCCTTACCATTAGAACAGCCTCCTCATGCCCCTGCCATTCCCACCCCCAGATCTGCCCACTGCACCCATGCCAGCGGCCGTCCGCAGGGCCCCACCCCCTAGTCCACGCAACCCCTTTGTGCAGTTAGGAAGTCCAGCCTGGACCCGAGGCTCTTCCAGCAGAGCAGTGCAAGCGGCCTCAGCAGCCCAGGCCTAGTGCTCCTCCTGCCCGCAAGCGCTCTCTTTCCTCTCACTGTCCAGTGGAATCCTGCGTTGCACCTCAGGGACCAGCTCAAATGTCACCTCCTCTATGAAACCTTCCGTGTCTCGTGCAGACAGCGTAACCCCTCTGGGCCCATTAGCCTGGGTGAATGCTTCCATTATGGCACTGATTTTACTGTACCCCAATTTTCTGTTCCCATGTCTGTGTCCTGCATAAAGCACAGTTCAGCAACCAAAAGTAATTAGAAGAGGGTTCCAATCTTTACTTAGTCTCTCAAAGGACGCGAAAGGAAGCCAAGTCTGAGTCCTCAAAATCTGCTTTTCAGTATGTTTTCTTCTCCTTCCTTCACACCCTTCCCTACTCAGCCTTGCCCTCTTTCCAACCCAGATAAAAATATTCCCTCCTTCATCCCAACCTCTACAGCTTCTTATTCACCCTCCTTCATTGCTCGTCCTCTCCTCCAAATTCTCACCCTCTCTCCCATCATTTTTTATATGGATTGATATAGCTTCTCCCCCAGAAAAAAAATCCATCCTCTTTAGGAGAGAGTAAATTAGGCCGGAAATTATAAGATTATCTTTGTTAGATTAGAGACAGTGTCAGATTATGCCAGGTTCTGCTGCAATAACAAATACCTCCCATATCTCAGTGGTTTACACTAGCAAAGGTTTATTTCTCGCTCACATAACATGTTGACTGTAGATCATCTGAGGCTCAGTTTCAGATGTCTTCTCTGATCCTGGATCTGGGCTGAAGAAGCAAACTATAGCTTCTGATAGCAGAGGAAAAAAAAATAATGGTAGAGCCACACATTGGCTCTTGAAGTGTCAACTAGGAAGTGGCACATATCACTTTTGCTCACTTTCCATTAGCCAAAGCAAATCCCATGGCCGAACATGGGATTAGTGCAGGACAGGAAGTCATGTGATAATGGGTAGGGACGTGTAATCCTCTCACAAGGAAAAGGAGTGAAGTGGGAATAATCCCACATCTGCCCAGGAATACACCCATGTTAATTTTGGTTTTGTCATGTCACATTTGTATAACACATTAATCTGTGAGTTCTTCTAGGGCCTAGAAGATCTCTTATAGTATTTTGTTTAATTTTTAACAGCTTGCATATATTTAGGAAAGGAAGTTTGCAGGCAAGAAATCATGAATTTGGGTAAAAGAAAGAATAACTCTATAGGGTAGAAATTGGGATTGGAGTGTTTCAAAATCCACATTCAGAAACCATCTTTACACTGTGGTGATATTTGTGCCCGGTGAGCAAAGAAGATAGAAGACTGCTTATGTGGTGCGTCGTTTTTAGGAGAGAGAAGAAAGTTCTTCCCCAAATTGTAAGATTGTCTTTGTTGGGTTAGAGACAGTGTCCAGCTCCCTCTATCACCTGGGTTTCGTTTTGGACAACCGAAACCCAATGGTAATTTTGCCAGCGAGGTTAATATGGGGGACTGGTTTGAAGGTAGAGGAGAACTAAAATGTCCAAAAGGAGGCCTCAGGTCGCACCGATATTACTATAGCACTTGGCTGCAGGAAACAAAGCAGCTACTGCCTCGAGGACTGGGCAAACAAAAGGAGGAACTGGGATTAGAGGAACCTGGGGGTTCAGAGGAGGGGTCCCATGGAGCCAACCTCTGACCTTGGAGACCCTTTGCCTGCTGGCCCTGGTGCCCCTGGCCAGGGGACAGTGCAGCAAGGCTAGTTTTGGGAGCAATTTTTTTTAAAGCTGCAAACTGGAAGCAGCTGCCATTGCAAAGTTGAGGGATCATTGCTGGGAGACATTGACAGGCAGCAGGCAGACAGGAAGGGGCAGCTCCCTTTACCCTTTCTTTTGCCTTCCAGTCTGCCTCGAGTGCAGGAGGGATGTGGCAGGGAGCCTGATGGCAGAACCAACATGCAGTCTGCGGGGTCCCAGCTGTAGCATGAGAAAAGAAGAGAGAAGGGGTGAAGCTGAAGGACAACTGAATAAACAGTGCACCCCTCATATCTGGAATTTTATCATTTAAACTTTAATTCTTTGACTAAAGTCAAACTCAATCAAAATAAAAATCTCCCAGGGAAAGATGAAAATGCTATGTCATTCTTCATTTATACTCGCTTATGAAGAACTCTATCAGATCTTTTCCAGGAGGGGAAGAAGGAAAAAATACTTTGGCTATAGCTGCAGGAGGTGGAGGATGCCGCTAAAACAGTGAAGGGAAGTAAAGGCCGACAAAGAAAAATGAAGACGGGGGAGCCCAGGGGACGCATTTTAGCAACTCTCCATTTCTGCAGATGCTCAGCAGAGCTTCTTGGTCCTTGCTGATCACAGCAATAAAAATGAACTTCAAGAAAGCAGACATGTCCCTTGGGTCAATACTCAAGCCCACTCAGCTCCGATAAGAAAATATAAAAGCAAGACCCGTGGCCGAGGCCAGATTCCGATGGTAGCGCTGGGAGAGTGCCTTAACGACAAATTTATGCAGTGACAAGCACTTAGGGTTTCAGAACTAACCCTCTGTTGACAGTAGCACCTAATTAGTGAAAAACTCGGGGACTGAGTTATTCTAAATTAGATTTTACTGGATTGAGAAATAATTAGGAAACCATTTATGTTTCAAAACTTGCTTTATATTCCCAGTGGCTGCCCATGCAAAAAAAAAAAAAAAAAAAAGACTTGCTTTGTAGACTTCTACAAAATGATTTCTTCTTCATTTTGGCTCACCTTTGGATAGTGAATACAGCGAACCTCTAATCAATTTTAACATTGCTTCATGTTTTCATTCTGAACGTCTGTGTGAGTTGTGTCAGTGCCAGGTGCTAGCGCCGCAGCAGGCTGTTTGCAGCGGTGGACAACGGTGAACGCTCGCAGTTTCCGTCCTTGAGCAGTTTGGGGTTGAGCTCACCCCTGATGGACAGGATAGAGGATTCTGTCGGACCTGGGCCCCAGATCCCAGCTCTGCAACTCCCAGGCTGCAGTGATCCTGAGCTTCAGCTTCTTCATCTGAAAATTGCAAATAATAATAATAATTCCCGTATCATATTTTATAGTTGTGACGATTAACAACCCAATTTACATAAGTGCCTATGGTAAGTGTTCGTAAATGCTGCCTGTTGTTAGTAATGATGTTAGTGGAGCCTCCATAAATAGATGGATGATTTTAATACATATGAGTTATGGGTCTCAGCCTTCACCCTCTACTCTTAAGGTAGAGATGGTTTAGGGTTGGGACCAGTCATGAATGATCCCCCACTTTTTCCCCTGTCCCTCCTTTCCCCTCTGTCCTACAGCGTTTGCTTCTCTCTTCTCCTTTCCTTCCCTTCCTGCCTCCTTCTCTTTCCCTGGCAGTATCCGGATTGCTGCCCACCTCCCATTTTTTCCTATAGTAATGTTTACTTATATGGCACATTGTGTTTCCCCTTTTTCTAGAAAGCACATTAGAATACAGGGGGGTAAATTGATGCTGTTGCAAAGAGACCTCAAATCCATTCCAGTTTATAAGAAGAAAATCATTTCCAATTTTAGATACTGGACATTATTAGTGTCAAATTAATTACAATAGATGTCACCGGCGATCATTTCACATTGTGTTGTGACTCGTGGGTCAGTTAGGCTCCCAGATGTGACTGTCGCTTCTGTCTTAAGACCTGTCCAAATAATACATGTGCCCTTAGATCCAAAAATGCCACTCTTAAGTGTGTGCTTCTTGACAAGCACACGTGTGCATTTTACAGAATGTTCACCGCAGCATGGTATGGAACCATGAAAATTGGGAATAGCCTAAATAACACCGGCAGGAGAATGAACAAATGATCAGTAGTGCCTTCATACGGCAGTGTCCCAAACAGCAGGGGTGAGACCGGACAAGATCCTTACGGCAGTGCGATTGAGCTAACAAAGCACGCTGCAAAAGACTAGGTGCAGCATGCTGCCATTTCTATAAAGTTGAAGAACATGTACTCCAATACTGTGATTTTAAGAATACATGTGCTTTTGGTGCTATAGATGACAGATTCCTGAATGTGGTTACCCCTGGGCTGGGGGTGGGGGGTGGGTACAGACTGGGGTGAGGGGAGAGGCTCGCTCGGAGGGCTATGATGGTATTTGTAACCATTTTTATGTTTTCTTTTTTTTTTTTTATAAATTCCTTAAGTTAGAGTATGGGTATGTAGGTGTTTATCATTCTCATTGCCTTTTTGTGTATCTTAAAATATTTAGTTAAAATATTTCCAAGGTCTGATTTCAAAATAGTAAGACCTTCACATTTAGACCAATTACAACTATGAGGAGAGGTAATCCTTAGAAAAAGAAGCAGAGAGCTAAAATACAATAAAAAGCATAAACTACCGCTTACGAGCACGATGACCCTGGGTGCACTGTATCGTTCCACCAGCATCCCCTGAGGTGGGTCTTGTTGCAGCTTCTATTTGAAAGGTGTTTCTGTTTGCTAAAGCTGCCAGAATGCAATACACCAGAAATGGGTTGGCTTTTACAAAGGGGATTTATAAGTTTACAAATCTACAGTCCTAAATCCATGGAAACGTCCAGATGAAGGTATCAAAAGGATGATACCTTCCCTCAGGAAAGGCCACTGGCATCTGGGGCCCTGTCACATGGCTGGCATCTGCTGGTCCTTCTCTCCAGGTCCTTTGCACTCAGGTTCCAGCTCTTTCTATGTCTGCGGGTCCTTGCTTGCATCTCTGGCATGTCTCTCTTCAGGTTCGCTCAGCTTTTCTGTCTTTTATCCTCTCATAAAGGACCCCAGTAAAGGATTAAAGTGCACCTTGAGTGGACCAGGTCACATCTCCAGGGAAACAATCTAGCCAGAAGGCCCCATCCACAATAGTTCTGCCCCCACACGGATGGATTAAGAGTGTGGCCTTTTCTTGGGTGCAGAACAGCCCCAATCCAGCACAGTAGGAGACCTGAGAGATGAGGCTTTCAGAGACCTTACTTTCCTAAATTCAAGTACTTAATGCTTGGCAAAGCCAAGACTCTGGCCCAGGTTTGTTTTATCTCTAACCAATAAAATAAGCATCATATTCCTTTAAGATGTTGTTCCCATCAGTAAGATATTACCCAGACGCATTTGGGGGAAGAAAAAATTAGAGATTTTTTGCAAATATTGCAAGCTGGAAGACATGTTTACAAGTTGTTGGGCTCATGAAAAGTAAATCCTATCGCTCCATGTGTCATTTTCCCCCATAAAGCCCATCTTCAGGTTGGAGTATCAGCAATACTGTGTCTAATCCAGCGCATGAAATGCTAAGCCCTAAAAGCAATAGAAATTACTATGAAGATTCCAGCTTTATTTCTTGAAGTACATGCTTTATTTTTAAAAAGAATTCCATTTTTTTAAACGTGGCTATCTTTTGACAAATAATTTTACTTAAAACTTCCTTCTTTCTCTACCATCTTTTAAATAAATTAAATGTATTCATACTCATTACTGAAGGAGTCCAATAGTGCTGCACATTTTGTGTTGAAAAGCAGCAACCCCACATCCTTCCCCAATACTTTCTCTTTCCCCTCCCAAGGTGCAACCACTTTTACCACTTTCAGGTGATGCTTTTGGTAATTGCCACAAATCTAACACGCTTTTGTTGTGACTTTTCAGTTTTAGCACTATCTGTCAACTCCCCGCCTCGAAGAATAAAGATTTCACTTTTTCTGCCCACCAATTCTCACCATGATAGATACCAATCCTTTATCACTTTGAGGTAGTGATAGCATAATTTAATTACATTTTATAATGTATGTCAGTGTTTACGTTATCATCACTGTAAAATGCTACTTGGAGCTCAGTCGTGTAGTACAATATGATTTCCTTTACCTCTTTTGATAGAACTGGAGTTGACCATTCTCTTGATTTCAATTTTCCATGTACTTACCACTAATTCTACCTTAACCTCTGCCAACTGTCTAAATTTCAAGATCTCCAGACTATGAGATATGCAATTAATTTCATCTTCTTGAGGAAACCTGTCTTGAATTTTATAACCTGAACTTCATGCCTTCCATTCCTGGTACAAAATATCATCCTGGGAGCTTCCTTTTCAAACATTCCAGGAAATCCTTTTGTTTCTCACCTGTGTTGGATTTTCCGCTCCCTAGATTTTATTTATTCCACTCTTTTGGTTTACACGCTGATTTTGCTGGGGTGTCCTCCGGTAGTAGCTTCCTGATAGAAGGAGTATATGGGAGGTAAGTGTTGTGAGACTTTTGCTAGATACAGAATTTAATATCTGGCCAAAATCTTTTACCCTCAGAATTTTGAAGACTTTACTCCTTTGATTTCTAAAATTTAGTGTTGCTGCTGAGAACTTTAAAACCATTCCAATTTCTAACTTTCTTTATGAAACTTGTTTTCTCTTCTGTGAAAGCTTACATGATCTTCTCTTTGTCCCCAGTGTTCTGAAATGTTATAGTAATTGTGGTAGTTATATTCAGGTGTCAACTTGGCCAGGTGAAGGCACCTAGTTCTGTTGCTGTGGACATGAGCCAATGTTATGTGAACCTCATCTGTTGCTGATTACATCTGCATTCGGCCAGGAGGCGTGCCTGCTGCAGTGAATGAAGTTTGACTTAATTGGCTGGTGCTTAAATGAGAGAGGTCAGCATAGCACAGTCCAAGCAGCTCAGCACACCTCATCTCAGCACTCGCAGCTCAGCCCAGGCCTTTGGAGATGCAGAAAGGAATCACCCTGGGGAAAGTTGTTGGAACCCAGAGGCCTGGAGAGAAGACCAGCAGAGATCACCCTGTGCCTTCCCATGTAAGAAGGAACCTCATTGAAAGTTAGCTGCCTTCCCTCTGAAGAACTAATGAAATAAATCCCCTTTTATTAAAAGCCAATCCATCTCTGGTGTGTTGCATTCCAGCAGCTAGCAAACTAGAACAGTAATGCATCTTGATGTTGCCCTGTTTTAATGTTCAGCCACTGGACCTTTTTAATCTGGATATTCTTGATCTTAAGTCCACAGAAATTTTCTCAAATAGTTCTTGAATTTTGTGGATGATTTCATGCCTTTTCTCTCCTTCTACATTCCTTTTTTTTTTCTGATCTTGGATTTTTGTGGTAGATCCTCTAAAGTCTTCATCCTTCCTTTCCTTTTTGTTAACCTCTATGATTTACCCTGGAAGATTTCCTCAACTTATTTTCAAATGCCTATTGAAATTTTAATTCCTTTTATCATATATTTTTCAATTTCTAAGAGCTGTTTTATTTTCATAGTGTTCTGGCTTTTTATAATCACAATTTGAGCTTTTTATTCACACTGAAAATATCTTAACTCTTGGAGCATAATAGTGATTTTTTAAATGTTTTCATCAGGTTTGTACAGTCTAATTTCCTCTAATTTGTCTTTCTTTATATTTGTCTCTTGATATTAATCTCTATCTTTTGTGTTAGTTTATTTCCCCAGGCATCTAATAATCTTTGCCCATATTTAAGAGTAGGAAATGCAGTAGTCATTTCCTAATAATAACAGAGTCAGTCAGCGTGGGCCTCGCTGTAGGGAAATCACTGCATCATCTCACTGTGGTGTCTCCTGCTCACCACCTCTGGGCCTCTCACGTTAGGTGGATTAGATCTGCTGGTCTCCTGGCCTGGAAGGTCACAGCCTGGCTGCTGGTGTTCCCGAGGCCGAGTGAATACGTGGCTGGCTCAGCTTCATGTGAGAGCATTGCTCGACCTCCCTAGTTTTCTGTGTCTGATGTCTCGCAGCTCAGATAGAGCACATTACCCTGTGGGGAAAGTTCTCTAGTCTTCTCCTAGAGTACAGAGTCTGGGGTGAGTGTTTGAGGATCTAAATACTTCCTAAGCAGCTGTCAGCAAGTATTCATTTTGGCATCATCACTAGCCACATGTCTAGAGGTCATGGGATTCTGTAGTGTAAATACGACTGCTCTTGGGTTTTCCCCAGAGCTGGTTAGGATTCAGCTTTCTCTCTGTTACCCCTTGTCTGTATGTCTTTCGAATCCCAAAGCTTTATGGCTTTTATTTTCTGCTCTTTTTGTTCCTTGCGGGTTTCTTTTTCTAAACTACGTGCATGTTGCTATTGTTTTAGTGGGATTTTGAAAGAGCATAAAATTGGATATTAGTGTTTAATTTTCTGTCTTTGCCTGGAAGTCTCAAGAACAAGTATTTCTTAATTTGTTTTTAATGCTAAGAGAGCAGAGATGATCTCATGAGATACTATTAGAAAAGACCATTTGAATAAAAAAAATTCCCCCATTGTTTTATATTTCAGTGGCTTATCAACTTAATATTTAAAAGAGCCTTGAAAATCTTTACTAAACAGTCAAAAGTGTAATCATTATATACTTGTCCTGATAAATTTCTCATCCTTTTACCAGTAATAAGTATACTTATTAAGAAATTAGTTATTGCACTGTGGTAGCCTGAAGCCAAGAATATTCTCAAAATAGGCCTTGTCACATAAAAAAAATTAATTGGTTGCTTTGTTCCTACTTAGGTTTTCATTAATTTGAGGACATAATTTAAGTGACAGTTAACTGTATCACCTTTGCTTCTCCTTGTTAAAAAAGAAATCTCTATTTGAAAATCTAATTAAGAAAGTTTCCTGAAATACTTGTTTTTGAGGCATTAACCTTCACTTTGCTTTGTGTCTTGTGAAATAATGCAACTTCAGCCATCAGAAAATACTGGCGTATAGGTGATTTATTGCTACATGACACTCCATTGTAAAACTTTTAACAACAAATGTTAATTCACTTGCCCATGATTCGTTTGCTTTAGCGATTTGGGCTAGGTTTTGCTGGGCAGCTCTTTTGCTGGTTTAACTGAGAGCACCTACTGGCTACACTCATCTTTTCGGTCAACAGGGCTGGCTAGTGCCCAGGAGTGCCCCTCACAGGTCCGGGGTTGGTGGGTGTCCCATGCCTACGACCTCTTACCTTCAGGGGGGGATGGAAGCTGCAGAGCCTGCACTTAGGCTCAGAAGTCTCCCCAATCACTTTTGACCACCTTCTGTGGGATAAAGGCTGCCTCGAGGCCAGCCATTTTCAAGAAATGGCCAGAGGTACTCGATTTCCTGATGAGAAGAACTAGAAATTTACATCACGAAGGGAGTATGTCCAGGGTGGGAAGAATTGTAGCCATTCTTTGCACTCTACCCTAAGTCTGGCCCCCTGGCCATATTTATTCACTTCTCCCGCATAGAAAAGAAACCCATACCCATCCCAGGAGCCCCAGGAGTCTCATCCCAATTGTAGCATCAGCTTGAAGCACAAGCTGATGTCTCATGTTTCACATCGGGTCCTTTTGGGAATGAGGAGTTTTGGGTACAGCTCCTCGGGTGTGGCTTTTCTTGAACAGAGACTGTGACCCAAGAATGCAAAGCCTCTGCTCCCCACATGCTCGGCATACAGTGGTGTGAGGGGGGCAGGATAACTGCAGAAGACACTCCATTCAGGAAGCAGCGCAACAGGACGCACGTAGCAGCCACTGATTCCATCTGGGCATTTGCTCCAGTTTATTCAGAGAATAAATTGGAATCCCTCCCCCAAATGGAAGTCCAGGGCTTCTCACCTCTGGTGGGAGCCGGAAGCCCAGGTCCCTAGAGAGGAAACCAGAGGCTCAGGTCTGTCCTTTCCTTAGTGGTCGTATCAGCCAGGCCCTCCTTTCTCAGAGGGCGTGATGGAGAAATCCAGAAAGCCCCTCTCACACGCATGCACCTGGGCAGACGCAAACCAACTGGAAGACTGGGAACGAGGCGGATGCTCCCTGATGCCTCCCCATCACTGCTGGCTGCCAGGCCTTGGGCTGGTGACCTCATCCCTCCAGGGGCGGAGGAGAAGATGCCTGTTCAGAGCCTCGATCACTGCTTGACCCTCAACTAATGCAGCAGTTCCCCTTCTCACCCCCTCAGGGCCAAAGTGAGAACAATATCTAGAACAGAAGTTGCATTTTCCTTTTTTAATTTTTTAAAAAAAATTACAGTTTTTCGTAGGTAGTGCATTCACGTGGTAAAAATTTCCTGAGTGTGCATCCATTGAAGCTCCTGGCCCTCACCACCTAGTTCTCCTCCCCCAGCGGCAGCCGGCGTCTCCGGATGTCTCTGGAAAGTCAGAGCCATTCTGTGAATGTGCAGGAGTGTCTGTTGGTACATCCATAGGCAGGGACATCACAGACACACAGACGTGTTTTCCTCTCTAACGTTAGCCGCTGGGCAGCTACTTTGACCTTCTTTTTCCCTGTAGTTTCTGGAGGATTTTTTTTTTAATCTGTACTGAGCACCTTTGATCTGTTTACAGCTGCAGAGTATTCCATTAAGGAGTTGTACCACAATTTCTTTATTCTGTTCCCCACTGAATAAACAGCTATAGCCAGAATTTTGCTATTTTGGCCCACACCACAACGAAGGTTCTTACACATCTGTCGCTTTGCATGTACATGAATTTGTAGAGTAAATATCTAGAAGAGCTGCTGGGTCAGAAGAGATATGAGAAAGATATATGCATAATTTTGACAGGCCTCATCAAATGGCCCTCATAGAGTTTGTACCAGTTTACTGTCCCACCAGCAGTGTCTGAGAGGAGGGACGACTCTGTAAGCCTGTGTGCAGCCCTGAAGCCTCAGAGACTGAGCCTTCAGCCTCACGTCTACAGAATGGGTTCAGCTAACACCGTGTATGTGTGTGTATATGTATATGTGTGTATGTGAGAGAGAGAGAGATTGATTTCATTTGCAGAAAGTTGCTTGTAGCTAAGAAAAACTTGAAAAACATGACGTAGAGAATCATCATTGCTCCTTCTCATGCCCACCGCTTTGGAGCACTGCAGAGATGGTGAGAATGGCCCCAGCATCCCACAAGAAGTTCCTGAGATGGACAGAGTGGAAGGAATGGTTCAGCTGCTATTTGGAAGAGATGGGTGGGTAGAAAGATCTCTGAGAAGCAAGCCAAGATCCAGGAGGTGAGATTTTGTCCCATCGCCCGCCAACCTTAGCTGGTGGTCTCCTGCTCATCTCATCTGAGCCACCTTTATGGCCCGAGCCCTGGGCAGGTGCTGGGATACAGAGGTGGACATGGCCTTCCCTGCCCTCAAGAAGCTCATTCAGAGAAACCAGACAATTCCAGAAAGACAGAGTAGAAGTGATAGCAATGAGGACTGCTAACTCTGAGAGCTTAGTAAATGCCAAACCCTTGGTTCAGTGGCGTCATCTCACCTAATTCTACAAAAAAAACCCCACAAGAGTGATTTCAGTGTCATCCGCATTTCACAGGGGAAGACACTAAGACCCAGAGAGGCTGCATGTTGGCCACAACACCACCTTGTAACAAAGCCAGGGTTGAGACTGAAATCTGACTGACTTCGGTCTTAAGGGAAGGCAGAGGTGATACAAGACACACTGTAGGGATGGGGTGAGTGGGGGACCACGAAGAGGGCCATGTGGCTCAAGCTCAGACTAAAAGGATGGTGAAGGCAAGGAGGGCATGCCAGGGAGAGAAATTCCTGGACTGACCCCCAGAAGAGATGGGAACTACTTGAGTTCAAATCCTGGCTCTGCTTGTTTAGTTGAGTGACGTTGACCAAGTAATTTATCCTCTCTGGCTATTCAGCTCTGAAATGGGACTAGTTAAGTACTTAACTCGTAGGCTGCTATAAGGACCAAATGAGTTAGTATATCTAGAGTGCTTAGAATAGTGCCTGCCTCGTGGGCTGTATGTTTGTTCCCGCTGCAGTATCTCCTGGTACAACCCAGAAAGAAGGAAACAAAACCTTAAAGCTCATCTCTGGTTTTGATGGTACAGAACTATTATAGGATCTTGCAAAATGTAATGTGGTGCTATAAAAAGAGAAGGAAGCAGAAAACCATTTAATAGAGGAGGGAGATGGGCTTTTAGCCCTGAATTGTCTTGTCAAGCGTGATTGTACTTATCAGCTTTCAGATATTATCTGAAATTGTGAGTCAAAATAGCCTTTTTTATTTGTCATCTATTTCTTTATGACATCTTTATTTGGCATTAAAATGCAATGGTCTGTCTCAAATAAGGTGAAAAAACAGAGGAGGATAAAATAAAAGGGACCATATCTGATGTAATTCTCGGTTTTACCTTCTTCCTCCTTGATGCCATAAAAATGTTTTCAGAAAATCCTGGAGAAAATATAAGATAAACACTACAGCTTCCTTGTTCACCTACCTAACATTTATCTCTCATCCACCATGTCAAATTAGTTTTTTCTGAGAACAGTACTCTGTAACAAAATTCAAGTAAAACTTAGAGGAAAATACTTTTCCAAGGAATCAGGTCACGTGATTTACATTTTGTCTTCTTATTTCTGGCCTTTCTCTCCTGTATCTGTTATCCCAAACTTAATTTCCCAATCCTGTTTGCAAACCATACCCCAGCCCTGCATCATGTTTCCTTTAGCCCAGTTTTTTTCTCTTCCTCCACCATTTGAACTACCTTGAAATTCCATCTTTAAGAAAAAAATTTTATAGCAAGTTGTCCACCATAAATCCCACAACCATCCCCCACACCCATTCTGTGTGCCAGCCACTTGCTGCATCCTGGAGCTACAGAAAAGTGTTATAATTCAGCCTTTTGTCCCCAAGGCACTCAGTATTGTGTGGGAGGAAAGGTATAGAAAAGTAGGTCCAGTCTTCTCTTTGTCACACAGTCATGTTCATTTCCCTTTGTGGTACATCCTCCCCCTCTAGACTGTAAGCTGTTCAAGGGCAAGGATTTTTTCTGTTTCATTTACAACTGCATAACCAGCTGACACACTGACCTTAGTCATCATTTGCTGAATGAGCACAATCAAATAAATGGCAATTCAGAATGATCGATAAACTGATATACCTCCAGGATAGGAGATGGCACTGAGGAGGAAGTGCTGAACACCTTTGGAGGCAGGAGAGCAGTTGAAGGGGGGCTTCCTGGAGGAGGTGACTTCTGAGATGACTTGGGGGCAATGGCTGGCAGCAGTTATATCCCTACCCAGTGTCCAGCTCTCAGGAGGTGTCCATCAGAGCTTGATGAGTTAATAAAATTTACAGTCTATGAAGCAGTTACACCTCCAATCTCTCTAATTAATGATCTATCCTTTACCACCTTCCTGAGAAGGTAGGGCATGGCCACTTCATGCTGTGTTGGGTGGCTTTGTTCCCCAGTGAGCCTGGAAGCTCTGCCGTCACCTGGAGACCCTCTCGGGAGGGTGGGACCAGTCTTGGAGACCCCAGTGTCATGCTGCTTGTGGGAGGCCCCTTAGCAGGTGCTGAGGCCGAGTGGGCCACTAGGTGAGAAAGAAAGCAGTCCCAAGTGCATGTTTTAGAAGAGGGACCCTCTTCAGGAAAGAACGAGGGAGAAGAGGGACAGATTCTCATCTTGAACCTCACTTGTGAGCCAGATTTTCAGATCTTAAAATTCCAGAAAAACCAGGTTATTGTGACATGGGAAAGGGAAGCCTAGAAGACAAGAGTAGATTAAAATAAAAAGAATTTTTCATTGAGTTTATTTAAAGATTTTACTGAGGAAAAGGAAATGAGACCTGGACTTTCTCTTTACTTTAAGGTCTCTTAATTTTGTTTAGCCCCTGCTCCTTCCTGATGTATTGACGTTGAAGCTTTGACTACTGAGAGCTCCAGCTGAGGCTTGTCAGCCTGCTGCCTCGGGGGCTTTCTCTGGCCCTGCCAGACTGTTCCAGGCACCCCCTCCATGACCGGTGCAAAGACACCTCTGTTTGGGCAGCACTGAGTTGTAGGAAACGTTATTAGATTCCACACCACTAATGACTTTTCACCTTGTGTTTTCGATGTGTGCGCAGCTTCATCATACACAACAAAGACACTTTCTTCAACAATGCCACAAGAAGTAGGATTGTACATCATATCTTACAGAGAATAAAGTATGAAGAAGGGAAAAACAAAATAGGTAAGTACTGCATTGGCATAACAAGCTACATTTCAGTATTTAGAGACTATGGACTTTTGCCTTTGGTTTTATGAAGTTTGTATCAATTCTAGAAATGCTTGCCATCTATGAAACCTGTAACTACTCCCTTGATGAACAATTAATAAGTGTAAAATCCTAATACCATCCTCAAACATCTTTAAATAGCACACCATCTCATGTTTCCAAAATCATGAAAAAACCCTCTCAATTATATGTATATGTGCAGAGGACTGATGGGTGCCAGGCACTGCTCTAGGTGTTGGAAGGCATTGGTCTCTCCTGGAGCTTATGTTAAAGAAGTTAAAAGCAGAAAATAAACAAGCAAGCACACACAATGAATAACATAAAGAAATTAGAATGGCTGATGTTACAGAGAGAGATTCATACAAGGTGGAGTGCATTTGAGCACTTTAAGGTGAAATCTGAGCTGAGACCTGAAAAATAAGGAGCAGTTAGTGTTGGAAGATCGAGTTGAGTGTTCTGGGCAGAGAAAGCTGCCAATACAGAGATGAACTGTCATTCTCCAAATGCATATCACCTACCTCATTAAACCTTCTCCAATTTATAATTTTGCCATTTTATGAGAACCTTTTCATGTTACATTAACAAATTTCCTGCCTTATTAATAGATTGTTGTTTATCAGCAAGGGTGGGTAGCTGTATTCTTATCTCTGTCTCAGTGAGACTTTCATCAACAGCTTGAATAATGACCTGTATTAGGCATGGTCTGATCAGAAGACAAAAACCACATGTAATTGAACAGGGAAGTTTTATCTAAATGACAGGGGGTGGAGAAAAAGGGGATTGGCTAGTAGAGGTTAAGGAGAGAGATGAGAGGAAGAACAGATACTGGGAGCAGCTACCCCCCACCCCCCACACACGCCAGAAGGACCAGCTCCCCTGCAGAGGCCTGAGAGCCAGACCCCATTGGAAAGAAGGCCATTGCAGCCCACTAAGTGGCAGAGAAGTTGCTGCTGCACCAACAGAATTTGCTGGGAATCTGCACTCCAGGATAACGGGGAAGCTGTCCACAGGCTGTGCTGAGCCTCACAGCTGTGGCAAAGCTGACGAAAGAAAGCAGGGAAGCTGTTCGTGGGGAGGTGACTCCACCCTGAGATCACCCAAAGTGATGACCAGAAGCTGACCAGGGCAGATGCCACGTGCTGATGGCCACCTCAGCCTGCAGGAAGAGCACACGGGACCCCTGCCTTCTCCAGGGTCCCTCCAGCATCTCTACCAGCAAAGCTTCACGTTGTGCCTGCCAGAAAAGCTCAAGTACTGCGGGGTCAGCTCTGCGTGCGTGCACAGGTGGCAAAGGTGGATTTGAAGCTGCGAGGCAGTTGGTAGATAATGGACAATAACCCAGTGGCCTGCTCATCAAGCTTTCAGGTGGGGTGGAGGCTGTAAGGATGCATAAGATATATTAGCCCTCTGAATCAGAGACCTGAAAGACCTCAGTGGTCTGGGACTCGCAGCCAGATCCAACACGGTGACATTTAATAGTTTGTAAAGTCCCACACCCAAATCCAGCAAAACAACTACCCTGGTACGGTGTGGGAGAAATGTTTTTTGACAGCATCATGCAAGGAACAGACTTGAGAAGTTGAGTGCTGGTTCAGTGTGAGTCACTAGTCTGATGCTGCCAACAAAACTGCTTTGATCCCAAGCTGCATAAATTAAAACAGAACAGGGAGAAAGAGACAGCTACTAGTAGTATCTGAATTACACCTGGGACGTGATGTTCAGCGTGAGCCAGTGCAGGCAGAGGGTGAGACTAAACCTTGTGTAGGTTATTTTCACTCTGCTGGAACCCAGCACCCATGACATCTACACACAGGTCCCTCTTCAGACATCGCCTCCATGCAGTCCTCCCTGACTGTTCAGTCCCAAGGAATTCTTCCCTCTTCTGGGTTCCTATGGCAGTCATTTCTGGTGTGTTTATTTGATAATCAAATGGAAAGCTTTTGTTTTTCTTGAACTGCTTACTTAAATGACCTTATTAAAATTTTACCATCAAAAGAGAACTTCTGTAAACATTTTGTTGTACTAAATAATTTAAATATGATTTTTTTTCCATATTTGTTCCTTATTTGCCCATATAATTCTTTTAACCAAATTGTTTTAAAAATTCATACTTTTAAAAACTTTTTTTAACAAAATTGTTTTAAAAATTCATTATTCATACTTTTTTCTGCTAACATCATACCATGAACATAGTAGAAAGCAAGTGAGTGAAAGTGAATTATGAGGCAGTAACCACTCAGGATTATTTCCAAAAATGCGGGCTACTCAAAAACAGCACCTTCGTCAGCATTGGTATTATTTGCAGCACATCTCACGACTCGTATAGCACACTCAGGCGTGGAGATTCTGCAGCTGAAAACTACTATACTGAAAATAAGCTCCCTAATCGTGAGGAAGACAAGTGATTCGTCTTTGTATTATAATTGCTAGCGCAGTATCTGACATATAGTAAGAGTTCAGTAAAGGCTTTCAAACTAAATTGGAGACCTTTTAAATGTGATCAGATGTCCCACCCTCAGCAGCCTTACACAATCACAAACAGTGTACAAGGCCATATGGCAATTATTGTGGCCGGTTTTTGCATCTGAAAGCATCTGCTGTTTATATAGCTAATAAAGATGGAAACAAAAGAAGAGCAGAGACGATGATTTTTAAATGTTATGAAGAAGCACAAGAAAGTGTAATATTGTAAAATGTTTCTCACTTGATGAGAGAATAAGGAGAATCCTATTTGTGGGCCCCAATACTTTGAAAATTGATAATAATGAACTGTAACAGCATCTAAAAAGAAATAATCAATTACAGAGTAGATTATAAACCCAGGATCAGGCATGAGGCTGAAAAATATGGAGTAAAACCACAATGGCCTGTTGCCCCCATGTTTCATTCTTGTATTTGGTTTAACAAATGAAACAAACAACATGCTAGAATATAATTTAATTTCTTGATAGAATTAAAGGTTATTCAATGTTACTTTCTGCTTGAAACTTTTTCTGAAAATGGCCCCTTGCCTGAACGAACACTGTAGATAACAACAACAAAAAAAATACTGATTTGTAGACATCATTTACAAGGGTATTACTTTGGAGAGCAGACTGCCACTATATAAGTTTTCTGCTTCAGTTTGAATTTATTATAACTGTGAAAAATCAACCTAGTAAAGCCTACTTTCAAAATAGAGCAATAAATAGCTCATCAAAAATTTATTGAACAATGTGGATGCATATGATAACTCTTGAGATTGATATGTATTGTCAGCATTGGTACTTAGAGTGAAAGTTAGTAGAGATTCATATATTAGCTACTTTCTTACTTTGCAGAACTTTGATAAATCATGATAAATTTATAAACATTATCATTAGAGTCTCTCATTAAGCACCTACGAATCTTATTTTCTCTAATATCTGGGATGTTTGGAAGTTACTGAGGATGTGAAATTCTTAATAGAGATTCTAGGAAGTAAAAGCTTCCTACATAATCAATCATCCATTAATTTATTCATTACAGAGGTATTTACTGATGACCTCTTGGATGCTAGGCAAATTAGAAGGCCCTGAGGATATTTGAATTCCAAATGCTTTTCTGAGACATTTGTCAAATACCTCAAAACACGTTGGTGTGTTGCTGTAATGGAAAGTACTTAACCATTGATTTACATTCCATCGGTAAATACTTAATCAATGGGATATGTACCATTTTCCAGTTCTGCTAAACTCTGGATTCTTATCAGGAGCTAAAGCTTAGAGAGTATTCCTCTCACAAGCCACTTGAGAGACAGCAGTCTTATCATCCTCTTTGAGGTATATTTTAGAAAGTGGCGTCATTCTGGATTTGAAAGATCAACACATAAACTTTCACTTCTGGCCAACATAAAGTAGCAGACACAAGATATACTCTCCTATCTGAAATAACAAAA
This sequence comes from Tamandua tetradactyla, assembly GCF_023851605.1. Classification (NCBI taxonomy): domain Eukaryota; kingdom Metazoa; phylum Chordata; class Mammalia; order Pilosa; family Myrmecophagidae; genus Tamandua; species Tamandua tetradactyla. The sequence goes on from NC_135333.1 coordinate 171,031,449, forward strand.
AAGAAAACAGGGAAAAAATGTATGAAGTAACAATTTTTAAGATACTTAACACTCACAGCCAAGAACCTGTGTTCTAGTTTGCTAGTTGCCGGAGTGCACTATACCAGAAACAGAATGGCTTTTAAAAGGGGTAATTTAATGAGTTCCTAGTTTACAATTCTAAGGCCGAGAAAATGTCCCAATTAAAACAAGAGTATAGAAATGTCCAATCAAAGGCATCCAGGGAAAGATACCTTGGTTCAAGAAGGCCGATGAAGATCAAGGTTTCTCTCTCAAGTGAGAAGGCACATGGCGAACACAGTCAGGGCTTCTCTCTTATCTGGAAAGGCACATAGTGAACACAGCGTCATCTGCTAGCTTTCTCTCCTGGCTTCCTGTTTCATGACGCTCCCCAGGAGGCGTTTTCCTTCTTTATCTCCAAAGGTCACTGGTTCATGGACTCTGCTTCGTGGTGCTGCATCATTCTCTGCTCTCTCTGAATCTCCTTCATTTTCCAAAATGTTTCCTCTTTTATAGGACTCCAGTAAACCAATCAAGATCCACCCAAATGAGTGGAGATATGTCGTCACCTAATCCAGTTTAACAACCACTCTTGACTAAATCACATCAACCAGGGAGATGATCTGATTACAGTTTCAAACATATAGTATGGAATAAGGATTATTCTACCTTTTTGAAATGGGATTTTGATTAAAACATGGCTTTTCTAGGGGACATATATCCTTTCAAACCAGCACATTCCACCCTCTGGACCTTACAAAAGACATGTTTTCCCTGTATACAAAATACATTCATTTCATAACAATATCACAAATCCTTAAACCATTTCTGTATAATATACATGAAATACAAAGTTAGAAACATACGGACTCCTATCAAAGCTAGTTACAGGCATGGTCTGCTTTAAGGCAAAATTATCCTCTGACTTTGGACCTTTGAAAACTCATATGTTGTTTGCTGCCAACATACAAAGGAGAAACAATCATCGGATATATATACACATTTCCATACAGAAGAAGGAACACAGCGGTCACTGGACCCCATACAGTTTGAAAACCCACAGGGCAAAGTCCATTTAATTTCAAAGTCTGAGAATCATTTATCTTTGGGGCTTCTGAAAGCGGCAATCCCACCCCTTCCAAGGACCTACACGGAGGCCTGCCTCTCCGAACACAACCTTGGAGGACATTGGGGAGACTACCTTTCTCTCGGCTCCACCCTCTCCAAGCATTGGGGCCGCACTCAGGCTCTCTGCCATCTCCAGGGCACACACTCACCCCTCCATGCGGTGGCAGCCAGGCTCTCCCCAAACCCCAAGGAATGTGCTTCACCTTCTCCAAGACCTGAGGCATCATGACTCTCCCACTGCCCATCCTCTGCCTTCGGGGCAAACTCACCCTCTGCACGGGCTTGGGTGGGTCCGCTCTCCTGGCCCAAGGCTGCTTAACTTCAGACCTCAGCCTCCATGGTTTTGCCTCTGAAATTATTTTTCCTCTGTTGTGTCCCTTCACTGAACCCCCCAGTCCAGACTGGCAGCGGCTCTGTTTATACAGGTCCCACAGCACTCTCGTTGGCTTTCCATGCAGTAGCCTTGGGTCGTGCCCATCAGACATAAGGAGTTTCCACAAATCCTTCCTGGATAACTCCATGTCCGATCCTGACTTTCTCTGAAATGACTGACTGGTTCCACATTTGGTTAAATCCTCACACAGGTCACTATTCTCTGAGGCCTCCATTTCTGGAGGCCCAGAATTTTCCAGAACATCAATTTCTGGTTTCTTTGTACCCAAGAGTTCAGTTCTCAGCTTATCTCTTTCCTGTCACATTTCACTATAAGCTGTGAGGAGAAACCAGGCTACACTTTCCACATTTAATTTGGAAATCTCTTCTGCTAAATACCCAAGTTCATGGCTTTTAAAATCAGTCTCCCAGCCAAAGCTCAATTTTGCCAAATTATCTGCCATTTTAAAACAAGGCTTGTCTTCCTTCCAGTCTATAATAACACATGCCGCATTTCTGTCTAAGACTTTATCAGAAGTGTCTTTAGAGTCCACATTTCTACCAACAGTCTCTTCAAAGCATTCTAGGCCTTCTCTATCAAGCTTCTTACAGCTCTTCTAGAATCTTCCCCTTATCCATTTAAAAAGCCATTCCAACATGTTTGGTATTTGCATCTGCAGCAGCAGCACCCCACTCTCTGGTACCAAAATCCATTCTGGTTTGCTAGCTGCCAGAATGCAATATACCAGGAATGGAATGGCTTTCAAAAGGGGGAATTTAATGAGTTGCTAATTTACAGTTCTGAGGCCGAGAAAATATTCCAATTAAAACAAGTCTATAGAAATGTCCAATCTAAAGCATCCATTCAGGGAAAGATACTTGGTTCAAGAAGGCCAGTGAAGTTCAGAGTTTCTCTCTCAAGTGAGAAGGCACATGGTGAACACAGTCAGAGTTTCTTTCTCACCTGGAAAGGCACATGGTGAACACAGTCAACCTGAAAGACAGAAAACAAATGAGGTGAGCCCTCTGGTTGCCCCAGCTTACCTCTTTGAGATAGTTTCTAGGCAGAGCACAAGAGGAAGAACCCAGCAGGCTCCTTGAATGGAGAATATATTGCTGAGTGTTCATGAAGACCAAAGGAGCTAGTTTTTGCTTGGTGAAGTAACAGAGAACTGCACATAAACAGAACCTCAAATATCTGCAGAGGGTCCCCTCAGGTATTCAGCAGAGTACTAAACAGCACATACATGCCAGGACCCTACTCAAGGCCAGAGAAGGAATCATCTAAAAGGATTCCCAGTCATATTAGAAAATATCATAATTCATGGGAAATGAGTAGAAGTGCTCAGAAGAGTCTTGCCTCAGTAGTGGGGAATACTTGTTTTTAGACTAAGCACTGCTTAGTCCCACCTAATACACCTAAAATGCCACACACAAAGGATAAAACTCTTTCCAAGTAATGTACCTGTATCTCAGAACAAAGCTCAAGCATATTTAAAGGAATATAAAGTATCCAGAGCCCCAAATTCGCAATGTCTGACATCCAACCAAAGATTACTGGGCATGCAAATAAAAAGGAAGATATGACCCATGATAAGAATTAGTCCATCAAAACCTACCCCAAACTGGCACAGATATTTAAATTATAGCAGACATGGACATCAATATTTGAAGGAATAATGGCTGAAAAAACCCAAATTTGCTGAAAACTGTAAATCCGCAGATCAAAGTAAGCTCAATGAAACCTAAACACAAAAAAATATGAAGCAACCCGGACAAACACACGTCATGATCAATCTGCTCCAAACCAGTGATAAGGAGAAAAATCTTTCTGACAGAGAAGCAAGCATGCTACTTACAAAGGAACAAAGGTGAAGGTGACAGCAGCTAACTCACTGGAAACAATGCAAGTGAGAACACAATGTAATAACATCTTTAAAATGTTGAGAGAAAAAACTGTTAGTCCAGTCTTCTATTTCCAGTGAAAATGTCTTCTAAAAACAAAGGTGATATAAAAACTTTTTCAGGCATACAAAATCTGGAATAATTTATCATGAGAAAACCCCTTCTATAGGATGCGCTAAAAGAAGTCTTTCATGCTGAAAAGTAGTGATATCAAATGGAAATATGAATCTGTACAACAAAATGAAGAACACCAGAAATAATAACTACATGAGTAATTATATAATATTGTTCTCATTATTATAATCTCCTTAAAAGATAACTGACTGTTTAAACAAAATGTTGACACTGTATTGTGAAGTTAACAAGTTATTTAAAAGTAAAATGTATCATGACAATAGTGCAAAGGCTGGGAGGGGAGAAAGGAGGTATACTGTCGTAATGTCCCTACAGTATTGGCTGTACATGCTGTAGGTAGACTGTGATGAGTTAAAGGTGCACACTGTAAATCCTAAAGCCAACACGAAAACAACAAAACAAAGAATTATAGCTACTAAGCCAACAAAGATAAAATAGAATTAAAAACAACACAAAATAAGGCGTAAAAAGAAGAATGGGGGAGAAAACAGATTTGGCAAATAGAAAGCAAATAGATAACACACTTAAATCTAAACATATCAATAAATACATTGAATGTCAATGGTCTAAAGACACCATCCCAATTAAAAGTCAGAAGTTGACATATTGACTGAAAAGAGACAACTATTTGCTGCCAGCAAGAAACATATTTTTAATTTAGAGACACAAATAGGTTAAAAGTAAAAAGATGGAAAAAAGACACATGATAACACTAGTCAGAAGGAAGTTGGAATGGCTCAATTAATGTCAGACAAAGTAGATTTCAAAGCAAAGAATATTAACGAGGACAAAGCAAGACATTTTATAATGACCAAGAGGTTAGTTCACCAAGAGTATATACATGACAGTCCTAAATGTTCATGCACTTAACAGCAGAGCTTCAAATTACATGGCCCAAAACTGATAAAACTACAAGGAAAAATAGACAAGTCCACAATTATAGTCAGAGGTTTAATACCACTCTCTCAATAATTGCTAAATAAGTAGACAAAAAAATCAAGACGATATGGAAGAGCTAAACAGTGTTAATAATGAACTTGACCTAATTGACCTTTTAGAACATTTCACTTAACCAGAGCAGAATTTTCATTTTTTGCAAGTGCGTACAGAACATTGCAAAGGCAGACGGTATTTGGGGATATAAAAGAAGACTTAATTAATTTAAAAGAACCCAAGTCATAGAGAGAATGTTCTTTGATCATGATGGAGTTAAATTAGAATTCAATAGGAGGAAGGCCTCTTGGGAATTCACAAATATCTAAAAAACAAATGTCATACTTCTGAGTTCATGGGGAAAAGAAGAAATCAAAGTGGAAATTAGAAAGGAAGTTGCATTGAATAAGAATGAACACACATCATATCAAAAATGTATGTGAGGCTACTCAAGCAATACTTGGGGGAAATGTGTAGCACTGTGTGCCTGTATAAGAAAAGAAATGTTCCAATTAGTGACCTCTCCTTCCACCTTAAGAAAACTAGTAAAATTAAATTAAATTAAAGTTAAAGCAGGCAGACTGAAGAAAATAACAAAATTCAGGTCATAAGTCAATTAAAATAGAAAACAGAAAAACAATAGAGAGTATCAATAAAACCAAAAGCTGGTTCTTTGAAAAAAAATCAATAAAATTGATAAACCTTTAGGTGGTGGACACAACCTAAAGCAACTCCTGATGTATCGGGCCCCATGTGGTCCCCTCCCCTTGAGTGTGGGTGCAATCTGTCTTAATTCTAACCAATAGAGTAGGGCAACGGTATGTCACTCCTGTGGCTAAGGCAGAGTTTAAGGGATTTTACAGATGTAATTAAGGATCTTTAATCAGTTGACTTTGACCTAATAAAAAAGGAGATTGTTCTGGGAAGGCCTAACCTAAATCAGTGTGCCCTTTAAAAGAGGGCTCAAGCCATCCTTCAGCTCAGACCTGAAGCGGCAGAGACTTTCTCTCCACTGCTGGCTTTGAAGAAGTAAAGCTGCCATGAAATAGCAGCAAGAACCTGCCTTCTGCTTAGAACCTGAGGAAGCTGGGAAGTGGATCCTTCCCCAGTCAAGCCCCCAGATGAAAATGCAATCTTGCAATACCTTGATTTTAGCCTTGTAAAAATCTGAGTAGAGAACCCGGCTAAACCATTCCTGGCCTATATAAACGTGAGAAAATAAATAGATTTTGTTTTAAATTGGTACATTTCTGGTAATTTGTTATACAGCAATATAAAACTAATATAAACTTCTAGACAAGCTATTCAAAAAGAGAGAAAGAGGGAAAAAAAAAAACAAAAATTGCCAATATCTAGACTAAGAGGTGATATCACTATAGACATTGAAAGGATAATAAGGGAATTATGAGCAATTTTATGCCTATAAATTCAAAAACTTAGATGAAATGAACAAATACCTTCACAGACACACTATCAAGAATCACCCAAGAAGATATAGATAACCTCAGTAGCCCTATATTTATTAAAGAAATGGAATTTAGACTTTAAACCCTTCTCACAAAGAAAACTCCAGACAGAGATGCTTTCCCTAGTGAATTCTACCAAACATTTAAGGAAGAAGTCATACCAGTTCTACACAAATTCCTTCAGAAAATTAAAGAGCAGAGAACACGTCCCCATTTATTATGAGGGAGTATTGAACTAGAATCAGGCAAAGACATTACTAGAAAAGAAAACTACAAATCAATATCAGTTTATGAACATTGTATTTTAAAAGTTTAGCAGATCAAATCTAACCATATATAAAAGGAATCAAGTAGGATTTATCCAGGGAACCCAAAGTTAATCTGACATTTGAAACTCAATCGATGTAATTCACCAAATTAGCAAATTAAAAAAGAAAATCCATGTGATCATCTCAGTAGACACAGAAGAATCATTTGATAAAATCCAATATCCATTCCTGATTACAAAATGAAACTCAACAAATCACTAATAGAAGGTGTGCTGAAATGATATATGTACCCTAAACAAGCCGTGTTTTTATCCTGACCCCATTTTGTAAAGGCAGCCGTTTCTTCTAATCCCTATTCAGTATTGAATGTCTGGAACTGTAATTAGATCATCTCCCTGGAGATGATCATCTCCCTGGTTTAGCTGGAGGTGTGTCTCCACCCATTTGGGTGGGTCTTGATTAGTTTCTGGAGTCCTATAAAAGAGGAAACATTTTGGAGAATGAGCGATTCAGAGAGAGCAGAGCAGAATGACATAGCCACGAGAAGCAGAGTCCGCCAGCCAGCAATCTTTGGGGATGAAGAAGGAAAACGCCTCCCAGGGAGTTTCACGAAGGGAAGCCAGGAGAGAAAGCTAGCAGATGGTGCCATGTGGGAGAGAGAAACCCTGACTGTGTTCGCCATGTGCCTTCTCACTTGAGAGAGAAACCCTGAACTGCATTGGCCTTCTTGAACCATAGTATCTTCCCCTGGATGCCTTAGATTGGACATTTCTATAGACGTGTTATAATTGTGACATTTTCTCAGCCTTAGAACTGTAAACTAGCAACTTATTAAATTCCCCTTTTTAAAAGCCATTCCATTCCTGGTATATTGCATTCCGGCAGCTAGCAGACTAGAACAGAAGGGAACTCCGTCAATCTCATAAAGTGCATTTATTAGATAATTATGGCTGACATTATACATAATGGTAAAAGACTGAATGCTGTTCCCCTAAGATCATGAACAAGACAAGGGCTTGGGCGGGCCACGGTGGCTCAGTGGCAGAGTTCTCACCTGCCATGCCGGAGACCTGGGTTCGATTCCCAGTGCCTGCCCATGCAAAAAAAACAAAGCAAAGCAAAACAAAAAAGATATTGTTAAGAGAGTAGAAAGAGAAGCCACAGACTGGCAGAAAATATTTTCAAAGCATATGATTTTATCTAGATTATATAAAGAACATTCAAAAATCAATTTAAAATAAATTAATGGGCATAAGATTTAAACCAGAGAAAACATATGGATGGCAAATGAGCACATGAGAAGATGTCTAACATCATTTTTCATTAGAAATGCAAATTAAAACCTCATTAAAATACTACTACTCACCCATTAGCATGTCTAAAATTAGAAGGACTAATCATAACAAATGTTGGCAAGAATGTGGAAGAACTGGGACTCACATATACTGTCAGTGAGAATGTAAAATTTCACAGCCACTACAGAAAAAAATTTGGCAATTTCTTAAAAAGTTGAGCATACCCCTATCATATGATCCCTCCATTCCACTGCTAGATATTTACCCTGAAGAAATGAAAGCATATGTCCATGCAAAAATTTTTACACTAATGTTCATATTAGCCTTATTTGTAATAAGCCAAAAACTGAAAAGTGCCCAAATATCTATTTTCAGGAATATAGATAAATTGCTATATACTCTATAATGGAATAATACTCAGCAAAATAAAAGGGAATGAACTATTAATATTCCCGTCAACGTGGCTAAATCTCAAAATAATTATGCTGATGAAAAAATCAGACAAAAAAATGAATGCATACTGCATGATTTCAATTATATAAAAATCTAGAAATTGTAAACCGACTCATAGTGACAGAAAGTGGATTGCCGTTTGCCTTGGGGGTAATGTGGGAGGAATGGAGCTCAGCCAGGAGCACCCACAAACTTTGTGGGTGATGGGCATGTTTGTTGTCTTGATTGTGCTGTTGGTGGGTGTATACATATGTGAGCACTTATTAAATTACATGTTTTAAATATGTGCAATTTATTATAAATCAGTTATACCTCAATACAGCTGTTTAAATAAAAGATCGCCATATCTAAACTCACTGCCTGGCCTCCACTTTGTGGATGAGAATTGAGGTCTGAGGACCAGGGGACTTTCTAAACTCACACCCCCTGTCCAGTGCAGAGGAGTTGGCTTCATCCATATCAAAGCTTCTGGACAAAAAGAGAAGAGCTTCTGACAGAGTATCACCTATTTGATGGGATAAATGGGTCCATTTCTCTCATGCAGTCCTTTCTCTGTGCCAAGCACCATGCTAGGTGTGCTTCATTGTTTTGCTTCTGGTTTCAAACAGGGTTTCCTCACCCTCAACCCCAGTCTCTGAGCGGATGGCAAAGCCTTCTTCTCAACTGTCATGTCCTTAAGTGGACCTAGATCGCTTTGCAGACCTAGGATGCTTTCTCCAAAAAGTACCACCTTTACATTACTCTTGAACATTGTAAGGATTCACACTTACTAATTCAAATCGGACTTTTTTGTTCTTTCAGGTCTGAACCGTTTGCTTACCAATGGCTCCTATGAAGCTGCATTTCCCTTGCATGAGGTACTGTCCTGCCTTATCGCCTTCTCTGTTTCAACTTCTTGTTACTGAAATCAGCTTCTGGGGTGAACGCATTAGCCGAGTTGGTTGGCGTGACATACAGAATGAATTTGTCTGTAGGGATCTGTTGAGGGCCCACTTGCCCCACGATGTCTCTCCAGCATCAGTTTATCCTATAGATCTTTTTGTGTAATTGCAAAAGTACTTGACTCAAGAGTCACTCCACCCAAACTCAGAGGATTCATAAAATTAAAGAGCCATTGAAAATTTACATCAGGTACCAGACTCAAGGGGAAAATATTCTTGAAATATGTAGTATCTGCAACAAAGGAATGTATAGCTATTCCTTGAGAAAGTGGGAGAAAGCCGGCTTGCTAAGTCTCTGCTGACCGACGGATGACAAAAGAAAACTAGTAGCTTTGTCCTCGCCATCGCTCATTTGAAGTACGTTAGCATCTGTCTTCATCTTATTTACTTCTTGGTCTTTGTCACACACAGATTCTTCCATAAATGTAACTGGGGCTGCCCTTACTTCTGTTTTCCCCATTAGGTCCCAGGTTGTTGAACCCAAAATTCTTCTACCATGTGGGATTTCAGAACATGCTCCTCACAGTGGGTGAGGGAGCACTGTGATTTCATGGTTTTGAGCCCCTCCTCGTCCTGGTCACTGAGTGACAGAGAATATGGAGATAAATGCCACAGTCCTGCCCTCTGCCCCTCGCAGCTGGGCCAGGGTGAAATTACTGTTAGAATGATCTCCAGTATACCGCTGTCTGAGAAGGAATGCCCAGTTTACCAGTAGAACACTTTGGGACAGGCCTGTCTTTCTGTAAAGGGCAATTCTTTCCAAAACATACTTTTTGTTTGGCTTTCTGTGTTTTCCCTCTTGACTTTCAACACCAAGAGGATGTAAAAGTGGAGACCAAAAACAAACAAACAAACATATTAAAGAAACTAGAAGCTTTGGTCTGAGACCTTGTTTACTACATTGTTGGAATGCTTGTTTTAGCGCACAGAAGCAGGTATGTTAAAACAAAGGTTTGCCAGGGCCACACACAGGAGTGTCTGAACTCCAAAGACAGATCCCCCCATAACATCCTGTGTCTCCCTGTTATTAATTAATATTACCCAAAAAAAGGTTTCCGTGCAACTGCACCCTCCCCTCCACACATATAAGGGCAGTGTTCAGGAAATGGGTAACTAGGCGGAATCGTGTGTAGAGGGGAGCAGGTGGGCTCTGCAGAGACACAGCCACAGAATGCCACAGAGCAGTTCACTTCTCAGGAAAGCCCTATAGTCTATGAGAAGTGAAGTTCACAATTAGAAATGTAGCTGCCATAATACCATACTAACTCCTTTGACATTTTACTCTCAGATTAACTTGACAATGTGATCGAACCTCATAATGACCGTCAGAGACAAGAAGGGAAGATATTGTTGTTTCAGGTGGAAAATTTAAATAAACATTTAGAGAAAGGTTAACTCATCTATAGTCACACAGTGAGTTGGTGATTGTACTAAGACTAGAACCTAAATTTCTTAACTCCTTGCCCTATGCACCTTGCGTTAAGAAGGTACAAAATTTATATTTTGACTAGTGCATTTCCTAATATAACTTATGTAGATAGCTTGGTTGAACAACATAAGTACATGAAACCTTGAGTAGGACATGAGCTTTTGTTGGTTTGTCCAGAGTGATGCCCCAATGAATCCCAGAGCGGTTTGATCAGTGAGTGGAAAAGTGTTTGCAAAGTCCCCTTTGGGGAATGGTGAGAATGGGGGAAAATTCCACTTCCCCAAGTTGAATTCTTGATATTCTCACAAGCAGTGTGGACAACCAAAGCTATAGGCTGAGCCCCCAGTCTTGGGGTTTGTTCATATGAAACTTAACCCCAGAAAGGATAGGTCAAACCTACTTAAAATTAGGCCTACGAGCCACCCCCAGAGAACCTCTTTTGTTGCTCAGATATGGCCTCTCTCTCCAGCCAACACAACAAGCAAACTCACCACCCTCCCCCTAAGAAAAAAAGAAAAGAAGGATCTTCTCAGGTTCATATTTGTGAAGCTAGCATTGCCACTAATTTGACTGAGACAAACCCCCAGCTCTCTGGTCCTCAGTCTCCTCATTTGATCAATGAGAAGGTTGACTTAGATTTGAGTTATTAGGAATCTGGGGTGACCTCCAGCTTTTAAATTCTAGGCTTTTCCTGTAGCTAATGCTGTGTGAAGTAGGAAGGAGAATAAATAAGTCTCGGGCATGGGTTCTGAGCTGCATACTTTATTCCTTCAAACCCCAGAAGAAACCTAATGAGACAGATGCTATAATTCTTATGGATTAGGGAACCAAGGCCCAGGGGGGCAGGTGGGGGTCCAAGGTCTCCTAGCTAAAAACGGAGTGGAACTGGATTTGAACTTAGTTCAGACCTGTCTGCTTCTAGCAAGATTTGCTTTTTATTACACAGAATCATCAAAGGATGATGTTCAGACGACTCATCAAACTTATTACTTTGATAGTGGGGACCCCTTCCATCCTCACCCCACTCCTATGTTTATTCGTGCCAGAAGAGCCTAGTGTCCCTGTCAGCTTTTCCTTGTGGCTTTTGTGGGTCCACCTCATCAACAATGGTGTTTTTATCCCAGGGAAGTTACAGAAGTAAAAACTCCATTAGAACCCACGGAGCTGAAAACCACCGGCATCTGCTCTACGAGTGCTGGGCCTCGTGGGGCGTATGGTATAAATACCAGCCTTTGGACCTCGTAAGGTGAGTTTTTAAACCAGCTGCAAATAGAAAGCCCGTAGAGAGTGATGCGAGTGAGGTGTCAGCTGGGACAAGCAACACTGAAGGGAAAAAGGCCGCAGATGCACAGCCCCCCCAGGCCGGCTTCTTCCCGCGAGGGCAGCTGCTGGAGAACGGAGGAATGGTGCTGGTGGGCCATGCCCCCTCTGCTGAGGACAGCATTTCCTCCAGAAGGGCCTTGGAAGGGCCAAGGGAGGGCCAGGTGAGGTAAAGCTCCCCTACCACAAGGAATCCATCAGGAACAGTCCCCCACTGCTGTTGACAAACTGTTGTGTGGAGAACCCAGCTTGAATTCATTAGTAACAAGGGGAATCTGAGCCACTATTATGCAAGTCGGAAATACGAGGTGCTGTCATGCCAATAAATTCTGTGGTTTTAATTTTCATATTAAACTAATAGCCTTTGAAGTTTCTTTTAATCTTCAAGTCAAAAAAAAAGTATAGCAGCTTTTAACCTTTGGTAATTGCGCAGTGACAATGCGTGCTTTTCACCCTCTGTATCTGCCCAGCCTCCTGCTGTGACAGAATTATGCTCTCACATCTCATTATTTATTTAGAGAGTAATTATTAAGATCGGATAATAATGGTCCAGACCTCATAGATTCTTTATTAAGGAGAAAATCATGTCTCATTTTTCAGATTAGCTGGATTTGTTACATTTTTACAGGGGACACAAAAAAAATTAACCCCGGGGAAAAAATCATAATACACCTGGCTTTACATTTCCCCTCCCTGGGAGTCACTCCTTCCGCCTGAGTCCTTGCTACCTGTTCCCGCTGAAAGGTTTAGGAGGTGAAAGGGTGAGAAAGAAGGAGGGTAGATCGGGAAATTTAAAGCGGGCGGGTTTACTTCTGCGCTCCTGGGCTGAGCTCACCAAATCCAAGATGGAGGGAGGTGAGTCAGCACCTGGGTGATGGCGTGGGCGGCTTTAAGCAAGGGGGTCAGGTGACGCCTGGAAGGGGCGGGTCTCCAGAGATCAGGTGACCGGAAGGGGCGGGTCTCCGGAAGTCAGGTGGCCGGAAGGGGCGGTTCCAGAAGCCATGTTGGGAGGGAAGACACAGCCTCCGCAGCTTCAGTTGCAGTGTCCTTCCCCATTCCTCGACCTAACACCCACGTGTTACTCATGACAGTCCCGGGACGTTGGTAAATGGTGTTCCCTCCTTTGTGTTGGCAACAAATGACCCAGGTGATCTGGGTGAACGGAAGACGGCGCCTGAGGAGATCATTTTCCTTTGACCAGTCTTGATGCATTATAAACACTGGGGAAAAAAACAAAAGCAACTTCTCACCCCAGTTTTAGCCCCATGGTACAGAATTGCATTGAAAAACTACAGAAAATTGCTGCAGGCAAAACATCTCTCGTCTCTGACAGTATTTTGATTAAGATTTTGCAGCCAGATCAATGAGTTTGAATTAAGTGCCTCTTGTGTTCTACCACTGTGCTAAGTGCATTGGTGAAGATGAGCAGAAGCCACCGTCCCTGACTTTTAGAATCTCATAGTTTTCTTCAGAAAACAAGCCCTACGTTGTTGAGACAGTTAAGATGCAATGCAGGGCCATCCACTGTTAGGTAACGTATGAAAGAGGCCATTACTTCTACAGAAATTCAGAAAAGATGGAAAAGAGAGCTGTGGGCCAGAGACCTGTGAAAGGGCCCCTAGCGTGGAGCATGGAAGACTGCAGGACAGGGTGGCCAAAGGGCAGGGGGGTGGCCAACACTGGCCAGCCTGGACGTGACAGATGGAGAGACGTCGTGGAGCATTTCACTCCCCATCACTTAGGTCACTCCTACCCTACCGATTTCACTTCCTGTATCTCTCAGATCTGGCCATGTCCCAGCACGTCCTCTGCCACATTGCTGCCTTCGCCTGTAGCCTGAACTACATTAGCCCTTCCTTGTTCTCCCTTATCCCTCTCTGCTCCTCTCCAGAACACCTTCTCCACCCAGCAGGCAATGGTCCTTTCACAAGCTGAGTCTGGTCATGTCCCCTGATTGTTAAGACATTTTCATGGTTTCCAGTTTTCTCAGGACAAAAATAAGCACACTCAGTGTGCTGGCCAGGGCCCCTGGGGCCCAGGTGCCACCCACCCCTATTTCACCTGGCCCCACCTACCGCAGGGTCTTTGCACAGACTGTTCCCTCTGCTTTATTCTGTTCCCAGCCCCACCTAGCTAATTCCTTCCATCAGCACAGGGTCATCTCCTCAGAGAAATCTTCCCTGTCAGGGTAGCTAGATGGCCTTGGAGAATGTGTTCCTCTCCTTCATAGCACTTTTCTCAGTTTTGTAATTACAAACCTACTTTTGATGTATGTTTGTTTCCTCTGTCAGCCTCTAACTCCACAAGAGCAGGGAGCAAACTGATTTTGCCTACCTGTATTTCCAGCACCTTGCATGGTGTTAGGCACGTAGTAGGTGTTTTTTAATTTATTGTATGAAAAAATAAATGTATCTGTGTATGTGAATGTATGTTGGGAGAGTCTGGGAGTGGAAGGTTTCCATCGAGGGGTGTGATGGTAGATGGAAACAATCCCATGCTTTAGGAACCATTGCATACTCGACAGCGAAAGCTCTATACAGCCTTTGGAAACAGATGGTCTACAATGCTTGTTTAGAATGAGGATGAAAAATAATTAGAAAATTCTTGTATTGTCCTAAGACATAATTGACTTGTAAGTTATGAAATCTAGCTGCAGAGTGGCAGTGAAAGCACAACTTGGGTGGTGTGCTCTAAGACAAGTTAACAATGATGTATAAAAAAAATAAAAGAAAAACCAAGGAACTCTGTAGACACTTCCAAACTTATACTCTACAAAGCACCAGACAGCCTGGCTAGTCTCAGATGTGGGGCTTCAGAAATACATTTATAGAGATAGATGTTAAATTCTATGAAAAGCCATCTCTCTCTCAGCTCTGGTTTGTGTGGAACTGCAGTCATCTCTAGAATTCTTTTTTTTCTAATATCACATGACTCTAGCACTGTCACCATCTTGTAAAGCTACAGGATGTTGAAAGGGATATTTAAAGCTTTTCACAATACTTTGTTTACTATTTCTAAGCTATAATCATCATACAAACACACAAAACATAAATACACATGCAGAAAAGGCAAAAATGAAATTGTGTTAGCACCAACTATTCAAATTCTCCTTGTTCTTCATCATAACAATGTCATATCTTTCTAAACAGGCAGAGTTTATTCTCTTATTTATTTATTTATTTATTTATTTAAGAAAACAAGCAATACACTTAGAACCACCACCAATGGATATCTTAGTTAGCTTAACGGTAGGCATATTCAAATAAAGTATCCATATAATCATTGTAAAGCCTGTATTTGTGCAGTAAGTTTCATAAGCCAATTTAGAATTAAGGCAACAAGGAAAAACAAGGTACATATTCAGATAGCCAAGTTCTTAAATTCTACATCTTAAACACCCACTTCGATAACATCTAATCAGCTGTCAGAGCTGTGAATGTCCTCGAAATATCAAGTAGAAAGCTCTTACAAATATCTGCATTGCTAGAGCAGGGTTTATTCTTTAAGTTGACGAAATAAGCTGGTGTCTAACCGTGTTCCCTAGGGAAGGGTTAGAGTCTATTCCTCATGTGGAGAGCAGGAGAGGGCACTGCGCTGCAGAGCCGCGATGCCTTCGCACATTCTGTTCCCTTGGCGCGTCCCGTCTGCGTACTCGTCCCAGGGCCGGTGGTTCCAGAGGGTGAGGGGCTGGACGCGGCTGGACTCGCGGCCGCCTGGTGGTGACGGGGCGTCTCCCGCAGGCGGTACTTCGGCGAGAAGATCGGACTGTACTTCGCCTGGCTCGGCTGGTACACCGGCATGCTCTTCCCCGCCGCCTTCATCGGCCTCTTCGTCTTCCTGTACGGCGTCACCACCCTGGATCACTGCCAAGTCAGGTAGGGGACCGGAGGGGCCCCGCGGGCGAGAGGCCCCCGGCCGCGCACCCCGGTGGCCATGCGGGCAGCGGGACGGGCCTCTTCCTTCGCGCCCAGCCTTCGTATCCTTGTGCTCTTGCACGTTTATTCCCCCGTGCGTGCACGCAGCCGATTGACAGGCGTTTTCTATGAATTCCGCGTTTACACGGCCCCTGGAATCCCAGGCCAGAGACACATGTCACCGCCCTCGTGGGGCGCTGAGCACGGCGGCTCCCGCCTCCCGGGCCGGTCACCACGATGTCATCCCGGACAGTCTTGGAGATTTTATTGCGAAAGCTGGAACACGATCCTAAAGAATAAATGTGCCTTTTACAAGGGCAAAACCAAAAGTGAGTGGCTGAGCCTCCAACCTACAAACATCTTTAATGAGATGTGGTTTTCTACATCTAGAGAGCTGAAATCCCTACTTATTTCATAATTCCGCCTTTTTAAGTTTTAACTTACCACGTAAGTAGAAATCGAGGCAGACCCTTTCAGGCATCCCACTGTTTCCGGAATGCACCGTGGCATTGCCTCAGACCTGTGAGATGTTCGGGAATGACTTTTGCATAACTTGGGATATAACAGCCAAGGTTTTGCTTCATGTATTTCCCTGAGTCTAACTCATTAATACGTAAAGCCAAGGAACAGTGTCATAAATAAGTCAGTGTTCCAAATTACTAAAAACTGCAGGCACTTGTTTACCTTAATAACAGATAAGGCCAAAGAGCTTCTGAGGGCAGAAATTCAATCTACTAGTTCTTATTTACCAGCTGAACATTCTGGTGATACTGGAGGAAATAACTGCAGTACGTCATCAGATAGCAGTCTGTTTCTGTTCCCTTTCTCTTTTCCAGTAAAGAAGTCTGCCAAGCTACAGACATCATCATGTGTCCTGTGTGTGATAAATACTGCCCATTCATGAGGTTGTCAGACAGCTGTGTTTATGCCAAGGTAATTGCAAATATGCAGCACCTTAGATGGACTGAATTTAACATGCTCCTTCCTGAAGGGAGGTGGGTGGTTATATTCTCTCTGGCATTTCTGGTCTTTGATTCTCAAGTTTATGTTGTAGAATAGACTTACCTCCTTCACCCGGTATTCTAACCCAAATGTCTTTTTTAATGTGTATGGATTTCAAAGTGATTGGCTCTAGTATCGTCATAAAAGTCTGTCGCGGGGCACAGTACTCAGAGCGCAGGTGATGGAGCCAGAGAAAGGTACATTCCAGTCTTCACTCGGCCCATTATCACTTGTCTATCTGGGAGGAAGTTATTAAACCTCTCTGTGCCTCGTTCTCCTCATCTGTAAAATGGAAACTATAATGTCTGTTTCACATGTTTGTTATAAGAAATGATATCAGATTTATACTGAGCACTGTACTTGGCAAGTGACAGGATCTCAGTAAATGCAGCCATTATTTCCCCCCTCTACATCATCAATATTGTCCAAAAGAAAAGGCATAGATCCAAACCTAGCTGGGGTCTGCTGCACCTGTGGAGGTCAGAAAGGTAAGCAGCTGGGCTTGGGCTTCCCCGTCTCTGAGTGCAGGCAGTGATCTCTGCCCTGTCCTCCCCATGCCATGAGAGCTAAAGAAGAGCGATACACAAAACTGCTTTGAAAAACTAAATGCATTTCCTTTATTTATTTCTATCACATGTTACTGTATTCCCCCTTCTCATATTATGGCTTATTTTATTAAAATTGTAAGACATGCTCATTGCTTTCCTGGAGCTGTGCTTGGGAGCTGTGTCCCTTATGTGAAGCCCTAGCTGGAGTCCAGGTAGGCTCCCAGGCTGATGAAAGCTTTCCCAGGCCCCTATAAACTTGCCCAGATTCCAGATCTAAAAAGGGCTGGCAGATTTTATTATAGCTCTACAATTGCTGCGGCTTGGGTATACCTAATTACTCTCTGGCATGGCAAAGGTCTGTTTGCTTCAAATGAGAACGTTTTAATAGGCCACCCGTGGGCTGACCTGTGCCTCCTGCAGTTAGCTCTGCAGGTGCCCAGTGGGGGAAGGACCCGGAACGGCAGCGGTCAGCTGCGATTTTACAAAAATTTGGGCTCTCACTACATACTACACGGGACCAAAAGAGAAGTGCAAAATCCTGTATCTTTGGAGAACGTACAGCAGACCCAAGTGGATGAGGACTCGGCGAGGATCAGAAGAGTGCTGCCAGTGGCACAATTTTGTTTAAAGGCGGTGCACTGAGCCTGAATGACTCAGCTTAAAAATCCTGCTGTCTGGGCTTCACAGAAGCCCGCAGTTAGCTTCACAGAAGCCCAGTTCTCTAATTTCTGATTTTAGGGTTTTTGTTTGTTTTTGCATGGAAAGATATGCTTGGAATGATGTTCTCTTTTTATGAGATTCACAATCATTCCTTAAAAAGATCTTCAAGAATAGTTGAGACTGCTTGGACTTTACAGGACTTCTTGGGCAGTTCTCCTACTTAATAGAAGATCTAGAACAATAATAATTATAATAGCTAGGCTACAGCTACAAAAATAACTAGGCAATCTACAGGTATTATTTCTGATTCTCACATGCAGATAAGGAAACTGAGACTCAGAAGCTTAAAAATAACTTCTTCATGGTCACACACCAGGAAGTTGGTGGATCATGAGGGCAGAGCACATCTTTTCACCACTGGGTCATGCCGAGCTACAAGGTGTTTAGATTCTGGATTTAAGATTGGTCTTACACAGTCACTTAGTAAGATGGAAGCTAAGAAGCCTCAACATGGCAGAATTGAAATTATACAGGATTTCCTTTGGGAACATTCATTAGGTGTGCTGGACTCGTTTCGCCAGACCGTGGATGCACAGGAACCCCGGGTCAGGTTAGGGCCTGAGGCTGTCAGTAGGCCGCGGTGTGCTAATGGGGCTGCCTGATCCCCAGCCCTCGCGTCTGCCTCTCACTTGGCTTAGGCAGAAAGGGCCACAGTGACTTGTTTCACTGGAACACATTCCGGGGTAGCTCATGTTTCCTGAGCACCAGGGCCTCGGCTGGCCGAGAAGTGGCCCCCAGGCCTGCGGTCCCCCACCCCCACGCTGGTTAGTGCACCGAGGGACAGACTCTCCTCCCAGAGGGGCGGGCTGCTGGCTGCAGCAGCTCCAGGCTTGCATCTTCCCGCCTTTAGGTCCTTGAGTATATTCTTAAGGTCTGCTCTTACAAAATGCCCATTTCAGCAATTATGTGCTGCATAGTTCGGGATTTGGGGGAGATGGTGACCTCTCCAGATGTCCCATACTCTGGAGGGACTGCTCCCTGGAGGGACTGGCCACTGGGGGAGAGCAGAACCTCTCTGGCGAGTCCATGCTGCAGAGTTTAAGAAGAGGGGGCGCGATGCTGCCCCCGCCAGAGCACTTCCCTGCTCAGTTCTGTTCTCACTGCGTCTTAGACCAGAGCAGAACCGGAGGCTGCGTCTCCCTTTCAGCAGCCTGGGGCGGGGCTGGGGAGGGAACGGCAGAGGTGCACGGCCCAGATGCCTGGGCACTCGGCAGCCACCGCCTTCCTCCCCACCCCCGGCAGGGCTTCTACTGCCTGGCGCCCCCGGGAAGCCCAGCACCGGCCTCTGGGCTGCTGCGCCTGGATGCCGAGGAGGGAAAGCTGCAACCCTGCAAGGACGTCGGTGCCGGTGGCTAGAGCAGAACTGCAGCTTTTCTCCAGTCTGTGCTCCTGACTGGCTTGGGGACTGCCACCTAACTCTCCACACATACACACCAGCATCTCACACACACACTCACACACACATCACCATAACACGCAGCACCACCATCACCCTCACACACACACACACACACACCAGCATCATATTCACAAAATACACACTCATACATACCACTACCATCACACACACCATCTCACACACACCACCACCAATATCACACTCACACTCACACTCACACACACCACCACCATCACACTCACACACACCATCACACAGCCTACCACCATCTCTCTCTCACACACACACACACACACACACACACACACCAGCATCATATTCACAAAATACATACTCATACATACCACTACCATCACACACACCATCTCACACACACCACCACCAATATCACACTCACACTCACACACACCACCACCATCACACTCACACACACCATCACACAGCCTACCACCATCTCTCTCTCACACACACACACACACACACACACACCAGCATCATATTCACAAAATACATACTCATACATACCACTACCATCACACACACACCATCTCACACACACCACCACCAATATCACACTCACACTCACACTCACACACACCACCACCATCACACTCACACACACCATCACACAGCCTACCACCATCACCCTCACACACATACTCACACACACATCACCATAACACGCAGCACCACCATCACCCTCACACACACACACACACACACACACCAGCATCATATTCACAAAATACACACTCATACATACCACTACCATCACACACACCATCTCACACACACCACCACCAATATCACACTCACACTCACACACACCACCACCATCACACTCACACACACCATCACACAGCCTACCACCATCTCTCTCTCACACACACACACACACACACACACACACACACACCAGCATCATATTCACAAAATACATACTCATACATACCACTACCATCACACACACACCATCTCACACACACCACCACCAATATCACACTCACACTCACACACACATCACCATCACACTTACACACACCATCACACAGCCTACCACCATCTCTCTCTCTCACACACACACACACACACACACACACACACCAGCCCAAAGCAACCTTCAGTCCAGTCGGGGTTTCTCGGCTGTTTTGTGTCTTGTTACTTCCTAGAGCCACTGTCTTGCTGCTCCAGGGGTGATGTCGGCTGTGGGACCACCAGAGCGTGCTAGCCCGGCAGTCTCGGTGGGGGGCAGAGCCCCCAGTAACTCACCCTCACTGACTCGCATACCCCCAAATTGATAACTGCAGCAGAAAATCATCCTTTCCAGATGTTTGCATGTTGGCCCCAGGGAAGGACTCAGGTCCCTTGTGGGTTATGTGCTCCCCAGTGACCTGCAGGAGACAGCTCTGTATGTGGGGCAGAATGGAGGAGAGCGGACCTGGGCACCCAAAATGACCACAGTCCATTCCAGAATCCTCACTGATGTGGCAGCTACAACTACCCCTGACTTCCAGGGAGCATCTGCTAGGAGCACAGCCCAGCAGGGAGCACTGGAACTCCCCCTGACTCCCAGGGAGCACCTGCTAGGAGCACAGCCCAGCAGGGAGCACTGGAACTCCCCCTGACTCCCAGGGAGCACCTGTTAGGAGCACAGCCCAGCAGGGAGCACTGGAACCCCCCCTGACTCCCCGGGAGCACCTGTTAGGAGCACAGGCCAGCTATGCTGTATGGAATGTGTCAGTCATCATTTCAATATGGCATGGAAGTTAGTGTGATTTATACTAGAAGCAGACATGAGCTTAGCAGGTTTGCAGAAGGAATAGATATTTTTGCTTTCTGCTATATTGTTTGCAACGGAATTCTAGTGATAAAGTATTTATTAGCTGTCTTTGTATTATGCACAGTAAGTAAATATATGATTATCCCATGGTTCAAATAGAGGTGGAAGCGGATTTTATTAATGGTTCTGCTCTCTCTCTTCTTTATATGCTGAAATCCAGAGGAGAGCCCAGCAAACATTTTACTCAAAGCTACACAAAGCAGCCATGTTTTCAACAAAAATAAAAATAAAGGAGGTATTGAAATCAGTGCTAGGGAAGCCAGAAACCTTTGAAGTGGTAACAGTAATACCTCCCTGGACTCAGACCTAATGACATCATGTCCAAATGCACGTGCGTACCAGAGCTGTAGCGCCCACGAGGGAATTCTTGGTGGCCTGTGGAGCTGCTGATAAATGTCCCACCAGATGACATCATGCCACAGGGAACCTCGGGGCACCTGCACTCCTAGAGGCACCCCAGCTCCTTCCCCATGGCTCAGACCAGTGTCCCCAAAGAGTCCTGCAGAGTGCATTGTATCCCCATGGCTTTACAAAACTTGAAATAGATGTTGATTAGGACACTGGATAGAGAAAAGCAGCCTAACTGTGATTGGTACTCTTCACAGGTGACCCACCTTTTCGACAACGGCGCCACTGTCTTCTTTGCTGTCTTCATGGCAGTGTGGGGTAAGTCCCGTGGCCTGGCACCTCGCATGCGCTGTGTGGGAGGCTGACTTCAGATGGGTGAGGAGGGGGTTGGCAAATGGAGTCAGTTTTCCTACTACAGGTAAGCTGGGAAATACTTCATTTGGTTCACTGAAAAAGCCAGCATGTCTGATTGCTCTAATGTTGACTCTAAGTGTGCAGAAATGTGATTGGCACTCCTTTATGAGAGTAAAATTCACCTTCTGTTGCAGTAGAAAATAACGCTTTTAGTAAGACAAAACATTGTGATGCAACCTGGAGACCCACCTCTGCATTTATGGGACTTTCCAGTGTGAATTGAAACTTCCCATCTGCTGGCGTGTGCATAGCCACTTTTGGCTTTTTTTTTTTTTTTTTTTGTCATATTAAACAGTTAATCGTGGTTACCTTTGGAGAGGAGGATTTGTGGAAGATAAATATGTTTTGTTTGTAATAAGAATGATAAGAGAAAAACTTTTTATGCTACTTATTTTCAATATGGTTTGGGATTTTTACACTGATTTTGCATTTTTCTCTAACTTAGAATGGCAAAATCTGAATTTTGGTGTCACAACTCTTGACTTAGACTCATGCAGTTCCTTGTGTCTAGAACAAATATTGGAATCTTCCAGGCCTGGCAGAAATGCCATCTGCTGCAGCCAGAAGATGGCTTTATCCTTTGAACTTCCATAGAATTTGTTGCTGTCATTCTCAGGCACTTATAGTTACTGTCTCCCCTAGGAGAATTAGGTTCTCCTAAGACCATTATCGTGGAAGCTGCATACATTTCTTTCGGAAGCAGAAGCATTCATACATATTTACATATTTCTTGGATAGATGCATGGATGCATGGATGAAAAGAGAGGAGGGTAAAGGATGAATGAAAGATAAGGGTATAGAGAAGGAAATTACCAAAATGATTTTTATAGGGCAATTAATGTGTACAAATGGTCGTTCTGATCCGTGGGAGTGTAAAACCTTGTCCTGTAGAGAAGGTCTTTCCTGGGTAGATGCTTCTTCCCCATCGGGAGCCCTTCAGAAGAAGCCTGTGCCCTCCACAGCCCTCCTAAGGGGACTCATGACCCCAGCCACTCGCAGCCAGTGGGCATTTTGTCCCCCCAAAATTATCCCAGCCATAGGTTGGTGCGTCACCTCGGAGAAGCCTGAGGGTCTGCCTCACAGGGACAGACAGACTGCCCGGACTGTTAATCCCCAGAATGAGGGTCGGGACCTATGGAGAGAAGCAGGCAGCTGCAGCAACGACATTGAAAGGACACAGAGGGCAGGGACGGGGGGAGCATGAGTAGCTGACGTTAGGAGAAATCAGAGCCTCGGAAGAAACAGAAGCAAAGAACTACCGGAAAAGACGCAGAATCGAGGGTGCAGAAGCCATCTGGTAGTGGGGAAAGATGCGAGATGAGCCTCAAGGAGGAGCAAAGCGAGAAGGCCGGTAAGTGGCGTCGTTAGTGGAACTTCAGAGTGAGGCCTCTGGAAATCTCGTGCCCAGAGCCTCTAAAGCTGCTGAGGTGCCGCGTCCTGCCCTGCAGAGGCTCAGTCTTGGGTTCCCGTGGGGTTCTTGCCTCCCTTGGTGGGACTCAAAGCCCTCCTCACTTGGGCTACCCTTAGTGCATCTCTGTCCCTTCCAGGGAACGGAGGCTACCGCAATGGAGCTTTAGTCACAGACGGAGCTCATAGATTAAGAGTGTGCATCTGGTTTTCCTAAGACATATCATTATCAGGGACCATGGTCAGGAAATATCACAGGCAATCCAGGGCTTCAACTTTGCTGTGGTTACAAATGAGGGGGCTTGGCAATGTATTCAATTCTAAAGCTAATGGTTCTCAAACCACATGCAAAAATGACAGTATTCATGGCACACACAAAGACGATAGTATTTGTACACAGAAATAATACTACTTGCATATGTGCTGATGTGCATGGGAGAGATGCTCACTGCCCAGGGAAGAGGCCCGGAGCCACCCCCAGGGCTGAGGGGATCATTATCCCTTGCGGACCCCCAATCTGTCTCTGACACACCCCTTGGGAAGTCTGCCTTGGGTGACCAGTCTACCGCTAGACAAGTTAATGTCTCCATGTAGAGATGAGTATCCTGGCAGTCTGAAAGAATTAAAACACAAAATTCCCTCACCCAATCCATAGCTCACCCATGTCAGATATACTTGGTCTGAGATAATGGTTTCTCCTCTCACTGCTCACCTCCTGAGGCTGTATGGAAGCACAGTTCTGATCTAACGGCAGTGGACTGTAAGGCAGAGGCTGTCACTTCCCCAGAACCGCCGCTGTAAGGGGAGTGAAGCTTTCTTGCAGATTTGGAATGCCTTATGCCGAGGGTGCCTAGTAGGTTTTACTTTATCCCACTGACGTCTTCTTGGAGCGTGGAGCTGAGAAGCTTCTGAGGTTGCAAGGGGGCAGGTGGAGGTTTCACAGGTTTCGTGCCTTGGACTACACACAGTAGGAATCTGATAGATGTTCTTTAATAACCTTTGGACACAAGTGAGCATTTTAAGGTCACTCCAGACGAGGCGAGGCCAGAATTAGTCTCTCCTTCTGAATTGCTTTATCTCAGTCAACAGCTTATTGCTTAAATCCTGTGTTGTTCGCAGAAATGTGCGAGTTTGAGAAAAAGAATTACTTAAGCCAGATGTGTCTCTGTAGATAGGAATATGCCTTTTACTAACATCTAGAATAATAAAGCTTTACTAATAGCTAACATTTACTAGGTGCTAGCCACTAAGTAACCTTCAGTATTTTACATATATCATCTCATTTAAACTTCACAGCAACCCTTGAGGAAGGTTCTCTACTATTACCCTGTCTTATAGACCAGGAAAGGGAGTCAGGAGCCAGAGAGTGGCCAAGGCGAGAGTTAAACGGGGCAGCCTTAGCGCCTGTACTCTAGCTCTGGGGTCACGTGGACATATAAACCTTGTTCTCTTGAGGAGGTTTTGCTGGATAAATTGCATCTGTTTTCCCTCGAGCCATTCTGAGGAAAATTGTCTGGTCCGGCGCAGCTATGCTGAGGGGATGTGTTCAATCCTGTGACTCAGCCCTCTTGGCCACTGGACACTGGACCTAATATCAGACCTCGGAGAAGGCCTGAGGTTCTGCCCAAACAGGGACAGGCAGGGCCACCAGACTCTTGGCCCCCAGAGTGGGGGTTAGGACACATGAAGAGAGAGCGGTGGAAGCAGGCACCAGAAGAAATCACGAGTAGGCTTGCTGTGCTTCGGATCCGAGTGTTTAGAGGAAGAACCGCGGCCTGCGCCCCAGGCTCTGTTAAACCACTTGGAGATGCGATGTACCCCAAACGCACATCGGTTCTGCTGGAGCTGGGCTTCACGGCCTGGGGAGCATCGCGTGACTGATAAGTTACAGCACTCGGGAAAACAAACGTGGTCTATTTTCGGGAAACTGCTAGGTGTGAAGACGATGAGAACAGATGGCAGTGGTTTATAAGACCTCCGTAGGGGCAGGGCTTATGTGTTTGTTGGCGTGGCCTTGCGCTTCGTGCACTCGCGGAAGAAACCAGGAGCTGCGCAGGGAAGCGGCGTGTGGCGGCTGGCAGGGCTCCAGGTGGACTGAAACCTTCGCAGGCAGCTGGTCTCGGGTGGTCTGGGCCTTCCCAGGCAGCTGGTCTCGGGTGGTCTGGACCTTCGCAGGCAGCTGGTCTCGGGTGGTCTGGACCTTCCCAGGCAGCTGGTCTCGGGTGGTCTGGGCCTTCCCAGGCAGCTGGTCTCGGGTGGTCTGGGCCTTCGCAGGCAGCTGGTCTCGGGTGGTCTGGACCTTCCCAGGCAGCTGGCAGGGCCCCGGGTGGCCTGGAACCTTCGTAGTCAGCTGGTCTCGGGTGGTCTGGGCCTTCCCAGGCTCAGTGGAGGCAGCAACAACCCGTGCCCCAGGGACCTCCCGCTCGGCCCTGAGCCCCAAGCGCTGGGCTTGAACCCCAGGATCAGGCTTTCCTTGTGTCCTTTTTTGTTCTGAGAGATCCCAGGGGCAGAACAATTATGGACTAAATTAGCTCTTTTCCCTGGGGAGAGAAAAAGAGTCAGCAGGGAGCTGAGTGGTGGGCAGCGCTGTCAGGAGACAAATTATCTCACTCTGTCTCTGCTTCTGTTTTCTTTTTTCACTCCCTCTCCCCCTTTTCCTTCACTTTCACTGCTGCCAAGAATTAAATTATTCCCAGTAAACAAACAAAGCAGGGTCCTGAGAGCTTGCCACCCAAAATGACAAGACTGTAGTTATTTGAATATAAATTCAAAGATTCTGCATATGGTCCTGTCAGTAATTGGTGAATAAAGGGTGTCTCAATTTTGAAAATAAATTTTATAATAATCAGCTTTTGTTTATGCTTATTTTTATAATCTTATCTATTTGTCCAACAAAAATGGTGAGTGTTCATATTCAAAAAATAAAGGAAAGGCGTTTGCTACCTACCTGCCGTGTGTGTGGGTGTGTTCAGATGCCACTTCATCAAGATTGATTATACAGCCTGCCAGAGAACGCCTTGCTGCTGACAAGTGGTGGAGTCTGGATTTTAAGCCAAAATGATTCTAATTTTAGAGTCATTCCAAAATGTGTCCCCCATGGCATGCACATTCTCTGTGCATCAATTAAGACTGCACTGACTGGGCAGAATGCATAGTGTCCCTGGGTATACGAAAGTGAGTAAGACGTGACCTCTACTCTCAAACATCTCATAGTGTATTAAGGCAGAGTTGGCAATTGTAATTGGGCTTTAGGTCTAATTTACAGGGGAGCAATGCAGGGCCATGCAACTGACTTCCTAGGGAGAAAAGGAGAAGCAGAAGAGGTTTCATCCAAGAGGAGATATTGGAACCAGGTCTTGAATTGGCCAGGCACAGGAGTGAGGGTTGGGAGAGATGTGGATGGTGTCCTCAGGTGAGGTTGGTGTGGGCAGAGGCCTGAGAAGGGAGGGTGGGCGTTCAGGGTTTTAGGGGCCGAGGGTGTGTGTCGAGGGGTGAGCTCTGTCACTCACAGGTCATGCACACGCCACCCTTGAAAGCCAGCTCCGTCCTCTAGGCTGCAGGAAGCCTCCTGAAGGCAGTGCTGGGGGCGCCACCAGTTATTTTGGGAAGTGACTTTGGCTGCTGTGAGGGGAGGGGTGAAAGTCGGGGCTAAAAGGCAGCAGGGAGACCACGTAAGATGCTGTTTCAGTATTCAGTCAAAATAGGAAATAGAGTAGGGCCTCAGGAAGGATCTAAATTACAGAATTAAAAGCTTATGTATAAACATTCTCCTTGCCTTGGTTATTTATAGTAGATAAAAGTTGGAAACAACCTAAATAGCCAACAATAGTAGACTGACCAAAGAAATTGTTAGCAGCCACTAGATGATAGTCTTTCAAGGACTATAACCCAAAGCGCTATGTGTTAAAACGATTGTTAAAATTAAGATTTCCGGGCCACAGTGGCTCAGCAGGTAAGAATGCTTGCCTGCCAAGCCCGAGGATCCGGGTTCGATTCCCGGTGCCTGCCCATGTAAAAAAAAAATTAAGATTTCCTACTTACAAAATATGACTTCAGGTTTATTAAATACAAATGAAAACAGAAGCAAATTTCTCCACAATATTAATGGTGCTTTGTTCTGTTCCAACAGTGGAAAGTTTTGACATCTTTATTGGAAGTAAAATTTACATAAAACAAAACCCACCCAATTTTAAGTGTACAATTTGACAAGTTTGTCAAATGTATATAGTTGTGTAACCGTCACCATAATCACAAAATAGAACATTTTCATCCTCCAGAATGCTTCCTCGTGCATCAGCAGTCATCCCCCTTGCAACCTTGAATCTTCTTTCTATCACTATAGGTTCAGCTACTCTAGAATATCACATAAACGGCATCATTTGATATGTAGTCTTTGGTGTCTGACTTCTTTCACTAAGCTTAATGCTGTTGAGAGTCATTTATGTTGGTGCATATATCAGTAATTTATTCCTTTTTACTCACAATAGTATTTCATTACCTAGATATGCCACAATTTGCTTATCCATTTATAAGTTAGTGGATGTTGGAGATTGAATCATGTCTCCCACAAAAGGCATGTTTAGGTCTCAACCCCTGGTCCTGTGGGTGTGAAACATTTGTAAACAGGACCTTTGAAGGTGTTACTGGTGAAGGTGTGCCCAGATCAAATGAGGATGGACCTTAATTCAATATGGCTGAGGTCCTTATGAGGAAAGGAAATTGGACTCAGAAAGGAAGCCACAGGGAGAAGCAAGAAGCTGGAAGTCAACAGAAACCCAAAGAGAAAGGAGATATCAACATCTTAATTGCTATGTGACGGAAGAGCTAAGGACCAAGGATCACCGACAGCCAGCCCCAGAACACATCTTCAGGGAGAAAGCCTCACCTTGCTGACACTGAGATTTTGAACTACTCTTGGCCCCCAAACTGTGAGCCAATAAATACCCATTGTTTAAGTCAGCACCACTGAACATTATTTGTTTTAGCACTTAGAGACTAAAACAACAGACATTGGATTCAATCCAGTTTTTGGGCTATGAATACATTTGGGAATTGTTGGCTAGTCTCAACTTTTTTGAACATTCACTTAAAAGTCTTTGTAGGGATATATGTTTCCATTTCTGTTGAGTAAGTAACTAGGAGTGGCATTGCTGGACCATATTGCAAGTGAATGTTAAAATATATGAGACATTTTTTCCCAAGTGGCCATACCATTTGCATTCCCATCAGTAATGGATGAGCATTTCAGGTGCCCCATGTCCTCACAAACACTTAATTACCAGTCTTTTTAAATTTAGTACCTCCTTGTAGTTTTAGTTTTCATTTCTCTTAAGACTAATAATATTAAGCATCTTTTTGTGAGCTTATTTGCAATTTCTACATCCTCTTTGGTGAAACGTTTAAATCTTTTGTCCATTTGCTGGTGAATTGCTTCTTATTTTTAAGTTAAAATACATTTGTAAATATTTTTCCCAATTTGTGGCTTATATTTTATTTTCTCAATGGTGTTTTTTTAATGTTTGTCAACTTTTAAAATTTTTACTCTTTTATACTCTATGCTTGTTGTGCTTTATTTATACAATCTTTGACTAATTCAAGGTCCCTAAGATTTTCTTCTGTTTTCTTATATGAAGTTTATAGTTTTTAGTTCTTCCATTTAAGTCTATGAAATATTTCAAGTTGATTTTTCATATATAAAGTAAGGTAGGATCAGATTCCTTTCTTTGCATATAGATAGCCAGTTGTTCAGTACCATTTGTTGAAAAGATTATCCTATCCCCCTAGAATTTTATTATGTTTTTTGTGGAGAATCCATTGGCCATATATGTATGGATCTATATCTTGAATTTTTTATCTGTATGATCGAAAGTCTACTTTATTACAAGAGCAGACTACCTTGTTTATTAAAGCATTATAGTAAGCCTTGAAATTCTCTTCTTTTTAAAAATTGTTTTGGCTATTTAAAGTCCTTTACACTTCCATGTAAATTTTAGAATCAACCTGCCAATTTCTACAAAACTTGCCGATATTTTAGATTAAGTTGAAACAGTAAATCAATTTGGGGAGAATTGAAAACTTAACAATATCAAATATTCCTATCCATGAACATCATTTAGGTCCTTTTTCTAAACAATGTTGCATCATTTTCAATATACATGTTTTGCATATATTTATCAATGTTATCACTATACATCTAGTATTTTTTATGTTTTTATACATAATTTCAATTTCCAATTGTTCATTGCTACTTTATAGAAATAAGTAGACTTTCGTATATCAACTTTGTAAGCTGTGACCTTTCTAAACTCACCTACTAATTTTACTGTTTGTTTTTTTTTTTGCAAATTCCTGAGGATTTTTCAACATAGGCAATTATGATATTTACAAATAAAGACATTTTTGTTTCTTCCTTTCCAATAAGTATGGGATTGATTTCTTTTTCATGCCATATTGCACTTGCTGGGGATTGTAGAGCAATAATTAATAGAAGTGATAAGATGAGACATCCTTGCCTTGTTCCCAGACTTGGAAGGAAAGTGTTTAATCTTTCACCATTCATACTAGAAGAATAGATAGCTGTAGGTTTTTGTAAAGGCTCTGTATCAGCTTAAAGAATTTTCCTTCTGTTCCTAGAGATTGAGAGTTTTTGTCATGAATGTATATTGAACTTTATCATGTCTTTTCTGCCTTAACCAAAATAATGATTTTTTTAAAAAATGATTAAAATATTAATTAAATTGAAATTGTTTGAATACTACAAAAACCTTGTATTTAATCATTTAGCATAATGTAGTACCCTTTTTAAATATTGCTATATTCAATTTTGCTAAAATCTTTTAAGGACTTTTACCTTTAGTTTATGTGTGCTTTATATTTGAAATAGGATTCTTACAGATAGGTAATAGTAAGGTCTTTCTTTAAATCCATTAATCTCTGCCTTTTCATTGGGATATTTATACCATGTACATTTAAGGTAATTATCAATGTTTTTAGGTTAAAAATACCATCTTGTTTTTTGCTTTATATATGCCCCAGTTCTCTTTCTTCCATTTTTCCTCTTTCCTATGTTCTTTGGAATAATTGAGTATTTTCATGATTTGATTTTATCTCTACTGTTGTCCTATTAGCTGTCATCTTTGCTTTAATCTTATAGTGGTTGTTTAAGGATTTATAATATACATCTTCAACTTATCACAACCTACCTTGATGATACAGTGCCACTTCACATGTAGTATAAGAACTGTAAGATGGTGTATTTCTCCTTTCCGCTTTCTATACTCTGTACTATTGTCATATATTTTACTTCTATTGTTGTCATAAACTTCTACACATTATTAATCTCACAATTCATTATTACTTTAGCTTTAAGAAGGCCACAAACTATGAAAGAGATTGAAAGTGCGAAGAAATATTTTATACTTATTATTTAAGTGCTCTTCTTCCCTGTGTGTTCACCTAGACTTCCATCTGGTATCACTTCCTTTTGCCTGAAGAACTTCCTTTAAAGTTTTGTATAATGCAGGTCTGCTGATAATGAGTTTTTTCACCTTTTTTTGGCTGAAAGTATGTATTTCACTTTAATTTTTGAAAGATGTTGTTGTTACATGCAGACCTCTATGAAGACAGATACTTTTTTGCCTTTCAACACTTTAGAGAAATAGTTCTTGGCCAGGAGTGGTTTTGCCCTTCAGCGAACATTTGCTTCTCTTGAAAAATTAGAAGGTTTGGCCACATAAGAGTCAATGGGAGCTGAGGACACCCACCCATGCATATGGAGCTCACACCTCCAATTTGTCCCAATCCCTGCCACTCCCTATAGTAGCTTCCTCTACTTCGTTAAGTACCGGTCTGGCCTTTTCAGCATTTGCATTTCAGGCTCTTAGATAAGCTCATTTGTTATGTGCATATTTATAAATTAAGCTCTCAGAAGGTGACATTCCTCATATCTCTTGGGAAGCATATCATTGTAACTCCTCTGTATGCTCTCCAAATAAACATTCTTAGAAAGTTTTAAAGGACTGAAAAATAAAATCTGTTAGTATTATTAGTTTTGCTTTTAAAAAAAATGAATAATATTGGGAGGAAAATGTTAAGTACCTTCTTTTGCTTTCCTAGGAAGTAAGAGAAACATCTTGACATGGTTTCTGAAAATGCTTTGAGTCATCAGTATAGCAGGTCACCATGCTGAACTGAAGATCTTTCCTCTTTTAAATGTACTGCCCATTCCACTGCTAGTTACAGCCCAGTTATTGTTCTCATACAAACAAGCAGAGCGTAATCTTTTGACAAGTTGTTTTAGTTTGTAAGCTGCCAGAATGCATTATACCATAAATGGAATGGCTTTTAAAAAGGGGGATTTATTAAGTTGCAAGTTCACAGTTCTAAGGCCATTAAAATGTCCAAACTAAGGCATCCAGGAAAAGATGCCTTGATTCAAGAAAGGCTGGTGGGTCCAGAACGTCTCTGTCAGTTACGAGGGCGCATGGTGATGTCTGCTAGCTTCCTCTTCCTATTTCATAAGGCTTCCCCAGGGCCATTTTCCTTCTGCATCTCCAAAGGTCTCTGGTTGTTTGGGCTCTCTTGCTTTAAAGCTTTTTCCAAAAATGGTTCCCTCTTAAAGGGCTCCACTAAGCAACTCCACCTTGAAAGGGTGGAGACACATCTCCATGGAAACCTTCTAATCAAAAGTTACCACCCACAGTTGGGTGGGTCACATCCCCATGGATAATCAGAAAGTTCCCATCCAGCAATACTTAATGAGGATTAAAGGACATGGCTTTTCTGGGGTACACAACAGATTCAAACCAACACACAAGCTAAGGAAAGAGGTCAGGCTGAAAGACCTTTAAGCTCCTTAATTTTTTAACAAGAAAAAAAGATGCTTTTATAATTATTTTCTAGCATTAGACATAATTCCCCTCAGGACCACTGGAGTGGACATTTTCAAGATAATGAATCAAATCAGGGCTTTCAAAACCTATTTACGTCATTGTCACAGGGTGAAAACTAGTAATATATGTATAACTGGCAGCTATGGGAATAAGTGCAGACTTTTCCAGGCCCGCAGAAATATACAGACTTGAGGAAAGGATAAAGAGTAAATGCCAGGCTCCTGGGGTCCTTTTATAGTTATAGTTGTAGCTGGTTTCTGCAAAGTGCTTGTGCGGTTGGGAGAGTAGGCTTTCTTTTGTCTTTCTTTTTAGCTGTTCTCATTTCAGTAGGAATTGGAGCTCCTGTCAGGTCCCAGCCCCAGCTCTGCATTTGCCTGCCACATGCCTTCTCTGAGCCTCAGGTTCCTCATCAACAGACTGATGAAAATATTTCCAAACAGTGGAATTTTTGAGAAATCACACTACCTAAATCATAATAAATGCTTGCTATTTGGTAACAAAATAAAAAATAGAGCATTTTAATCCTGCAGCTGAAAGAGGAGCTTTGCCTCTATAAGAGTCTCTAAATATCTTAGTTAATATGATGGAAGATAGTGACTCAGTGTTTTATTTCTTCCTATTTGTAGACTATTAACCGTAACTGTGTTTTTCCAGAAAAAAAACCCATATTAATTAGTATGAATAAAGTTAGCTTCTCTAATAGACAAACCTCAAAAGCTTGGTGTTCAATGGGCCTCACATACATGAAGCCCAAGCAGGTGCTCCCACTGACATGCAGTGAGCCAGTCAGTGCCCGAGTCCTTTCAACCTTGTGGCCCTGTTCTCTTCTGGGTCCTCAGAGTCCCCTCTGTTCAGCCAGTGAAGGGAGAAAGGGAGCAAGAGGATGACACACCTACTTCTTAGCTGTTTAGGCCCAAAGTGACAATCATCACTTCTGCTACTTTCTGTTGGACAGAGCTTAGTTCACGGCCACATTTACCTATGACACAGGCTGGAAAACATAACCTAACTACGCCCACGGGGAAGAGAAATTGTGTTGGTAACTAAGTAGCAGTTTTTGCTACCGACCTTATTTGTAGTTGACAATAATTATCCTGTTTAAAAAAATAATTGAGTGTGGCCTGCAGACCCTTCCCTGTTGTGTTCCTTTCACATCCCTTGTGGACTGTTGCAGACAGCCTTCTCAACTGTCAGGTCATCTGAACCAGGAGTGACCTGGTATTTGACACTAACCCACCTGATCACCAGCCTGACCTACCTAGACTGCAGCACAGAGGCCTCACATTTTCTTTATGTTTCAACTGATGTGGTGAGAAGATTGTTATTTGGGTTTGTTGTTGACGACTCAGTTGAACTTTGTTAATGGGTAGATTAGGTAGTAATAACAAGATAGAGGTAAGGGTAGAAAAAGAGGACAAAGTATGCAAATTCTATCTTATGGTAAAAAGACTACAGTTTCAGGTGTTGTGACTTGAGATTGCTCTATCTAAAATCTATAAGTGAAATGAAGCACATGCTTCATCTTCATGACTTCATGTCCCGCCTTGGTGACCAGGTGAACTTCATCTCTTTTCACTGTTGTAAAGTGTCTGTATTAGTTAAGATATGATTATGCTGCTGTACCACAAAGACCTCAGACCAATCGGTGGCTTCAAAAACACTGAAGTTAATT
The DNA here is from genome assembly GCF_023851605.1 of Tamandua tetradactyla. Taxonomy (NCBI): domain Eukaryota; kingdom Metazoa; phylum Chordata; class Mammalia; order Pilosa; family Myrmecophagidae; genus Tamandua; species Tamandua tetradactyla. The sequence goes on from NC_135333.1 coordinate 171,065,250, forward strand.
TTCCTCTCATGTAAAAGAGTAAGGTGAGCTTTCCAGGCTGGAAGATGGAGAGTCCTGTGCCTGTAAATAAGCTGTCTGCCATTTGCTCAGGCCTTGTCAACATCTCTCTAGTACTGATTGGGTTTCTTAGTTTCTAGTCTTTCAGAAGAGGAAAGAGGATGTGGTAAAAAGAGAATGTCCCGAGACATCAACGGGGATGAGTTATACATCACTTCTGCTCACATTTCACTGGTGAGAACTGTCCTTCAGCCACATCTAACTGCAAAGGTGTCTGGGAAATACTGTGCAGCTAGATAGCCATGAGCCCGACAATAGCCTTTTTGCTGAAGAAGACAAAATGGATCTTAGAGAACAGTTGGTAGACTTTCCCACAGGGCCCATGTAACCAGATAATGGGAGTCATAGTTATAATGGAACCTTACCTTTATTGCAAGAAAAAAAAATTAAAAGTTTTAATCTTTCGTGTTAATAAATTGTTGTTTACTTCATTGACAGCTATGCATAAAGCATCCGGAAGATATGGGTTGCATGTTCTTCAAAATTACATTTTAATGTCTTACAAGCATGTGAGATTTAGATAATAGAAAATGAGCAATTTATTGCACTGCTTTCATTATCAGGACGCATTTCATCTGTGCATTTACTGAGCCTCTATGAGTGCCAATCTTTGTGCCAGATTTGTGGGATATAAAGATGGCTAAGACACGATCCTTAGTCTTGAGGAGCCCACAGGCTAGTAGCAGAGACCATTCGGTTTCTTTAAGTTCCAAATGTTGTGAACAGGGCCCACCTAGAGCTGTGTGCACAACTCAGCATGAGAGAGAGCATTCTGGGAAACTGCTTGCAGAACACGTAGGGCTGAATCTGGAAGCAAGAGTCGGAGTTGACCGGATGGACCCAAATAGGGAAGAACAGCACAAGCTGAGCAAACAGTGCAGACAAAGCTAAGCAGGCTTTAAACAGTTCGTGTGTGGGAACTGCTGTGGATTAGCCTGTAAGTCAGAGCACGGGCGGTTGGACAGCATGGGCAGCAGGAGCGTTTAGAGCCTAGTAATTTGAACTAAATCCTGTATGTGGCTCCGTAGAACCCCCCAAGCTGACTTGGGCAGTTTGGGTTTAGAAGAATCACTAGCAACACAGAAAGATAGACTGGAATCTAAAGAGTTTAAAATTCTGATATTAAGGTTAAGCCTTCTGAAGTTTTAGCTGAGAAAAGGAAGTATTTTGGGCCAAGTTCTAGTGGAAAGAGTTCCATATCCCAGAAAGTCTTGACATAACCCTTAGGAATTATTGACTTTTTAAGGATCAATCCAGAAAAGAAATGTACATTTTAATCAAGCAACATAGTTCCAGGTGATATGTGATGCTATGGTATATAGAACATATATTATGTCTGCAGAGAGATTCCATATTTAAATATATTAATATGGCTGCTTTCACTGCATGAATATTCTCTCTTTAGAGGGATAAATTGAGGCTATAAATAGCTTCATATCCACTCAGGTCAGATCTTACCACCAGATGAGTTTGTGCCAAACTTAAGAAAAAACTTTCAGTTTTCAGAATATTTTGAATTTTATAATTGCAGATAAGGGATTACAGACCTGTATTATTTTCTCTCTTTTGCACATGAGGAAATCAAAGATTAGTAAAGCTGACTGATTGGATTTCCAGCCCAGGAATGTGTAGGTCACATGCTAGAGAGTTCTGAACAATTACCCTTTACCTGTGACTTACTTCTAGTGACTTATTTTAGAGTTATGTCTTCTATGTCTGAATGAGGAGATAGTGTGAGAGCAAGAGGGAATGGAAAGCAAGAAAGTAATTATCTTTCTCTGGAATAGGCATTTGGAGGTTTATCATTTCCAAGGAACTGATTTCAAATATGTATTTTTCCCTTCTGCCAAGCCTCACTGCCCAGCAAGACCCTGCAGTCCTGCAGCGAGAGCCACCAACTCTCTCTGCTCGGGTGTCACGATGGATGGGTGTGTGTGTGTGTCCTCATCTGGGCCATGGCTTTCAGGGCAGCAGGAGTGTTTCTTGATTATTTTTCAATCTCTTTGCCATTGTATAAGGCTCAGTAATTCATTTAAACAGATATTTTTAATTGAATCAAGTAGAAAATTACTTTGACCAAATGAGGGTAAGTCCGGGTTCCTGTGGGTGGGGAGGGCGACTACCCCACCTTGTTGGAAGAGGTCCTCAAAGACAAACATTTCTGCCTTCACTGCGACTACAAAGAGGTGGTTTCGAGGAAAAAGAGGCAACAAGTTCCCTTCCTCCAATAAAATAGGAAAATACATTTTACATAGATATTTGTAATGAGGAGTATTGGGGGGACAAAAAAATCACTGCCAATTAAATATAAGTGAACTGCTAGGTTTGGTTCTTTCTGCCCTTGCCTCCCCCTGCTTTTAGAAATAAGCACTCTGTCCCTTAGGAAGGTGTGAGCGCCGCGTTCTCCGGCTTCTCCGTCCCCGGAGCTGCAGCATTCCACCAGGTCCTTCTGCCTCCGTTTGTCAGCCAGCTTAATTCTAAATGGAATCTCTCATTTTTACTGTGTGATTTTTAGAACGCCGTCCTCGTGGAGGGACGGTTAGCGACCCAGGAGGTTCAGGGCGCTTTCCCTTCGCAGCGGCCGCCTTGGCTCCGAGCGCTCCGTCCTGCCAGGGCCGCTGGCCGCTGGCTTCACTGTCGTTTGAAAATGTCTTTCTCCTTCTGTCTGTTCCAGCCACCGTTTTCCTGGAGTTTTGGAAGAGACGGCGAGCAGTGATTGCTTATGACTGGGATTTAATAGACTGGGAAGAAGAGGAGGTTTGTATAATTCACCTTAGAATTTTTAAGAGTGCGTCACCAGCAGTGCAGCGTCTTGCACACTCGCCCTGCGCCCTGTGGCGGACGCCGCGTGTGCTCAGACGCCTTTCTCGGCGCCTCGCGCAGCACAGCTCACGCGCTACGGAAAGGGACTGGCAGAAATTAAAAAAATAATAAACACAACATTTTGGTTCCTTTATGGAATAAAATTCCATGGCTCAGTAAAGCATTTCACTTGTAGATGGAGGCATCAGGATTGGTTGTACAATTTGTTCAGTTTCCTTAAATGCGCTCCATTCTCCTCACTTCAGCAGAAACAGGGTAGTCGTTTTACAACTGTAGGCACATGAAGGCGAACCTCCAACGGAGCCACGCCAAGGGAGCGAACCAGACGCGTGGGGACTCACAAGTGCCACCCACGTGGGGAAAGCGGAGGAGAAAACGCCCCCCCTGCCCACGTGGGGAAAATGGAGGAGAAAACGCCCCCCCCGCCCACGTGGGGAAAATGGAGGAAAAAACGCTCCCCCCTCCGCCCACGTGGGGAAAGCGGAGGTGAAAACGCTGCCCCCCGCCCACCTGTGGAAAGCTGAGGAGAAAACGCTCCTCCCCGGCCCTGCCCGCTTGGTGGGGCCGGCTCCAGTGAGAGGGTCAGGGGGCTCAGCTCAGCCCTCAGCGTCGCCTCCGCATCACTCCCCCCTGCCCCTTCCAGGGCAGATGTGGGGCTCTGGCTTGATGCTCTCTCCTGCCCGGTTTCTGTCTGAAGCTTCTAGTACGTGTGCTGGGCAGTCACCCCCTGCGCCCTGGGACCCTGCTTTTCTTCGAAGGCGCGTCAGCTTGACACCCCCCCTCCGCCCTTCCTGTCGTTCCCACTCTCTTACCGCTCGCGTCCCTTCTCCCCGCAGCCCTGCAGTGCTGGTAGGTCAGACAGCAGTTCATCCTGCACGTGATCGTGGGTATGGTGGGTGATTTTCTCCCACGACACAAGCATATGTTTTTATAAATTAAAAGGAATCTTCTAGGAGGACTATGGGGAAATAATTTTGACAAGTTTTTGTTGCTGTTTTGCTTTTTGGTTTCCCATAAATTGCACCTTATGAAAGGGAGTGCTTTTCCCCCTAAAGTGATTGATTGTTGAGAATGAGAAACGGGAATGCGTAGGACAAGGTGGATGGACGTAGAAAGTTGCAGAATTCTTGTTGGAAGTGAATTTCATTGGTTGTGGTTAAAGTTGGCTAAGATTTTATAGTTTATAAGTTTTTTCATAGTTTTCTTAACCAGATGCGTCTTCATGCACCACGAGTTTGGTTTTCACTCTGCTGAAAGTGTTTTCCCGGATTGTCCGTTTGCTCTCGGTGAGAGGCGACAGGGTTTCAGCTGAGCGATCTGCCCCGACGCCGGGGACGTCTTTTCAGACGCGCGCACCCGCGGACGGGCCCGGCCAGCCGCTCCCCACCGTCCTAGACGGTGCCGCCCGCTTTAAAACCTGTCAGACTTGCATCATCTTGATTAAATACAGAACCAAAACCCTGGAAATTGCACCTCATGAATCATGCAGCCTTTTCATCCGACGCCATGAACACATCTGAGTAGGCTTCAGATGTAGGAGTGGTTCTGGGGCCTTTGGTCGCCGTTGTTCCAGTAAAGCTCTCTCATCCTGCCACAAGCCTGCTCCAGTGAGCCCTGCGTCCCCCGCGCCCTCCTATCCCGCGCCCCCCGTCCCCCGCGTCCCGCGTCCCCCGCGCCCTCCTATCCCTCACCCCGCGTCCCCCTATCCCGCGCCCCGCGTGCCCCTGCACCCCGCGCCCTCTTGTCCCGCGCCCCGCGCCCTCCTATCCCGCACCCCGCGTCCCCCTATCCCGCATCCACGTCCCCGGCACCCCGCGTCCCCCGCGCTCTCCTATCCCACGCCCCGCGTTCCCCGCGTCCCCCGCTCCCCGTGCCCTCCTATCCCGCGTCCCACGTCCCCCTATCCCGCACCCTCCGACCCCGGCGCCCCGCGCCCTCCTATCCCCCATCCCGCGTCCCCTTATCCCGCGTCTGCGTCCCCCGCACCCTCCTATCCGGTGCCCCGCGCCCTCCCATCCCACGTTCCACGTCCCCGCGCCCTCCTATCCCACGTCCCACGTCCCCCGCGCCCCGTGCTCTCCTATCCCGCGTCCTGCGTCCCCCCTATCCCACGTCCCCTGTGCCCCGATTATCCCGCGCCCTCCTATCCCGCGCCCCGCGCCCTGCTATACCGCGCCTCACGTCCCTCGCGCCCTGCTATCTTGCGCCCCGCGTCCTCCTCTCCCGCGCCCAGCTTTCCCCGAGCCCGGCTGTCCCGCAGCACCCCCCACCGCGTCCCTCGCGCTCCGTGTCCCCTGCGCTCTGGCGGTGACGCCGTCCCGCTGGCTCGTGGGGTGCCCCAGCCGAGCCTCCGCCATGCAGTGGCAGGTGCTGTCCTGGGAAGCGGAGTCACCTCTATACTACCGCATCGCCTTGGACAGAGGATTTAATCATGAAAACTCTGAACTTTTCCATGATTAGACGAAGAGCTGTGACATTTTCCTGCTTCAGCTCTAAAGTACGACACTATTTAATGAACTTTGACCAAACCGGTCAGAAGGTCCCCTTTGGCCCTTCTGGTGGGCCCGAAGTGGAGAAGCCCCTGGGGTGGACACTCCCTGCCGTTCGGGAGCCTCTGTGTCCCGAGCCCTGGGGCCTGAGCGCTGCTTTCCCGCGCAGGTGTCCCTGCGGGCACCTGACGTGCTCCAGCCAGTTCCCAGGCCGGGTCCAGACGCCGGCGCCGAGCCCCACCGCGCCGGACGCCTCTGGCCTGGTCCGTGCTTCCCAAAGAGGAGAGTCCAGACCTAGTCTTCTCATCTCCTCCCGGGGAGCCACCTAAGACAGATGGGAGGAAGAGGGCCTGGGTGTGACCGCCTCTGCCTGCCGCTGCCTCCCCGGAGCGCCTGGCTGGACGCGGGGAGGCCGCCCGCTCTCCAGCCTGTGCTGCCACTTTCCCCACCCGCGGCCCTGGCTGTCCTGACCTTCTGCCCCGCCACTTTCCTCCAGGCTTAGGGGGTCCAACCAACTGAAATGAAGTCTCCGCTTGATTCGTCGTTGGAGGAGCCTGGGTGACACCTAGATTTGAAAGGATTTTAAGCTTCTTTTCGGAGTCACTTAAGAAAGTACGTAAAATATATTGGTGAAAGGTGAACGACTCCTGTAGGAGCTTATTGAAAATAAATTCACCGTGTTTTTAGCTGTCAAAATCTAAAAATACGAAAAGAATTACAGAAAAAAACTAAGAATTTCATTGCTCGTACAATGCACAGAACAGATTGTGAACTTTTTACTGTTTGGAAGTGTTCCTTGTCCTAGGGTCGGCATCACTCCCTAGCAATAAAATTAAAATCTCATTAATTGTTTCAAGTCACTGGGGGCAGGACAAGAGGTTCTCTTCTAAATCGGTGTTCTCGGTTTGTCTGTCTGGAGCTCAAGCATCTTTGCTGCAACCCAAAGCATGGTTTAGTAAGGTAGCAGAGAAGCGTAACTGTTCGTCCAAGTCGTACTGCCTTTTGGTGATGATTGGTCTGCTTTGATCCTTTAGGTTTTTTTCTAGTGACTGATTTCCAAACATTTAAACCTGGGTCTCCAGGCACACCTCCTTGGTTGACCCCGTTTCTATGGTGGACAAATAATGAGATTTTTTTCCTGTTTGTATGAGCAGCTCTTCAATGCATATAAATGTGTCTGTCTGTTCTTTAGGAAGAAATTCGGCCCCAGTTTGAAGCGAAGTATTCCAAGAAAGAGCGGATGAACCCCATTTCGGGAAAGCCAGAACCTTATCAAGCATTCACAGATAAATGCAGCAGACTCATTGTTTCTGCATCTGGAATATTTTTTATGGTTTGGAACTTCTAAAATAAAATCTTTGCTTGTTTCCTAAAGTTCAAAACTGTACTATGGCTATAACCAAATCAGCATTTGCTTAATTCTACGAAGCGTTTGTGTGCGCTGTGCTGCTCAGTCCCCACAGCACTGTGGGCTGGTCAGGCGTGGGGTGGGCACCCCGTTTACAGCTGGAGCAGTGAGGCGCCCTAACATTTGGGGTTGGCCGAGGGCTGGCGGGGGTGAGCCAAAAGGTTAAGCGGTCAAGGTGGAACTTGAGCTCAGACAATTTCAATCCAAAGTACATCCCACTTCCTCTCTATGCCACACTGAAAAGAACTGAAAATATGAGCTAGAACCTACAGTGATGTTTCTCAAACTTTTCTTCACTGTGCCCATATGACCCCATATATGCTAAAAATATGTGTAAAAACCTGATTATAAGTGAAGACATTCACCCTTACAGTGCACAACACACTCTGGTTTTCCCTGTGCTGTCACAAGAGGATGAGATACTTGCCCGAGGTCACAGTACTGGTCAGTGGCCCCTGAGTCGGGGTTCATTGCCTCGGTCAAGTGAGCAGTCTGTTCGTTCTACCACATCGCCACTCTTGTCTGAAAGCCACCATGTATTTGGTATATTCAGCCATCCTGAGGACTGACTTTAAGATCCAGGTTTTGATAACTAGGTAGATGAAGTTATCTGCTCTAAGACGTGTTAGGTAAGTCACCTATTGAGAGTCACAAAACATTTTGGAGCCTCAAATTTTAGTGATCTCATAGACATGCAAGGCACCCTATTGTTCTCAAATACCATGAAATCTTTGGAGAAAGATGCCTCATTCTTTGCATATATCTGATTAATAAGATTAATAACCTGTTACATAGTTGTCCATTCAACAAGTGACTGAGCACCAACCAGGAGCTCTCAATGCTTCAGAACGCACAGTGGGCAAAAATCAGGTACCATCCTGTCCTCATGGAGTTTGGGAGACCTTGACAATAATCCAACAAGTTGTTTTCAGTTGCAAATCGTATACTGAAAGAAAAGTATAGGTACCGTCTAACAAAGAAATAATCTGGGGGTTATGAAAAGCTCCAATTGTGAAGTGGTTCTTGAGCTGAGAGTAAAGAGTGGGTAGGTGTTTGCTAGGTTCTGTGTGTCTGAGAGACGGACAGACAGACAAGGGACTGGGTGGGCAGGTATTTTAGAAAGGAAATGGCCTTGAAGATTAGGGCGTTTAGCCATGTGAAGCTGTGAGAGAAGGCTAGTGTGCCTGGGTTCCCAGACAGAAAGGCACTGGTGCCTGATAGGTCTGGAGAGAGCTTGGCAGGCACGGTTAGGCCTTTGCTTTTCTCCTAAGGGTGGTAGGAAACCAATACACAGTTTAAGAGGAGTGACGTGCATATATCTCATAATAAATATTCGTTCATCTGCTCATTCCAGAATTCTGCTTGGTAAAGCATTACCCCAATGTTTAAACAGATTATCAACTTTCAAGCAGTATTCCTATTTGAATATCACAGAGAGTAGCAACAGGCTAGAGAGCGTGTGAACCACGGTGAAAAGTGCTTCTCGCTGTGGTCTCCTGAGTCGCTACCGCCATAGCTGCGTCTCCTTTGCCAGCCGGGGGGGTTGTCCAGGTGGCAGGGGCCCTTGGGAATCCTCCCGCCGGGGTGCTTACTGCCTCTCCTCTGTCTTCTTGCCAGATCTGCGTGGTGATCGCTGCCGTGTTCGGGATTGTCATTTACAGGGTGGTGACCGTCAGCACGTTCGCTGCCTTTAAGTGGGCGTTCATCAGGAACAACTCTCAGGTGGCCACCACGGGGACCGCCGTGTGCATCAACTTCTGCATCATCATGCTGCTGAACGTGGTGAGTGGGCCACGCGGGAGGCGCACGCCTGAGATGGAGCCGCTGGCGGGGCTCTCTCCTGCTGCGAAAGGGCCCGAGTCTCAGAGCGCTGGGTCTGTTGTGTGGCCCCGTTGCCTGGCAAAGCGTCCGACCTGAAGCTGGGCTCAGGAGTTGGGGTCCGACAGCTTTGCTCCAAATCTAGACTTTGGAATTTCTAGCTGGGTGAGACTGGACAAGACACTTAACTTCCCTGCACCGTAGTTCCCTGAGCTGTGTAATAAAATGACATCCTATAGCCCTTTGGAGATCATGGAGACTTAGAGAAAGCATGCATTTAAAGGGTCCAGCTCAGAACTACTACATGGCTCAGCATTGTTAGCTTCCGTCTTTTGATTCTGAAGGATTGGAAGGTAGTCAATAGACAAAATGCCCCTTGAAATAACCTTGCATGGAAAAATTCAGGGTGGTTCCGGCTGCTTGTGCTGAATAGTTGATCTCTGGCTTTTTTCAAATGTGTGCTTTGCCAGCTCTCTCCCCTGAACCCTAAACTCACATATTAAACTGCCTACTCAGGTGGTACACCGGTAGCTCAGCAGGCAGAGTTCTCTCCTGCAAGGCTGGAGACCGGGTTCGAGTCCCGGTGTCTGCCCATGCAAAAAACAAACAACTGCCTACTCGACCGTCTTCACCTAACACGTTCAAACCCAACCTCCCAATCGTACCTCCAAAATCAGCTCCTCCCACCGCCTTCCCCACAGTAGCTGTTCCACTAAAACCCTTAGCTTGGTTTTCTCATCGTGGAAATGTGCTCAGAATTCGGTCACTTTTCACCCTCCCCAGCCACCGCCCTGGTCCGTGTCCCCAGCATCTCCCATCTGGATCTGCTTCCTAACCGGTCTCCTGCTTCCACCTTTGCCTTGTGGCCACAGAACTACTCACTCCAAAATAAAAAATGAGATTTTAAAAATACTAAAGTCAGTTGTTGTTCAAAATGTTTTCATTGTTTGATCAGTGGATGCTTAATGAAATTATTTTCACTTATGACTTGGTTACCTATTTCCTTTAAAATTATATTTTAGAACACCTCCAGTTTTATTATTAAATGTATGGAATTTATTTTACAGCTCTATGAAAAAGTTGCGCTGCTTTTGACGAATTTAGGTAGGTAGAACCCTTTTTATTTCACAGTACAGAATTGTGGTCTGAAAGATACCTTTTCAAAGATGCTGTCAAAAATTCATTTTTGAAATGCTGCTGAAAAGACATATAGTCCTTTTTTTGGAAATGCATGCAATAATTTTTCTCTTCCGCAGCAGAACATTGTTTAAATGTTTAGTATTTGGAGATGTTTTCTACCTAAAGTTTTAAAACCTGTCACAGACTTTTATCTGTCATGAGCTAATGTAATTTAACAAAGCCTTTCTCTTAATTCATAAAAAAATTGGCATCCCAAAGCATGTGTATAAAGTGTCCATATCATTTAGAAAATTGTTCATTTTGTTATTGCCTAACAATTTTCATTTAATTAAAAATGTAACAAGTTTTCATATTATATCAAATCATAGCAACATTAATTGGTGAAAGTCTGGGAGTCTTTACTAGAGATGTAGGTAGGTGAGCGAACAGTGACATTTGTAGAAATAGCACTTATCTAGAGAATGAACAACTCCCTCCTAAAAACATTTCTCTGACCCCATAAAGCACCAGAATAATCTGATAGCCCGCAAAAAGCTGTACACATACCACATTTTCATGACATAGAATTTGTCCCCATTCTGTTAACACGGAATTGGTCATTTACTCTCTGCAACGTGAGAACGTTACAAAGTCCCGCATGAAGACTGTTTTAGCTCATCCCCATATGGGCTGCTTGTCCAAAGGGGAAAAAAGTCACATAAGTATATATAGTACTATAGTCACTTATAGTAACCATTATAATAATAGATGCCATTTAATGAGCTCTGCTATGTTGGGCACTTTACATACCTCTTTGAGTGCCACTGAAATCATCCATCACCACTACCCCTTACCCAAAAAGGTAGAAACAGATGATTTATGTCCACAAAAGAGGTCACTGCCCTTTGCAGAGTGTGCCCGGGGAGCCTCGGTCCAGGCTGGCAGAGGTGCCAGTGGAGATACACCCAGACCTGTCCATGGAGGGACACCGAGTAGAGGCCTCTCTCCTGAGAGCTGGTTGTCAACCCAGGAGACCTTCCTATATAAGCAGAAGTGAAATAAAGCTAAAACTTACCCTTAAGAATCCTTTGTCTTTTCTGCCCTCAGTAGTACAGCCTCATTCTGAAACTGATATTTAAACCATTTTAAATCAGATTCCCTTTTTATCCCCTTTCCTTTTTGGATATATTCTCAGGGACGTTTTGAGCTATATTTCATGGAAAAGGAATTGATAGGGTAAAATATTAGAGGGACAATTAGAAGCTCAGGGAATATGAAGACAGATAAAATACTGTTGCAGTAAATACATTTTGTTAAACATTGTTTGAGGTGAAGGTACAGGTCCTCGAGAAGGATAAGTGCATTTGACGTGAGCTTTCAAGTTGGAGGTTGGGTCTTGAGAACAGTAGGTGCATATTTTGATTCCTACGGCAATGTCCAAGAAGCATTTGCTTTGTGGAAGGAGACATGTTAGAAAATGAGAATTCACTCCTGGGGTCACAAAGTTGTAACATGCAAATGGTAATATACAGTAAAAACTCTAAAAATGAGGTCATCTCCCGAGTATTGTCCCTGACAAGGGAAAATGATCGATCAGGGCAAAAGGCAGAGACCAAGTGTTCACCGCATCCCGAGATGGGGGTTAACACCCTCTTACCCGTAGCACCTGGCATTACAACCAGAAGTAGACATTAAGGCTGAGAGGTTTTAGGAGCAGGAAGTGGACTGCACACAGGCCCCATCCTCCAGGCCTAAACTGGGAGCCCAAGGCCGCTGCAGAGAGCCTGGCCTGGGGCTTGCCTCGAAAGCAGGCTGTCCCTACAGCAGGGTCCTGGGCATCCAATAACAGTGAGTAAGCTAGGTGGTATGGCTCCACTGCCAAGTCCATCTCTGCTGCCCACCACTCCTTTGATGGAGCTGATGTGCAGGCTTCTGGGGTCTCACGAATGCCTAGTCCGTCACATCGTGTCTGAAGGCACTCTGCCATCTCCTGGTTTCCTTAGGACACGTCTGCCACGGTGCTGTTAGGAGGGGCGTGGGGGAAGGGGGTAGACAGCGGGTCAGATTTAGCCTCTCAAACTCTGCTCCCCTTTTGTCCACAGAACAGCCTCGCACAGAGTCTGAGTGGGAGAACAGCTTCACCCTGAAAATGTTTCTTTTTCAGTTTGTCAATCTGAACAGCTCCACGTTTTACATTGCATTCTTCCTCGGAAGGTGAGAAACTGACCCCACCACACCCTCCCAGGCTGGGGTGGGTAGTGCTCAGACTTCCCTGATGGGGGGTGACGGGGTCCTGCTTTTTGGGTGATTCATACAAAGCATAAAATGAGAAAAGTAACCTCTTCTTTTCCCTTCCCAAATCTCAAAACCACCTCCTTTCCCATCCCAGGGAAGAGCTGACTGCTAAATCCAACAGTAGACGAGGATTTGGGAAGGATCCCATATTTACTGAAGTGCCATGAATTATGTTACATTTGGAAGCATTTGGGGAGCCAGGGAAGGGCGGGGGGTCGGGTTGGGTGAGATGGTGCAGCAGCAGCCTGTTCTCCGTTACTGGCTACTGCAGCATGGAATTCTAATCAAAAACTTTAATTTCAAAAAAAAAAACAAAAACTGGCGGGCGGACCACAGTGGCTCAGCAGACAGAGTTCTCGCTTGCCATGCTGGAGACCCGGGTTCGTTTCCCGGTGCCTGCCCACGTAAATAAATAAATAGAATCTGGCATTACTGTTACTCAAAAAGATCATAATGTGTTTAAATCCAGGAGTAAACCTGCTGCTTATGCAAGCCAGACCATTTGATATATATACTCAACAGAAAGTTGTAATAGTCATGACAAGTCATGAGAACTGGCCTCTGCCGCTGGCAGACAGGTCAGAAGAGCAGCTGTCCTCCAGAGAGCTCCAAAACTGTAGTTGTGACAGCTCTGAAGGGTTGCTGGATCCCCTCAGCCCCAGTACTTACCACACCATTCATTTACTTTGGTGGATGTGCTAAACTAACTACAATATCCACCGAAGGTTTAGACCTACAGAATGCTAATGGTTTGTTTTTCTGTATTGAAGATTTACTGGACACCCAGGTGCCTACTTGAGGCTGATAAACAGATGGAGACTAGAAGAGGTCTGTATTCTCCCATCTTTCCTTGTTTCCTACAGACTTGCATTAAACTGCCTTCAGGCAATTTTGTGCGGTAGAGAAACCAGACACCCTCTTTTCCTCTCCATTGATTCTTGACTTCCTGTGTTCGCTTACCTTGCAGTGCCACCCTAGTGGATGCCTTATTGATCTCTGTATGCAGATGGGTATCATAATGGTGCTAAAGCAGACCTGGAATAATTTCATGGAGCTTGGCTACCCGTAAGTATCTTAGATAGCTATCGTGAAGAGGCAGCATTGCTCATTTTTGCTTTTTTAGGTGTGGCAAGAAAGATAAGCAGCGCAGACTCAGCCATTAGGCCAGTGTCTCTTTTGGAAGACGGAGCACAAGTTATATGATCAAAGGGAGCATTCTTTAAGAAATCTCTGTGAATCCCTAAATATTAATACCTGTTTGAAAACTACATTAAATAGTGCCTTTTACCCTTTGGGCTCTAGCATTGCAGGTCTGTAGCTATTTAACCACACGTTAACCAGATCCCCGCCCCCCATTTCAATATGAGAGCGGTTCTGGAGGGATAAATCATGGACAGCAATTCTTAAACTACCATAAGTTCAGGCTGTACAGGAAAAGAACTTATGAAATGGAGGAAAGGTCAGAGATTCAGAAAAGAAACTGGAGTGTTTCTAACTCAGCATATCTTAAACGTCAAAAACTATCACCTGGTGAGAGCAGCTTATGTTGACGACAGTGGGCAAAGCCTTGCGTCGCCTTTGAAAGGGTAACCTTGATTTCTGCTGTGTTTGCTCAGTTCTGGTCAGTTAGGTTTTAAAGGGACATAAATCAACAGTGCTTCTTCCACTTCAGCCTTAATTCCATACCTAGCATTTTCCACGTCAGCTCAGTGCTCTGTAGAGGGCTCCAGATTTCGGGGAGGACCACGCAGCCAGGGAGTTAACCAGAACTTGATTCCCTTCAGGAAGTCATCCCTTAACTCCCCTTCAGATATGGTGCCAGGAATTCTTTATTCTTAGATTTATTTTTAGAAACCTTATTCCAAGAATTTGGTATTTTCTATAAAACTTCTTTTAAATGCAGCACAGACTAAAAGCACTAGAAGCATTGCATGCCGAAGTGTAAACCATCATTTGGACGTCACAGACATCAAGGGAAGTAGATTTTATCTCCTAGTAACATGGGCATAGAGCAACACTGTGAGAAAGACAGACTTTTACTTCAGTGTTTACCCCACATTTCCTTTATTCCATACCTTTTTTGTACTTCTACCCTCAGATGCCCCACAACTTTTTCCCTTGCCCCCTGCAGCACAGGGACCTCAGCGTCTCCCGTATCTTGAGCTGCTTTCTGAGCACTGCTGAGAGTTAATGTACGAACCTCCCCAGTGTGAGACGCACTTTCATAGAAGTTCAAGTATGTTAAGCTCGAGCCAAAAGCAGGCAAGTCCTGTTGTGGACGTGCAGGCAGCGGAGTGCCGAGAGGGGGTTACCCTGTGTGGGTGTGCAGCTCTTCTAGGCCCCTGAAGCCAGAATGTGCAGGTCAGTGCCCACTGGGCAAGACTGCCCCTGCTCCTGGGGTAAGCCCCTAGATCCAGTCTTCCTAGCCTCAGATGTCTGGGGGTTGCTTTTGTGCTGGAGGATCTGTTTATAGAAGTTCTTGGTTCTCTATCCTTCTTCAAAAGCAAGACAACCTGATAAAGCATCATGAATGATTAAATTAAGTTCATCAACCATTCTGTTTATTAGCAAGCACAAGTGCTTCAAGTGTAGAAGCCATGTTATTTTCTTCCAACCCAGAGGCTTTATTTCCTTGGTAACCTCTCCTGAATTTTTTTGTAAGTATGATTGTACGCTCTGATAATCTTCTCTTTCCATCTACTTAAAGTCTTAAGAACAGTAACTTTTTAAAAAAGAGATTGTTCTTGTTGTGCAGGTTAATTCAGAATTGGTGGACCAGAAGGAAACTACGGCAGGAACATGGCACTGAAAGGAAAATAAGTTTCCCGCAGTGGGAAAAAGACTACAACCTCCAGCCAATGAATGCGTACGGGCTCTTCGATGAATACTTGGAAATGAGTATGAAAATATTCTACTTTATCCCATTAATCATAAACGTGAATTTTATATCTGTAGCTACATTCAGCTAAGCATATACCCGTTACCTAGAGGCCTCAGCGTTGGGGGATGCCTAAGCTGATGCAGAGGAAGGAGTGTCTTGCTCTAAGAAACTCACCCAGAGACATGGTGCCCAAGGCCTAGTCACTTCACACTTTTCTTGACACGTGTCCTGAACCTTGTAATGAGGCGCCAGGAAACGCAAGTGGGGCTGAAAACGCGGTGACCAAAGGGAAAAGGACCAAAGGAAAAGTGAGTGGTTGGTTCACTCATTCAGCAGACCATGGTTGAGCCCTGGTGTGTGCCAGGCTGCACTGTGCATGCACCAGAGATACAAGAAAGAATAAGCACACTTCTAGCCTCCAGAGTCTCCTCGCTGGTAGGCAGAGGTGGAAGGGCTGCGTGCATGAACTGATATGAGGCTGCAGGGATTAGAGTGGGATTCCAGTGGGGTGGCCATCTCTGCTGGGCAAGGAGTGCCAGAAACCGAGGAGAGCTTAAACTCCACTATACTTAGTTTAAGGAAATAAGTTTCTCTACAGTCAAACTCAAGCTTTTTGTCTTAGCATGTATTTAAGAGCATGGGCTTTGGAAGATTATCTGAGCTAAAATCCAGACCATGGTACTTACTAGTTGTGGGAACTTGGGCTATTACAAAACCTCTCTTTGTCTCTGTTTGCTCTTCTCTAAAATGGGATAGTAATAAGAGTAACTACTTCATAGAATCTTTGGATAAATAAGTTAAAGTATAGAAAGAATTTAATGGGTATTTAGTACATATTAGCTATTTCATTATTTATTATTTTCCTATTCTCCTTATCCACCAGGAAAATAATCCATAATGTCTTTTTAGAAGCTAATAAAATCCCTTGGCAGATACATTGAGTGTCTATATCTTTTCTGTTATTTTATGGTTTTGTTTTTGGTTTGGGGTTTTTTTTTTTTTTCCTTTTGTTTTGTTTAGATTTGTTAAACCCTGATAAAATAGGAACAGAGGTGAAGGTGGGTAAGATGCATTACTTTGAATGAAGCAGTTCTTTCTGGACAAATCTGAAAGCTGAAGTAGTAGAATTGATGCTTAAGGTTTCTTAGATTGCTTATGTCCTAAGTCTCTGTTGATGTTTTTGGAGTTTCAGTTATAGAGTGGCAGAATGATATAACTTGGAAAAGAAATCAGTGAGCATTAATAATGAAACATAATAAAGGGAATTCATTAAGAGAACTAACCACTTTAATGCCTCTTAGTGGACTCTCCTCCCATAAAAAATGAAATGAACAATAATATTAGTATGTTCAGTCCTTGGAAACAAGCTTTATGGGGCTAGGCCTGGTAGGACTCCAGCCACAGACATGTCTTGATGCCAGAAACAAACCACAGAAGTGTCATAGGCAGGCCAGGGACTCCTGACTGTATGTCATCCTTATTGCTATGTTGTTTTCTTAGTGTCTTCCTCATTTTTGTTATATTTTTAAAAGTTTGTTCGCTGAAGTAGTGTAAAGAAAAGAAACTGTATATCAAAAGTGTACAGATCAATGAGTTTTCACATATTTACATCCTTGTAAACAAAATCCATGTCACTCCAAGATCAGCAAACACTGCCTACAGGCCAAATCCTACCCACTTCCTGTTTCTGTAAATAAAATTTCACCGGAACACAGCAACATCCTTCACTCTTCTATTTCTGTTTTTCTGTGGCTGCTGTCATGCTGCGGCAGGAGGGCTGAGTAATTGGGACAGAGACTAGGGGCCACAGAGCCTAAACTTGTGAGGATCTGGCCCTTTACCAAAAAGTTTGCAGAGAATTACCATTGAGAGCTGGTATTGGATTCCATCAAATGAATTTTATGAACCTGTTGAGATGATCGCGTGGTTTTTCTCCTTTGTTCCATTAATATGGTAAACTTCATTGACTTATTTTAATTGTTAAAATTGTTAAATCAATGAAGTAAATCTGAGAAAACTTACATGGTCATGATGCAGTATCTTTTCTTTAATTGCTGAATTCAATTTCCTGCTCTCTTATTTTGTTTGAATGTACATTCATGAAAAATATTGCACTATAACTGTTTTTCTTTCCTGTAATGTTTCTTTCAGATTTTGCTATCCTTGTTAGGGTAGGCTCTTAAAAAGGTTTGATAATTTTCCTTTTTTAAAATTCTCTTTAACAGTTTGTGTAAGACTGTTATTATTTCTTCCTCATATATTTGGAAGAATTCACCTGTGTAGATTTGTGTTGGTCTCTTTTAGTTCTGTCAAGTTTTCCTTTAAATATTTTAAAGCCATGTTATTATGTACATACAATTCAGGAGGCTTGTTATACTGTTGAATTAACCCTATTGTCATTATGTAAAGTCATTCCTTATCTCTAACAACACAATATTTTGAAGATGTGATGGGCAGGAGGCTAATGAACTAAGCTTCAAACCTTCCAGAGGGAAGAACCGAATCTCTTGCTGTCGATCAACGCTGAGAAGAGAGATTGCCATCAGATTCACAGTCAAAACCCAAAAGGTCTGCGATCAGGGAACAAACACAAACCGAGGTGGACTGAGCTCTACAAAACCTGCAGCCCAGAGCCAGCCCAGCTCAACCCCTGCTTGGACTGCTGGGCGCATCCCACCCCCATTTGCCTAAGAACAGGAGGAGAAAGAGAGCCTTTCTGTGGGAAAGAGCATCATCCAGAGCAGACACTAACAACATTTCTTAACAGAATAGATAGGAAATAATTTAGGCTTTATGGCCCAAGAGGAAAAATTCAATCTCTTGTGTAGGTACTTATATAACCATTTGAAATGGAACCATTTAAAAATTTTACAATAATTCTTAGTTCAATATAATAATAATAGTATTATTATTATTAAAATAATAATGATTTTTTAAAAAATAACAGTCAACCAGATTTGGCTTGCTGGCCATAGCTTGCTGACCTTTGACTTAGAGCCTCATCATGTCTGGCAAACAATAAAAAATGGCTAAACATGCAAAGAGGTGGGAAAATGTAACCAATATTCAAGAGGCAAAGGAGACCCACAATGATCCAGATATTGCACTTAGCACAGAAGGACTTTCAAATAACTATGATTAATTTAAAAATAGAGGAAAATACCAACAAAATAATTTGAAAGATGGAGAATTCCAAAAGAGAACTAGAATATATAAAAAAATAATTCTAGAATTGCAAAACACAACATCTGAAATAAAGAACTCATCTGATAGGTTTAATAGCATACTGACACAGCAGAAGACAGGGTTATTAAGAATGAAGATACATCAATAAAAATAGCCACAGAGAGAGAAAAACTAGAAAAACCTAACAGAATATAAAAGAAATATGAGAAACAGTTAAAAGGTGTTAAATATGTATAAGAGGAGTCCCAGAAGGAAAGTACAGAGAGAATGTGGAAAATGCAGTATATGAAGAGAGACTGTCTAAGGACGGATAAGTCAAAATGAGATATATTTATGTATTGGATTATAAATCCATTTTTAAAAGGTATTAGATTTGTAGATATCAAGTTGAGAAGACCTTGAAAACCTCATGCAAAATGAAAGGGACATCTCTACATGGGACATGACATCCAGGGATGAAAGTCTCCTGACAACATGGGGTGTGACTCCAGGGAGGAATTTGACCCTGGCACCATGGGATCGACAACGCCTTCCTGACCAAAAAGGGGGAAAGAAGTATAATAAAACAAGGCATCAGTGGCCAAGACAGAGCAAATGGAGTCAAGAGGCTGCTCTGGAGGCTATTCTTATGCAAGCTTCAGTTAGATAGTGCTAACTGCTATGGTTTGCTAAACCCCAACAAATATCACTCCTGTTCTTAAGAACACCTAGAACTTAAACTGAGACTCTAAAAAAGTTTAATCTGGTAGGTTTGCTTTCCTGGAACCTTCACTGTAATTGCATGCCAGTCAGTCATTGAACACGCATTATTTGGTGCCTTGTAAGCATTGTTTAGGACCCTCCATGCGCAGATTCACTGTCACCGGAATGTGGACACAGAAACCTAGAGAAGTCACCATTCCTGCCTTTCTGAAGCCCAGTGCAGTAGGGGACACAGACAGGTAAAGAAGCAATGAAAACCAAGAAGAATTAAAGAAGTTCCAAGGTGGCGATGTAAGCAGAGTTGTGGGAGACACAGAGAAAGGAGCAGTTCGTTCCACTGAAGGCAGGCTGCAGAAGAGGGCACATTTGAGCCTACCCTGGAAGGCAGAATACAGTTTCACCAGAGGGTTGTATTAACAGACAAGTATATCATGGGTCTTCGTAAAACCAGAAATCTAGTGTGACAGGAGTGGATGGTTTGGGAGACCTGTCTGGTGTAGGGGGCAAGTTTGGGCACAAGGCTTGGAAGTTTGCTTGGTGCCAAATCATTGAGCTTCCTGAATGGCATGGTGAAAAAGTCTGGGTTTTAGTTTATGAGAACCTACTGAAAAGCTTTGAGCAGAGAAGTGATGAGTCACAGGCACTGTGACAGCAATGGCCTTGGGGAGTAGGGAAAAAGTTTGAGGCCAAGAAGCCCGACAACTGCCTCAGAGCCTGAACTCTAGCAGGGCCGGTGGAGAAGAGGGAGAGGCATTGTCTAAGGGTCTGGACTTGAAGATTAGTGGCTGAAGGCTGACGTAGCTGAGACCCAGTTCTCATACTAAAGGACTGCAGTGTGGGGTGGGACATGAAAGGAGGAACAGTTCTAAGGATGAGATTGAGAGATTGGTTAGGGGAGTGGTGGTTTCTGTAGCATAACAAAGAACTGGAAATTCCTTGAGAAGAGTCAGAGTTAGAGATATAGGATATAGAGTGCTCATCAGAGAGACACTAATGAAGGCATGGCAGTGGGTAGACTCACTCATGGAAAGGTGAAGTCAGGGAAGACAAAGGGGGAATGCTTACACCTATAGATGGGTGAGGACATCCAGCATAGGACTGAGTGTGAACATGACCGAAGCTAGGGGGCAGCTGGAGAGGGCAGTGTCCCAGGGAGAAGGGGTAGTGGAGAGGGCAGTGTCCCGGGGACAAGGGGCAGTGGAGAGGGCGATGTCCCAGGGACAAGGGGCAGTGGAGAGGGTGGTGTCCCAGGGAGAAGAGGCAGTGGAGAGAGCAGTGTCCCAGGGAGAAGGGGTAGTGTAGAGGGCAGTGTCCCAGGGAGAAGGGGTAGCGGAGAGAGCAGTGTCCCAGGGAGAAGGGGTAGCGGAGAGAGCAGTGTCCCAGGGAGAAGGGGTAGCGGAGAGGGCAGTGTCCCAGGGAGAAGGGGTAGCGGAGAGGGCAATGTCCCAGGGAGAAGGGGTAGTGGAGAGGGCAGTGTCCCGGGGACAAGGGGCAGTGGAGAGGGTGGTGTCCTGGGGACAAGACCAGCTCTCCAGGACTCGAGAGCCACACTTCCCAGAGTAGAATGGTTTCTTAGTTGTATGTGATGGGCAAATACCTTGACCTGTTTGTGCTTGTTTCCTGGCCTGTAAAATGAGGGAAATTATAGTAGTGGCTTCCTCAGTGTTGTTGTGAAAATCTAATGAGAGAGTCTATATGAAGTATTTAGCTCAGTGCCCAATACATAGGAAATGGTATATGCATTAGTTGTTTTATTGTTGTTACTTTCTAAAATCAATTTTATAAAGTAAAAACAAAATATGCAGTCGTTCATTAGTCAGGTACATTTTTAGTGTCCAATAAAATTTTTGTCAACTATCATGTCTGATTGTTTTGCATCAGAGACTGTCTTTTTTTTTCTTTGTTTTTTCTCTCTCTCTTTTTTTTTTTTTTTACTTTTTATTTTAGAAGTAAGTTTATCCTTTTAGAAAACTTGGAAAAATAATACAGAGTTGCCATAAGTTCTTCCCCTCGCTTCCTCTAATGTTAACATCTTACATATTTATTGAAACCAGGAAATTACAATACTATTAGCTAATGTGCAGATCTAATTTCAATGTTGCCAGTTTTCCCCTAATATCTTTTTCTGGTCCACAATCCGTCCAGGATCCAGCATTGCATCTCACTGTCATATCTCCTTACTTTCCGCCGACGTGTGACAGTTCCTTAGGCTTACTTTGTTTTTCATGATCTTGACACATTTGTAGAGCTCTGGTCAGTCATTTTGTAGAAGGTCCTTCAATTTAGATTTGTCTGAGGTCTGTTCATGCTTAGACTGAGGCTATGCATTTGGCAGGAGAGCCCCAGAAGTGATGTTGGTACTTCTCAGTGCATCATATCAGGGAACGTGACACCAATATGTTGTGTCCTCATTGCTTCCAGGCACAGAGAGTGCTTCCTTTCCCCAGGTCCTGGTTGTCTGTCTGGAAAAGATGCCCTCTGCACTTCTGCACTGAGGAATGTAAGGGTTAAGACAATGATATATTGAGGTTATTATACGTTTGAAAATAGTCATTAAAAACCAATACTCTGGACGGGCCACAGTGGCTCAGTAGCAGAGTTCTCACCTGCTGTGCCAGAGACCCAGGCTCAATTCCCAGTGCCTGCCCATGCAAAAACAAACAAACAAACAAAAAAATCCAATACTCTTTGTTCTCTTTCCCTTTTTCTTCTCTAGTTCTTCAGTTTGGATTCACAACTATCTTTGTGGCAGCTTTTCCTCTAGCACCACTTCTGGCCTTACTGAATAACGTCATTGAAATCCGACTTGACGCTTACAAATTTGTCACACAGTGGAGGCGACCTCTAGCTTCGAGGGCCAAAGACATAGGTAAGGTGCATTGAGGTGTGATGTTTAAAAGATACCAACCATGTGACGGATAAAGTAGGAAAAAACACCAACTTTAGATCACTCTGAGATGAGTCGACTAATTCTTGAAAAAAAAGATATGTTGACTTTAAATATTATTAGACAAGAAGTAAAAGTTGCCCTTTTGGAAATTTATCATTTCTAGTGCTAGAGAATTTGTGCTTAAATGAATTCCCAGTTTATTTCTATCTTAAGATTTTAGAATCTAAAAATTTGATTTATTTTTATCACTTATTTCCTTTTTAATTAGTTCACTTTGTTTTGCTCTTCCCTGAATGTTTACCTGAGTTACACAAAGTATAATCCAGTTTTTCCAGCAGCAGAGATGGCCTATGGTCTTTGACTAGTGGTGCAGAGTTGAATAAGGTGCGGACATCTTGAGAGCTCCCTGAATTCAGAGATTGTCTTTTATTCATTTCTGCATTTGTTGCTTAGCATGGTGCAGGTTCTCAGCCAGTGTGCCTGGGAGAGAGTTGAATGTGGGTAGTTTGGGTTCATAGTGTTTTCTTATTGTATTGGGGTTTTTTTTTGTATTGCAACTTTTTTATCATAAAATTTACTATTTTATTACACCTCAGTGGTATTATTTTTCCACAATATTTTGCTACCATCAGCACTATCCATTATCAAAAACATTTTCATCAGCCAAGCAAAAACTCTGACCCCATTAAGCAATATATCTCCCTTCCCCCCTTCTCCCGCTTCTGGTAATTCTCATCTACTTTCTGTGTCAATGAATTTGCTTATTCTAGATATTTCATATAAGTAGAATCATGCCATATGTCCTTTTGTGTCTGGCTTATTTTGTTTAGCATGTTTTCAAGGTTCGTCCATGATGTGGTATGTATCAGCACTACATTCCTTTTTACGACTAAGTAATATTCCGGTGCATGATTCGATCACATTATGTTTATCCAGTCACCTGCTGATAGACACTTGGGTTGTTTCTGTCTTTTGCCTATTGTGAGTTTGTGCCACAGTGGCCTTTTAGCCTCTACATGAAACAAACATGCATTTAGTAAGCACCTACTCTGGGACAGCATGTCAGGGACAGGGCCTCCAAACTGAACAAAAGTGCCACATCACTGAAGAGCCTGCAGTCTGGTGACCCGCTTGCATTGCACGTGCCCATCTTAGTAGAAGGTGTTTCAGAACCTTCTCACCGACCACAGTTCTCTGACTTGTGTCTGAGCCCCAGTTATGAAGTCACAAGCATTGGCACTCCCACAGACACTCCTTCAGTGCCAGGGCATTTGTGAACATAGATTCTTGCCGCTGGTTCCAGGTGCCAGCATTTGGGAAGATGAAGAGACCAACGGATGGAAAGAACTACTAAAAATTAGTTTCTCCAATTGTGTTCATACTGCCTACCTCCACTGTTATGCCTGGAACTGATATGACACTTTCTCTTTGAACAGGAATTTGGTATGGAATTCTGGAAGGCATCGGGATTCTCTCTGTCATCACTAACGCGTTTGTCATAGCGATAACCTCTGACTTCATTCCCCGCCTGGTGTACGCTTACAAGTACGGACCTTGTGCGGGTCAAGGAGAAGCTGGACAGAAGTAAGTTCACCTCAGGACCATCATGAGCTGGCTGCCACCCAGGCATTGTGTGCTGGTGGGGACTCAGCCCGAGGGCCCCACGCTGGGATGGAGGGGCACAAGCCCAGCACGGGAAGGCTTGTGATGAAAGTGTGTTAAAGCAAACACATCCTGGTCTGCTGAGGGGTGGGCGGCCACAAATCTGACACCTTTTAGATGAAACCCAGTGTGAGACTTGTGATCGCTCATTTTCCTGCCCCCAGCCCCCACCTGCTATGACCTCAGAAATGTGTGTTATGCTAATGTGTGTGGCAAAAAAAGTGATACATGGCGCAGTGTAGAGTTATGCCATTTTTATGAGTTTGCAAAAGGATGATTATAACCTGATTCATCATGTGTTATGATATGTAGACTGCAGATTTTACAGGGGAAATACGCAGCCATCTGCTGAGCACTCCATAGGTGATTGGTGAATATTTGTGGGATAAGTAAGTAAATGATCCTTTCAGCGTTTGACTTAACCAGCGTGCATAAAGTTGGACTCTGTCCCCCTCCCCACCCCTCTGCTGGGGCGATGCCCCGTGGCTCAGAGCCCTCTCCTCACAGGCCTGGCTGCCTGGGAAGTGGAGGTGTCTGGAACACTACTAGCCTGAGCAGTGTCTGTATAAGCCCAGGCAAACTGAGTGGACTGAACCCCTGGGGGCCCTGACTAGTTGACATCACTTCTGTGGCTCCCCAGTGCCAGGGTGCTTTGTTTCTGGGCAGATAAACTTAGACAAAATTCTAATATGTCCCCTAGTGCTCATTCTGTACTCTGCCAGAACCTTAGAAAAAGGCCAAGAAGTCTTAGCATACATTAAAAGGAGGAAAATCCCTGTTTAGTTAAAGCCAAAACAATAAAATTCTAATTGTGGGATTTGATGTGTGAAGGTCACTATGGAACCATCCACATGGCAGCGGCTGCTCAGTCAGTCTCGCCTACCCGTGCACAGGCCTGAGCCAAACTAAATCACACACACACACACACACACACACACACACATACACACCCCCCAGCCACTGTAGCTCAGTCAGCCCCAAGGGGTAAATGCCACTGAACAGGAGGCCCATCTGCAAGGATTCAGACACCGCCCACCCGAAATTAGCTCAGGCTTCACAGGCCCAGGGCACAGCCCTCCAGACTGCCTGACTTCAGACTCCTGATGCAAATTAGAGGTTTCCCAGGGCCACCCGCGCTGCTGATCAGGCTACAAATTCAGGGGTTCCTAGTAGCCCCTCAGTTAGACTCACAGAATCAAAGAACACTCTATACTTAAGTTTTATTATAGCAAAAAAGATGCAAACAAGGAGCCAATTGAAGAGGTGCGTGGTGCACAGTCTAGGGGGTCTCGGATGCGGGGAGTCCCCTCCCCAAGCAGTCGTCCCCTATTGCATCCAAGTGTATTAGGAAATCAGGGGCACTCACTCGAGCTTTGTGCCCAGGGTTTTTATCAGTCTCATCATGGCAAAGATAAACTAAGTCATTTAAAATGTTCTTAAAGTTTATTTGGGCACTAATCAATTCAAGCAGCACCAAAAAGGAAGTGGCAAGGAGCTCTGCCTGGGAAGTGGAAAGGGGAGGCTTGTATGGAACAGACATGGACACAGCCGAGGAAATGTTCTGAATGGCTGGCAGGCACTTTCCATTTCACGTAGGGGGTCTTCAGAGTGGAGAGTAGCTGATCCGTCTTGTACACTTGTCCGTTCTGAGAAGCCGTGTGTGCTGGACCCAAGCTGGTTTCTCACCAGGCATAGCGTGTCTGGAACGCTGTAGGGTGCTCCCCATTGTTCCGTTTTCTGGGAAAGCCCCGGCAGGTTGCTCGGTCTTGTCTTCTGGAAGATCCTTTCTTGGACAGTGGTTCCTCCTGTGACTCCCAGTGCAGGCAGCGTTTGACTTAACCAGTGTGCACAAAGTTGAACTCTGTCCCCCTCCCCACTCCTCTGCTGGGGCGATGCCCCGTGGCTCAGAGCCCTCTCCTCACAGGCCTGGCTTCCCAGCACAGCCAGCCCCATCCTAATAACACCCCACTCCGTTAGCATAAAGGGCAGCATGGAGACCGCTGGGAATAACAAAAGTCACCCCGGCACTAGGGGGCACCCCAGAGGCTCAGTTACCCACAAGGGGCCTGGACAAAAGCCAGCCTCTCTTGGGAGGCCAAATTCCTTACTACACATCACTCAAGTCTGCCGAATTCATGTATACCGGTCCTGGGTCCAGTTTCATAATTAATCCTCTATAAATGCACCAAGGCAGATGATTGGGGCATGTGGGGAAAGCTCACCATGCGAATGTTTGAAGAGCCTTCATTTACGCTGCTTACTGAAATAGCAGTGTGGCCATTAGACACCAATGATCTAGCAACTTCAAATGAGCGTACCATCCAATTTAAAGACAGAGCTGAAGATTTAGGTTATACTCCCAGGCATTTTCTAAACAACTTTTATCAATATTTTCTACTTGATTTAGACTAAAAAGCTTCCTTTCCTTCAACTTTCACCTGTTTCCCATTTGGTTCTCAAAATAGCCCTGGCATGGGACATGTATTACTATCCTTGCTTAGAGAAGCAGAAAAAGATGAAAGGTTCAGGAATGGAGAGCCTGGGCCAGGTCTGTGACCCCGTGTGCAGCTGCTTTCCCCAGGCCATGGCTAATGAGGAGTGCTTTAGCTCAGTCAACAGTAAACCCACCCAACCTTAAACCCTAAAGGTCACTGCAGTCCCTTAACTCCCAGTATGATGAAATCCATGGGGTCTGGGTTTGTGTGCACGTGTGCGCGTGTGTGTTGGTAAATGGGGCCAGCTGTGTGCAGTAGATAGTAAATATAAGCCTTAGAATGTTGACAGCCTACTAGATTGAAGACATTGTTTCATTGTGATTAAAGTTTATCTAGTAGCCTTCTTAATTCAGTTTTTTGTGTCTCCCAGGGCTACTGTTAAGAAACTTTTCTCTTTGACTTACGCCTTCTGCCACTTTCAGTATTTACAGATTTAGCTTTCATCTTTTAATTGCATTGGTTCTTTTCTCATTTTCAGATAGTTGCACTTGTATGTGCTTCTTCATGAATCTTACTTTCTGCCTCACAGCCCTTGTTTTTCCAATTTAGAAATGCTTTCGAAATTATTGAGCTCATAGAGGAGCATCATTGTCAAATCACAGGCTGTTGAGGGCGTGTGGGCAGACATCATAAAATCCTCTTATTTTGATTTAGTCCAGCTGTGGAAAGGCCACATTTCAATTTAAACTGACCCCAAATCAAAAGTGCTCCGTAGAAATAAACTACCTTGTCTTTCTGCAAAAAGCCAGCCTCCATCCCATTCCCTTACTGCTCGTTCCACTGTCCCTGGCTTCTCTGCCATGACAAGGTCAGGCGGTGTCGGGGCCGCTGGGCTCCCTGCCCGCACCCTTTGTGCCGGCCAGGGCCCGGACTGCCCCCGTGAGTTCTGCTATCCTGCAGCTGTCCCCCCGTGCATCTCCGCGACTCCATGTCTCGGGCTGTCCACCCCCCCCCCCCCGTGCATCTCCGCGACTCCATGTCTCGGGCTGTCTCCCCCCCCCATGCATCTCCGCGACTCCATGTCTCGGACTGTCCCCCCCCCCGTGCATCTCCGCGACTCCATGTCTCAAGCTGCTCCCCCCCCCCCGTGCATCTCCGCGACAACATGTCTCGGGCTGTCCCCCCCCATGCATCTCCGCGACTCCATGTCTCAAGCTGTCCCCCTTGCTGTGCATCTCCACGACTCCATGTCTCAAGCTGTCCCCCTTGCCGTGCATCTCCGCGACAACATGTCTCGGGCTGTCCCCCCCCCCGTGCATCTCCATGACTCCATGTCTCAGGCTGTCCCCCCCCCCGTGCATCTCCACGACTCCATGTCTCAAGCTGTCCCCCTTGCCGTGCATCTCCGCGACAACATGTCTCGGGCTGTCCCCCCCCCCCCCGTGCATCTCCATGACTCCATGTCTCAGGCTGTCCCCCCCCCCGTGCATCTCTGTGACTCCATGTCTCAGGCTGTCCCCCCCGTGCATCTCCGCGACTCCATGTCTCGGGCTGTCCCCCCCCCCGTGCATCTCCGCAACTCCATGTCTCGGGCTGTCCCCGCCCCGTGCATCTCCGCGACTCCATGTCTCGGGCTGTCCCCCCCCGTGCATCTCCGCGACAACATGTCTCGGGCTGTCCCCCCCGTGCATCTCCGCGACAACATGTCTCGGGCTGTCCCCCCCCCCGTGCATCTCCGCGACAACATGTCTCGGGCTGTCCCCCCACCCCGTGCATCTCCATGACTCCATGTCTCGGGCTGTCCCCCCCATGCATCTCCGTGACTCCATGTCTCGGGCTGTCCCCCCCGTGCATCTCCGTGACTCCATGTCTCGGGCTGTCCCCCCCGTGCATCTCCGCGACTCCATGTCTCGGGCTGTCCCCCCCCCCCCCCGTGCATCTCTGCTTCTCCAAGCACAGTCTGCCAACGCTGGGGCGCAGCGAGCAGGTGGCAGGCTTCAAGGCGAGGAAGGTGTTCACAGTTCTCAGCTGTCAGGAAGTGAAAGGAGAACCGTGGTGCGGGCAGCACTCTCCACGTTGGGAGTACACGTTCACTCCTTTAAAAGATGGACAAGCAGGGAACATCAAAATGGAAGTTTTCAAGTGATTTCAACTTTCACCTTGAGACAGTCCTTCTCTGGCCTGGCCTAACTGCGCTGCTACCAGGCTGTTTGTTTACAAAATGAGGCGCTCCCTCTTTCAGGCTGTGCTCAAGTGGGGCCTTCGGAAAACAGCTTTGAAAACTAAAATTGCTTCTGGGAAGGCATCAGGAGACAAAAACTATGAAGTAAGATTGAAGCTGAATACTATAAAATGCTCTGTCAATCAGAGCTACAAGTTCAGTCATCAAACTAAACATTTTTCCAGACAGCACAAATAATCAATTTGACCTTTTCCCCCACTGCATATAATAAACTCAGGGACCCAAGGCTCAAATTTTCACAGAATTAACCACAAATATCTTATTTCATAAGCTGTAAATAATGTATTTGGACAAACTTTAAATCAATTAAATAAGGCAACACCATAACCAACAGCAAAGCTGTATTTTAAAAGATGAAGTTTGCTGTACAGAGGTCTTTCCTTTTTCATAATATCTGACATTTTATTGCAACAAGTCCTAAGTCTCTGTTGGCCCATCATCCTCAAGCTTTAGATTTGACTTGACATGCATAACTCGCCCTCATTTTCCCTAACTTTGTCATCCTGGAATTCCTATCTCCTCGTTATCTGCATCACAGTGTTTAAAGCCTCCGAGGCAAATTTGTTAACACAATTCAAAAGACTTTCTGTGGTGAATTTCATCTGAATCCACAAACCCAAAAGTCACTTTCTGATTCTGTGCTTCCCTCTTAGAACTGATTGCCCTGCACATCCCTTTCCCCTGTGTTAAAGGATTACAAACAATAGGTAATGAGCGCTTACAAGCAGGAGGCTCACGTTTCAGTAAGTGGGATCTTGTCAGTGGTTACTGGAAGCAGCACGCAGCCCAATCAAACAATGCTACCCTTATTGAGACATTCCTAAATCTCCTATCTTGGAGATGCTTCAGGGGCCAGCTTTTAACCCTATAAGAAAACTGGCACCATTACTTTATAGTCACAAGATAATCCTTCCTTGGTCTGACACTTTTTTCTCGGTACCTCTCCCTCCTCCCTGTCTTCCCTCTTTCTCACTTGGCGCTGTGGTGGGCACTGTGAGGAAATTTGGAACTCTTGACAGCAAACTGAATGCTAGGATAAGAGCTGCTGCTGAGTGACACGTGGGTGCCATTGGCTGAGCTCTGTGCGGCAAAGTGAGGGAGATTTCATTTCCCCGAATGGATGACTGCCTGACCATCTGATGTTGGCAATAGTTACGAACCTACCCTATGAGTGCTGTCTCTTCAGCATTGCCAGTCCCTCTTCTTTCCAGGTTATGCATGTGATGGAAGGTTGGCTCACACAGTACATAACTGTGCATCTCTGTACTAGGTCTTCGTTCAATGCTTTACGCCCAGAAAGAGTAAGCACCTATTAAAGATATGATTTAAACTTGGATTTATGACTAATATTACATACGTATGCTTAATAAATAGATTCAGAGACAGGGGTGAGGGCTGTCCATGGGACAGTTGTTTCGTTTGAGTTTAGGCTCCCTTAATTGAATGTGTGAAGAGAATACCCATTACACAGTAGCCTCGAGCTGGCTGGTTTGAGAGATCATGAATATTCCATTTCAGTGCTGGGCCTGGGTTCTTTGCCAGTTTTCAGAGCACCTTTTCCTCCCACCACTTGGCTCCTGAGAGGACTCTGCTATGTTTTGTATTTCATAGAAACTGGCCCCCTCTCTGTGGCACCTAATAATCATCTAGTGCTAATTTGTTTTCATGTCTAGTCCAAGGCAGTACGGAGACAGAGACACTTCCCCCTTCCAGGTGTGTCTGTGTATGTATGTGTTTTTGTGTGTGTGTATCTGTGTGTCGGTGGGGCGGGGGGTGAGTCCTGCTGCCTGCTGCATATCACACACCCACTGACCACTCAGTTCACCCACGAGCAACTTCAGAAATAGGTCTCTCTGCTTAGTTCATGTCTTTTTGGGCTGTGACAAAACAGAGATTAGTCTTGAGCGAGGTAACCTGCAGAGCCTCTCAGACCTATTTTTGCACTTCTCATTTAGGCATGGAATGCAGCAGCTTGACATGGCCACGTTTCCTTTGATAAAGCCAGACATGTTAATGAAGAGAATCTGAAGACTGTGATTTATTCATTCAATCAATATTTATTTATTGACTTTCTGCCAGGTGCAAGAACTAAATAAAATGTATTCATTTTATACCAGTTGTTAACATTTATTAAGATCTTGCTAAAGGCTAAGCACTGTTCTACATGCTTTCATAGATCATTTAATTTAATCCCCAAAATGACCCTATGAGGTGAGCATTCTTGTCCCTTAGAGAAGATATGTAACTTTGCCAATATTATGTAGTTATGAAGCAACAAAGGTAAGATGTGACCCCCAGTGCGACAGCTGTGAATATCGCGCTATACAAAATGAAAGCCATGTCCTCATGAAGCTTTTTATCCCAAGGAAGTCCAGGGCAGTGGTTTAATTCCTGGTCCATTCAGAAGACCTTGAGAGAATCTCTGGTAGTTTAGTTTCCCTCCAATCAGACCATTTTAATTCAGTATTTACTGGATTCCTGCACTGCACGAGACTGTTCTAGCCCTTGGATAAAAATACCGAAGACCCCTGCTCTACCGCCAAAGAAACGCAGTCCAAAGGAGAGACCCACAGTTGATCTACATTATTCACAGATTCCACAGTAATGAATTTGCCTGCTCACTGAGATTTTAATAGCCCCCAAATCAGTGCCTGCAGCACTTTCACAGACACCTGCAGAAGAGTAATTAATTAGTCACTAGGCTCACACGTTCCCCTCTGAGGCCAAACAAGAGGACACCCTGCCTTCTTTCAGCATTCATGATGTCAAAACGCGTCTGCTCCTTTCAGGGCATATTTACCGCCACACTTTCCATATTTGGGGGCTTGTTATCGGTGATTTTGCTGTTTAAAATGGTCTCTACCATGTTGCTCCAGTGCTGTCTGATGTTGCTGAGTGCAGGAAGCTGCGAGAAGCCCACCAAGAAGACTCGTGTGTTAGATAAGCTTCTTTCGGGCGTGATTCCGTATTACTGAATCAGCAATATATATTAAGTAAGGTATCTTTGTAAATGGAAACACACATTGAAGAAGGTCTCCCCGTTTCCCCTAGGAGCAATGGTTCAGTAGTGTGTAAGTCAGTGTTTGTGGTAATTTTATAGCCCGTAACTACTGTGAACATCAAAAATCAACTGTAAATGTGTGCAGCCAATTCTAGTGCATACTGTGTGGTAATTGTGACCCAAGACCACAGAGGAAAAGGAGTGAGGCTTTCTATAAGTGATCAGAGAGTCTTCCCAGAAGAGTGGCGTTTGCCCGTTCACGGCTGCTCCTTCCACATGAAAAGAAAGAAGTGAACACATTCCCAGAAGAAAAGAAAACCTGGACAGAATCTTGAAATCTACGATGCATTCACGCGAAGAGTCTAGCATTGCCGGGGCATGGGATGTGAGTTGGGGATAATGTGCGTATTATTAATGAAGGAGGCACTGCCTCACATGTAATTTATGCCAATGCATAAAATGTTCTCACCTTCGCCGAGGCGCGCGGGCCTTACCGGGCGGGGTGGCAAGCGGCCGGAGTTACTCCCTTCCCCCTTCCCGGGCCGGCTGGGAGAATTGGAGAGGCGGTCCCCTGAAACCAAGGCGACTGGCGCCCACACCACGCACAGCCCCCGGATCAACTGAGAGAATTGGATCGGAAACCCCCAGGCCGCGGAGAACGGTGACCCCGTGACTCCCGGGGAACGTGCACTCTCTCGGGCGGGCCGCTGCCGCTGGCACCCTCCTGCCACGCTTGTTGCCCAGGGCCGACTAGGAAATTCGGACGGGCTCTTTCCCTGGCTGCGGCGACCAGCAACCCTCCCTGCGTTCGGACTCTGGGCCGGCTCAAGCCGCTTCGGCTAGCGAACCCCCAGGACGGCGAGAGTTTTCCAAAGTTTAAGGTCCCACAGCACCTTTTACTGGTGGGACCCACAGACAAACGTGTGCCACGAGCGCCACCTACTGGGCAGGATAAGAAAAACAGAACCCAGAGATTTCACAGAAAAATATTACAACCTTGCTGGGTCCAACACCAAGAGAAATCTGAATAAATGCCCAGACGCCAGCAGCAGAAGATAACTGTCCACGCTCAAAAGATTGAGAATATGGCTCAGTCAAAGGAACAAACCAATAGCTCAAATGAGACACAAGAGCTGAGACAACTAATGCTGAATATACGAACAGAAATGGAAAACCTCTTCAAAAATGAAATCGATAAATTGAGGGAGGACATGAAGAGGACATGGGCTGAACATAAAGAAGAAATAGAAAAACTGAAAAAACAAATCGCAGAACTTATGGAAGTGAAGGATAAAGTAGCAAACATAGAAAAAATAATGGATAGCTACAATGATAGATTTAAAGAGACAGAAGATAGAATTAGTGATTTGGAGGATGGAACATCTGAATTCCAAAAAGAAACAGAAACTATAGGGAAAAGAATGGAAAAATTTGAACAGGGTATCAGGGAACTCAAGGACAATATGAACCGCACAAATATACGTGTTGTGGGTGTCCCAGAAGGAGAAGAGAAGGGAAAAGGAGGAGAAAAACTAATGGAAGAAATTATCACTGAAAATTTCCCCACTCTTATGAAAGACCTAAAATTACAGATCCAAGAAGTGCAGCGCACCCCAAAGAGATTAGACCCAAATAGGCGTTCTCCAAGACACTTACTAGTTAGAATGTCAGAGGTCAAAGAGAAAGAGAAGATCTTGAAAGCAGCAAGAGAAAAACAATCCATTACATACAAGGGAAACCCAATAAGACTATGTGTAGATTTCTCAGCAGAAACCATGGAAGCTAGAAGACAGTGGGATGATATATTTAAAATACTAAAAGAGAAAAACTGCCAACCAAGACTCCTATATCCAGCAAAATTATCCTTCAAAAATGAGGGAGAAATTAAAACATTCTCAGACAAAAAGTCACTGAAAGAATTTGTGACCAAGAGACCAGCTCTGCAAGAAATACTAAAGGGAGCACTAGAGTCAGATACAAAAAGACAGAAGAGAGAGATATGGAAAAGAGTGTAGAAAGAAGGAAAATCAGATACGATATATATAATACAAAAGGCAAAATGGTAGAGGAAAATATTATCCAAACAGTAATAACACTAAATGTCAATGGACTGAATTCCCCAATCAAAAGACATAGATTGGCAGAATGGATTAAAAAACAGGATCCTTCGATATGCTGTCTACAGGAAACACATCTTAGACCCAAAGATAAACATAGGTTGAAAGTGAAAGGTTGGGAAAAGATATTTCATGCAAATAACAACCAGAAAAGAGCAGGAGTGGCTATACTAATATCCAACAAATTAGACTTCAAATGTAAAACAGTTAAAAGAGACAAAGAAGGACACTATATACTAATAAAAGGAACAATTAAACAAGAAGACATAACAATCATAAATATTTACGCACCGAATCAGAATGCCCCAAAATACGTGAGGAATATACTGCAAACACTGAAAAGGGAAATAGACTCATATACCATAATAGTTGGAGACTTCAATTCACCACTCTCATCAAGGGACAGAACATCTAGACAGAGGATCAACAAAGAAATAGAGAATCTGAATATTACTATAAATGAACTAGACTTAATAGACATTTATAGGACATTACATCCCACAACAGCAGGATACACCTTTTTCTCAAGTGCTCATGGATCATTCTCAAAGATAGACCATATGCTGGGTCACAAAGCAAGTCTTAACAAATTTAAAAAGATTGAAATCTTACACAACACTTTCTCGGACCATAAAGGAATGATGTTGGAAATCAGTAATAGGCAGAGTGCCAGAAAACTCACAAATACGTGGAGGCTCAACAACACACTCCTAAACAACGACTGGGTCAAAGAAGAAATTGCAAGAGAAATTAGCAAATACCTCGAGGCGAATGAAAATGAAAACACAACATATCAAAACTTATGGGACGCAGCAAAGGCAGTGCTAAGAGGGAAATTTATTGCTCTAAATGCCTATATCAGAAAAGAAGAAAAGGCAAAAATTCAGGAATTAACTATCCATTTGGAAGAACTGGAGAAAGAACAGCAAGCTAACCCCAAAGCAAGCAAAAGGAAAGAAATAACAAAGATTAGAGCACAAATAAATGAAATTGAAAACATGAAAACAATAGAGAAAATAAATAAGGCCAGAAGTTGGTTCTATGAGAAAATCAATAAGATTGATGGGCCCTTAGCAAGATTGACAAAAAGAAGAAGAGAGAGGATGCAAATAAATAAGATCAGAAATGGAAGAGGAGACATAACTACTGACCTCACAGAAATAAAGGAGGTAATAACAGGATACTATGAACAACTTTACGCTAATAAATACAATAATTTAGAGGAAATGGACGGGTTCCTGGAAAGACATGAACAACCAACTTTGACTCAAGAAGACATAGATGACCTCAACAAACCAATCACAAGTAAAGAAATTGAATTAGTCATTCAAAAGCTTCCTAAAAAGAAAAGTCCAGGACCAGATGGCTTCACATGTGAATTCTACCAAACGTTCCAGAAAGAATTAGTACCAATTCTCTTCAAACTCTTCAAAAAAATCGAAGTGGAGGGAAAACTACCTAATTCATTCTATGAAGCCAACATCACCCTCATACCAAAACCAGGCAAAGATATTACAAAAAAAGAAAACTACAGACCAATCTCTCTAATGAATACAGATGCAAAAATCTTCAATAAAATTCTAGCAAATCGTATCCAACAACACATTAAAAGAATTATACATCATGACCAAGTAGGATTCATCCCAGGTATGCAAGGATGGTTCAACATAAGAAAATCAATTAATGTAATACACCATATCAACAAATCAAAGCAGAAAAATCACATGATCATCTCAATTGATGCAGAGAAGGCATTTGACAAGATTCAACATCCTTTCCTGCTGAAAACACTTCAAAAGATAGGAATACAAGGGAACTTCCTTAAAATGATAGGGGGAATATATGAAAAACCCACAGCTAATATCATCCTCAATGGGGAAAAATTGAAAACTTTCCCCCTAAGATCAGGAACAAGACAAGGATGTCCACTATCACCACTATTATTCAACATTGTGTTGGAGGTTCTAGCCAGAGCAATTAGACAAGAAAAAGAAATACAAGGCATCAAAATTGGAAAGGAAGAAGTAAAACTATCACTGTTTGCAGACGATATGATACTATACGTCGAAAACCCGGAAAAATCCACAACAAAACTACTAGAGCTAATAAATGAGTACAGCAAAGTAGCAGGTTACAAGATCAACATTCAAAAATCTGTAGCATTTCTATACACTAGTAATGAACAAGCGGAGGGGGAAATCAAGAAACGAATCCCATTTACAATTGCAACTAAAAGAATAAAATACCTAGGAATAAATTTAACTAAAGAGACAAAAAACCTATATAAAGAAAACTACAAAAAACTGCTAAAAGAAATCACAGAAGACCTAAATAGATGGACGGGCATACCGTGTTCATGGATTGGAAGACTAAATATAGTTAAGATGTCAATCCTACCTAAATTGATTTACAGATTCAATGCAATACCAATCAAAATTCCAACAACTTATTTTTCAGAAATAGAAAAACCAGTAAGCAAATTTATCTGGAAGGGCAGGGTGCCCCGAATTGCTAAAAACATCTTGAGGAAAAAAAACGAAGCTGGAGGTCTCGCGCTGCCTGACTTTAAGGCATATTATGAAGCCACAGTGGTCAAAACAGCATGGTATTGGCATAAAGATAGATATATCGACCAATGGAATCGAATAGAGTGCTCAGATATAGACCCTCTCATCTATGGACATTTGATCTTTGATAAGGCAGTCAAGCCAACTCACCTGGGACAGAGCAGTCTCTTCAATAAATGGTGCCTAGAGAACTGGATATCCATATGCAAAAGAATGAAAGAAGACCCATCTCTCACACCCTATACAAAAGTTAACTCAAAATGGATCAAAGATCTAAACATTAGGTCTAAGACCATAAAACAGTTAGAGGAAAATGTTGGGAGATATCTTATGGATCTTACAACTGGAGGCGGTTTTATGGACCTTAAACCTAAAGCAAGAGTACTGAAGAAGGAAATAAATAAATGGGAACTCCTCAAAATTAAACACTTTTGTGCATCAAAGAACTTCATCAAGAAAGTAGAAAGACAGCCTTCACAATGGGAGACAATATTTGGAAATGATATATCAGATAAAGGTCTAGTATCCAGAATTTATAAAGAGATTGTTCATCTCAACAACAAAAAGACAGCCAACCCAATTACAAAATGGGAAAAAGACTTGAACAGACACCTCTCAGAAGAGGAAATACGGATGGCCAAGAGGCACTTGAAGAGATGCTCAATGTCCCTGGCCATTAGAGAAATGCAAATCAAAACCACAATGAGATATCATCTCACACCCACCAGAATGGCCATTATCAACAAAACAGAAAATGACAAGTGCTGGAGAGGATGCGGAGAAAGAGGCACACTTATCCACTGTTGGTGGGAATGTCAAAGGGTGCAACCACTGTGGAAGGCAGTTTGGCGGTTCCTCAAAAAGCTGAATATAGAATTGCCATACGACCCAGCAATACCATTGCTAGGTATCTACTCAAAGGACTTAAGGGCAAAGACACAAACGGACATTTGCACACCAATGTTTATAGCAGCGTTATTTACAATTGCAAAGAGATGGAAACAGCCAAAATCTCCATCAACAGAAGAATGGCTAAACAAACTGTGGTATATACATACGATGGAATATTATGCAGCTTTAAGACAAGATAAACTTATGAACCATGTAATAACATGGATGGACCTAGAGAATATTATGCTGAGTGAATCCAGCCAAAAACTAAAGGACAAATACTGTATGGTCCCACTGATGTGAACGGACATTCGAGAATAAACTTGAAATATGTCATTGGTAACAGAGTTCAGCAGGAGTTAGAAACAGGGTAAGACAATGGGTAATTGAAGCTGAAGGGATACAGACTGTGCAACAGGACTAGATACAAAAACTCAAAAATGGACAGCACAATAATACCTAATTGTAAAGTAATCATGTTAAAACACTGAATGAAGCTGCATCTGAGCTATAAGTTTTTGTTTTTTTTTTGTTTTGTTTTGTTTTGATTTTACTATTATTACTTTTATTTTTTTCTCTATATTAACATTCTATATCTTTTTCGGTTATGTTGCTAGTTCTTCTAAACCAATGCAAATGTACTAAGAAATGATGATCATGCATCTATGTGATGATGTTAAGAATTAATGATTGCATATGCAGAATGGTATGATCTCTAAATGTTGGGTTAATTTCTTTTTTTCCGTTAATTAAAAAAAAAAAAAAAGAGAGAGAAGGGATAATTGGAGCTGAAGGGATACAGACTGTACAACGGGACTGGATATAAAAACTCAGAAATGGACAGCACAATACTACCCAATTGTAATGCAATTATGTTAAAACACTGAATGAAGCTGCATGTGAGGTATAGGTTTTTTGTTTTTGTTTTTTTTGTTTTTTTTTCTTTCTATTATTGTTTTAATTCTTATTCTGTTGTCTTTTTATTTCTTTTTCTAAATCGATGCAAATGTACTAAGAAATGATGAATATGCAACTATGTGATGTTATTAAGAATTACTGATTGTACATGTAGATTGGAATGATTTCTAATTGTTTTGTTAATTCTTTTTTTAATTAATAAAAAAAAAAAAAAACCTCTAAAAAAAAATGTTCTCACCTGTTTCACTGAAGCATTAATTTGGGCAATGATGTTCTGAGTCCCAGCTGCAGTGCCTGTGACAAAGGTGGGCCCGCCAAAGGCACTCACAAGTGCGGTGACTTCTAGGAGGTAGAACATTAGGGAACTGGATGCAGAGAAGGCAATCAGATTTGTAACCACAGACTCCTTCTTCTCTTGTAGGTGCATGGTTGGCTATGTGAATGCCAGTTTGTCTGTGTTTCGAATTTCTGACTTTGAAAACCGATCTGAGCCCGAGTCTGACGGCAGTGAATTCTCGGGGACGCCTCTCAAGTACTGCAGGTGGACGTGGCATTCTGCCTGAGTTGGGTGCTCTACGATGGGGGGTGGTGAGGGCGGGGCTCAGGCAGCCCCTTCTTGCTAAGTGGAGTTAAAGCAGTGATGCTCACCTTTGACTGCAAACTAGAACCACCTGGGGAGGTGGCATACCGGCCCTTGCCCGAGCTGCAACTCGGAGAGTTACAATGGAATCTCTGGGGTGGGACCCAGCATCAGTACCGTTAAACTTCCCAGGTGAAGCCAAAGTTGAGAACTACTGGTTTAGACAGAAAAACTGAAAATACACACGGTGAAGGGACTCAGGAAGCGCCTCTAAGTGGT
Organism: Tamandua tetradactyla; assembly: GCF_023851605.1. Taxonomy (NCBI): domain Eukaryota; kingdom Metazoa; phylum Chordata; class Mammalia; order Pilosa; family Myrmecophagidae; genus Tamandua; species Tamandua tetradactyla. The sequence continues at coordinate 171,103,610 of NC_135333.1, forward strand.
TTGAGTGACAGCTGCTCTTTGTTCTGCTTCTCGCCACTCTTCCCCTTTCCACCCCATACCACATAACACCCCATTTCCAAATGCCGAACAGCTCAGATAAGCAAAGGGTTCCAGCTTGTCTCAGGTTGCGCCTCAGGAGCATTTGAAGTACGGTCATATTCCCAAACTGGCTCACTCGCTAAGAGGAAGTTAATTAAGCTGCATCTCTCAGTCCTGCTTTAGTGAATACTGTGGCGTAAAAAGTTTATGGAGTCAATATATCTTTATCTAATATTCCATCTTATACACAATTAAAACGTACTTCCCTTTCTCTTCTAGACTTTATTTGGACTATATTTGAAATGTAGGTAGCTAAAGTTGACCAAAAGAATCAGATTTGTTATCTTAATTGCAGAAAACAGAGTTCCCAGTTTTTCAGTAGCTGTGCTCTGCAAATAGTAAAAAGTTAGAATGGTCCATGTGAACTTTCAGTACTGTATAAAATACTTCTCCCTAAAATTCCATGTCTACGACAGGAACCATATGGGTACCTATGATGTAAGCATATATTAGAAAGACCAGTGTTTTAATTCTCTAGTCATCATCATCATGGCGAATACCAGCTGTTTGAGGTCACTAACTAGATTCATTTTTCTTAATTTCAGCAGCAGGCACTGGTAAATATCACCTTAATGGCAGTCTAATCACGATACATTGCTAATACCTTCCATAGGCACCAGTAATAATTGAGATGATGAGTCTCATGGTGATTCATTCTCGAGATGCTCATGGGGATGGTGATGGTGGAAGCTCTTATTTTTGTAGTCCATGACACTTTTCAGAGATACTCTGTATAGGAAGTTCCTCTGTGTTCTCATGTAAATCACGACTGGCCTTGTAGGCACTCTTAAATGAGACCCTGGAGAGTCATGATATCATCCAGACAGGGGAAATCAGTATGTCTGCAGAGCAGGACTGCTGAGACAGCAATAATGTCCAGATCTGTCCACATTTCTGGAGCCAGTGAAAAGAACACCGAGTTCAAATTCGAGTTTTACCATTAAAATATATATATGTGGATGATATTGGGAGAGTCAGTTTTTACTGCTTGGTTTCCTCACCTGTGCTAATGGTAATAGGGAGGGCGAAGTGCTGTCACGTAGATTAAAGTTCCTCAGATAGCACCTGGCCCCTAGTAGGTGCTCAACAAATAGGTGTGCTGACGCACGTCAAGGAGCATGCAGTAGGCAAGGCTCTTAGCAGCAAGTGGCAGAAACCCAGTGTAAATTGACAAGCAAAAAGACACTGGTTTTGTCACGTGGAGGTTCCAGGGTTGACACTCATGATTGATTCTGGTGACTGGAGGTTCAAGGGTTGATGTTAGCTTTGACAATGGCTGCACCCAAAGCTTTAAGCAGTGTCATCAGGGCACCGTCTCTGCTGGCTGGCTCTCTTTTGCTCCACTGACTTCATTCTCAAACAGGCTCTTTCCACACAGTACATGACAGCCACTGGCTGCTTTAGACTCATCTCCTGTTGGCTTAGTGATCATCAACTAGTGATAGTTTTAGCAAAAGTCATGGTGCTAAGTCTCACCAATCAGATGTGATCATCTTTTGAGCTGCAGTCAGGAGAAGGAACTAGTCCCACCCCAACCCACATGGATGATTCCCCAGAGGAGAAGAGCTATTCTGTCACCAAAAGAAGAGTGTAAAACAACAGCATAACAGCAGATGTCTAGCATAAATAAATTTTTCAAACTTTTCTCCCACGAAGGAGGACCACGTATGGGGAAGGAAGAGATTTGGGAATCAGAAAAATCCTAGTTTGGGATGTAACGTCCTCTCTGTATTTGTAGGTACCGCGACTACCGTGACCCTCCTCATTCACCGATGCCCTATGGCTACACCCTGCAGTTCTGGCACGTCCTAGCAGCTCGGTTGGCTTTTATCATTGTGTTTGAGGTCAGTTTTCTCAATCTGTTCCTCAATATCCTTTGAGATAAAGTAAAAAAGAACAGTGAGTAAATATAAGTTATAGGAAATTTCAATGTGATTATCTAAGAAGTAGCAGAGTAATACTTAATCACTTTTTTTATCTTCTTCCTTTTTATTCTCCTTAATTGAAGTATTTGAAATTTCTAAGAAATATTTGAAAATATTCTTGATTGTTAATGAACAAATCAGGAATCATTGGTTCTAAATTTACTATTCCAGAGCTATGGTTCTTAAACTTTAAGGAAAATGTAGTTTCCCCACCCCCACCTCCAGGGAGTCTGATAAATCATGTCTGTAAATTGCTTTTCACAAGACCATGAAAATGATTCTGATGCAGGTGTTCAAGAACATAGTTTAAAAAATTGTCTAGATATTACAAGTTGGACTCATCATGGCATTAATTACACCCAAGCACACGAAGAAGTATCCATTATTTAAGACTCAAAATTTATTTTAAAACATAAAATCTACCTAGCAAATACCTATGTTATCTGTCAATAAAAATACATCATGTATTTTCTTTTAGTCTTTATGAAAATTGCTACTAAAAATAGCTTGCATTCTGTAACTCTAGTCATAAATGGAAATTTCATCTTTTATCATATAGATTGCAGGTTGCCTCTTGGCCTGGACCAGAAGTTTTCCATGCCTTTCCTTAACTGTGTGCCTTCATTCCAGAAACCAAGAGGGAAAAAAGTCAATATTAAGCTTCCATGGGAATTGGCTTTACAATGGCTCAATATCTCTTTAATGAAGATATTTTTAACTCACCATTGTCTTAAATTTCTTCTAACAAAATTAAAAAGGGGTTGTATTCTTATCATTTGGCTTTTCAAATATAACTTCCCATTTCCTTCTAATTCATATTGTTATTAACTATTTAAAAATACTAGCAATATAATACTAGGATTGTATGACATGCATGGATCATCAAATTTACAAAGTTTTAAACAAAATTAAGTAATGCTCAACAGTATCTTTTGGGCATCATTTAATCATTATTTAGTAATTTAGAATTCTAAGGCCCATACAATTGTCACCCCATACTTTGTTGGTCATCACCATACCATGAGAGATTCTAGAGTTCCTGTTATTACTATTTCAAATTAAAAAAAAATAACAATTTACCAAAAAAAGGGTTTTTTCTTCCTGTAATAATTACTTCCCTGAAAATTCTTGGTAATTCTTAACAATCAAGATTTCTAAAGCATTTGGCAATCTACAAAGCATTTGGAAACATTCTCTTATAATTTTCATACAATTCCCCATTTTTGAAATGAAGAAATTGAGGCCCGGAGAAATTAAGCTACTAATCCTCAGGTAGACAGCTCTGAAATAGCAGAAGCTACCGTGGGCGTGCAAGCCTGGGTTTCCTGACTCCACAGTGTGCGTTCTTCTGGCGCTCGCGATTGTGGGACCCTTCCTTCTCCACCTTCTTTCTCGACTCCTCTTCTCTCCCTTCTCCCTAAGTGGAGCCGCCAGACCCAGTTCAGTCCCCCCACCCCACCTCATACTTAGGCTCTTCTTTCATCACAGCCCCTCTGCCGGCCACATCCCACCTTCCAGAAATCCCGGAGGCTCCAAATCACTGGCATGGGAGGAGTTCTGAGCCATCTGCAAAGGCTCTTTTGGGCCAAGAAGGGACACTACACCTGACTCTGTTGTGTTCTCTGTATTTATAGCACCTCGTGTTTTGCATAAAGCACCTCATTTCCTATCTGATCCCAGACCTCCCAAAAGATCTAAGGGATCGAATGAGAAGAGAGAAGTACTTGATTCAGGAGATGATGTATGAAGCAGAACTGGAGCGTCTCCAGAAGGAGCGAAAGGAGAGGAAGAAAAATGGAAAAGCACATCACAACGAGTGGCCGTGACCAGGTGGGTGCCAGGCCTTCTCGTGCTGGGACACCACTCCACGTGGGAGGGGTGGTTCACTCCCCGCAGCAAAGCTTGACATTGTGGTACTGACAGGGTTCAAAATATGCCCCTTAGGAGTTTCCAGTACCAGCTGTTTCTTACTCTCATAATTGCACATTTAATTTGCTCTCCCACACCCCTCCTGTGACTGACTCTTCTCTGCCTGCATGACTCTCACCTGGTGGTCAAGAGCTTGGGGAGGTGGCCCAGGTGTTCTCTGAATAAGCCTTCCTCTCCTACTCCAGCCGTTCTGGCCTCCTTAATACCCCTAGGGAAGCAGGCCCATTCCTTCTGTTGAGGTCAGCCTTTCAGCCTCCCCTCCCAGAGGTGCCCTCCTCGCACCCACTCCTTGTCTCCTCCCGGGCTGACCCACCTCACACCACTCAAGCTGGTCCGCCCTCCGAGACTCGCGCTTTCTAAACTCCTCTGGTAGGTACTGTCAGTAGGACATAGGTTGACATTGCCTGATTTGTGTCATTACTTTAGGAACTTCGAATAATTATCAGGCTTCCCAGTCCAGGTGGAGCATCTTCAGAGCAGTCTCTGAACTGGAGTTTTATTCTTTCAAGCAGTCCAGCACAGTGCTAGGCACATGACACTCACTGAGTGTACATTCGGTTAATAAAGGGTAGATCAAAGACTGAGTGCCTTGTAAGAGAAACTCATGCTCCCTCATGCCCCATCAAAAAATTCTTGTAAGGCTTCTCTCTGGCAGGTCAGTAACTAGCTATGTGACCTTGGATAAGCTACTTCTTCAGGCCTCATTTTCCTCGGTGCTAAAATAATTAGATGAGCTTTCTGTTCTGATATTCTGCGTGTCTTATAGTATTACAGCATTTCTTTTGCCCTCTTTGTCCTTCAATTCTCTCTTTTGTTTTATTGAAAACTAACTTTGAAAACATTTTCCAAAATTTGGCCTCCAGAAGAAAAGCAAAATATGTGAAAGCAGAGTATGCTTTTCACTTTTCATAGATTAAAGCATAGTGCATAGAAGAGATCAACAGAGATGTTTGTTATTTAGGAAAGTTTTATCAACCAGATGTGTGTTCAGAGTCCAGGAGATTATTATGGCTTGGATGTGAGGGTGGGATTAGAGGAACTATTCTAAATCTCCGGCCCCAGGGATAAAAGTGGAATATAGACGATGAACCCTGGCCCTGCCCTCAATTCCAGGGTCGACCTTGGCTTCATTAGCAGCATGATGCATTTTAATACTTAGGAATTTTACAGTTTCTTGGATCTTCTCCTTGCTGGCTTGTGACTTTGATCAAATCACTTAACCTTCCTGAGCCTGCTCATCTGACAGAATTAATACACAGCTCAAATAAGGCAACAAATGCGAGACATGAACTAAACAATTAAGTGCTGTAGAACACTACAAGGACTTTGTCTTATTGTTAAGCAGTGTGTTGTAGTTGACCCAGGTTCTAGAGCTGTCTTTTCCTCTCTCTACTTTATGATCTGGGACAGAACATTTACGTGGAGCTTCACATTTGCAAAAATAAGAGTTCGACTAAACTACCTTAGGGGCCCACCTCAATTCTGTGGTTTGCCCCAAGCCTGTGGCTCCCTCACCCCTCCTCATCTCTTCCCTGGTCTGGTCAACCTCCGGAGAAACAAGGCTGACTCTAAGTGGCTAGCTATGTGGGGTTGGGAGGCAAGTATTCATGACAAGAAGCGCCCCCGGCCTGACAAGGCCCTGAGGTGTCCGTCTCCTGGCCCGGGAGCCCCATCCATGAGGGTGGGTCTGGAGGTGGATCCTTCAGCCCCCGGGGCGTCTTGAGATGACAGCAGCTCACCCAGCTGCCTGAGGACAATTTCTTGAGATCACATGAGCAGAACCACACAACAAAACTGCTTTGCGTTCTGGACCAACAGAAACTGTGATGTAACAAATATTCACTGTTTTAAGCTGGTAAAAAAGAAGAAGAAGAAGGAAAGAGAGGAAAAAAGAAGGAAGAGAATTGCTCCTGTAGGTACGGCGCCCACAGACCAACGTGCCGAATGGCCTGCCCACACCTTGGGCTGCTCCCTTAAGCTTCTGGCCCATCCTTTTGGGATGTTTTCTTCCCGAGGAGGCCATTTCTCATTTTTGTTTAAAGCATCGTGTTTGTCTGTCGGTCTATCCCTGCCCACCCCCACCCCGCGCTGGCAGGATGTCCCTTGCCTCGGACTGCTTCTCTGACTCAGTTTGTTCATTTGTAAAGCAGGACGCATAGTGTTGATTCCTATGCGCACTACCTCAGCTCGGGTTCTCTGCATGCCTTCGGTGCATAGTGAGCACAGGTACTGCACGTCACATTCTTCGGCCTGTGTGCGCACCTGTGACTGCGACGCCTTCTTCTCTTTTTTCCAGGCTCATTTCCGGGCCAAGGGCCTGAACTCTGTCCGCTTCTCCCAGCCGTGCATGGGCACACTGGCGTGGACGGCTCCCCGCGCCCCCGCAGTGCATGCCGCAGGCCCGGGCAGCAGGGGCAGGTGGACGCCCTGCGGGGGGCCGAGCGCCGTGGAGCCCCGCGGCAGGGCAGCGCACGGCTGCTCCCGCCCTGCGCCGCTCCTCACCAAGCCTGCATGCCACGGGCACTTGCATGCCCACGTTTTTAAACCAAGGGGAACTTGTATACCAGGCCTGTTTTTCAGCCTGTTTGCTACCTTTTTTGCATTCTATTCTGTGTGAATTTTACAGACACTGGGCTAAAAAGCGTGTTCAGACACCTGGACACTCATTCCTAGAATGTCATCCTGTGGTCCAACTCCATGTGGCCAGACACACACGAGACCCTGTTTACAACTTTTTCTTTCTTTTTCCTTTCTTTATTCCAGATCTTTCTGAGGAGATGATTATATGACATATCTATAGCTATGTGTATGGCCATAGATGTATTTCTGTGTGTACATATGTATAGTCATATATTCCTACATATGTACATACAAATCCAGATATATAAAGTACATAAGGATTCCTTACTTGTAAATAGCCAACAGGTACTGACATGAATGATGAGTTTTCACATTTAAATAATCATCAACATAAAGCCATGTTTAATGCTTGTATAATGTGATGCAATAAAATTTAAAATAAATTTATGCACATGGAATATTTTCAGCTGGGTCTTCTGACATTCTGTTGTGTTTTCTTTGCCTAGATGAAGAGGGAAAATAGCAGAGTGAAATCTTTTTTGAAAGGTCTACACTCTCACATACTCCCAAGAAATCACCTCACCCTGCAGAGAGTTTTCTTCCTAACCCTTCTTTTCCTTCTTGCTTCCATGCTACCCTCTTGGGGTTCCAGTAGGGCTAACTGGAAATCATTCAGAAGACCTTGGAAAATTCCATTAACACAGATAAGGAAATCTGAACTATAACTAATGTACTTATGATGATTTTAATTTCCCTGCCTACTGGTATAGCCTAGTAATGCTAAGAGAGGGGATGGCTGTCTCAAAAAAAAAAAAAAAGAAAATGAGTATTTATAAGCAATACCTATTGTTACTCTTCTTTCAGGGAAGCAGAACCTGGTTTTCAACTGTGTTCTCCTGTAGCTGCCCTAGTTGGGGTTGGGGGAAGTTCTCCCATCACATGTCCCTCAAACACCTTGGCTCTGGGTTCCCCTGAGTTGATTGTCAAAGACCCGGAGCTCCCTTAAATGGGAGCAGAGTGGCTTTGGGCAAAGTGGAACGTCAGGTATTTCCTGGTTTCATCTAGCACTCCCTCTGATCTAACATTCTTGGGCATGAAATGCTGAGCTAGCAGGGCTTAAACAACTAAGGAGATGCATTTTATGGGAATCGAAGTTGAGAAGCCATTGACAGAGTTCTCTTTTCAATCACTGGATAAGAGGTTCTGAAGTATTTCACACCAACCCTGGGGAGAAGAATTTCCAAAGAAGGTCTCAGGAGATGAAATGCAAAGAGACGCTCCAAAAGGTAACTTCCCTACAGACTCAGTGTTGTCATATTTGCTCACCAAGCCTAAAGCTCCACCTTTGTCATCCCAATAAATCCTTGGCTTTGACCCATTCACATCTGTGCTCCTCCTTGGAACAAGGAAAACGACGGGGACAGGGAAAAGAATTGTGAGCCCCTCCTTGAGTTTGGAATGTGCCATGAACAGTCAGAGCTAGGACCAGCAGGATAAATAAATCAGTAAATAGTTCTGAATGCCTCTTTCTACCTAGTCTAAGCATAAGCAGAACCTAAGAAACTCTATGGCCAGAAATTTGTTCTGCTTGTGGAATCCGCCTTTGCTCTAAGTGCCTCTGGTGATCTCAGTTCCTGATATGTTTATAACACACATTTCTTTTCTTTCCTTCCCTTCTGCCTTCCCTTTTTCCTTCCTCCCTTGTTTCCCTCCTTCCTGTCTTTCTAACAAAAGTGAATATACTTGTTCATCTTTGTATTTTGGGTACAAGAAACATGCTAATATTTTAAGATATTTTTAGGTCTATGGTATGAGGAAGGTAAATCAGGCTATAAATGGTAATTTCTGAACTGCTTTTTAGAAAATCAAATGTCTATTAGATGGATGTATAGTGGTTAAAAAAAACAATATATAGCCAGCAAAATACTAGCATATGTTCCTGATGCATTTTGTTTCTCAGTTTTGATTTGTAATATTTAAAATATAAGATATAATAAGTAGTCCACAATTTGATGATTTGCTAATTTATGTAATCTAATAAGTCTTCATAAGACTAGAATGTTAAAAAATACCCTACTTCAGTGCTATATTCTTCATATAAAACATTGGCTCTCTGGATCCCCCAGAAATAGAGTGATTCTGGACATAAAGTTATCCCTAAATTAGTGTTCCAGTTTGCTAGCTGCTGGAATGCAACACACTAGAGATGGATTGGCTTTTAATAAAAGGGGATTAATTTAGTTAAAAACGTCTAGTTCTTCAGAGGAAAGGCAGCTAACTTTCAGCTGAGGTTCTTTCTTATGTGGGACGGCACAGGGTGATCTCTGCTGGCCTTCTCTCCAGGCCTCTGGGTTCCAACAACTTTCCCCAGGGTGATTCCTTTCAGCATCTCCAAAGGCCTGGGCTGAGCTGCGAGTGCTGAGATGAGGTCTGCTGAGCTGCTTGGGCTGTGCTACATTGAGCGCTCTCATTTAAGCACCAGCCAATTAAATCAAACATTCATTGCAGCAGGCACACCTCCTAGCCGACTGCAGATGTAATCAGCAACAGATGAGGTTCACATACCATTGGCTCATGTCCACAGCAACAGAACTAGGCACCTTCAGCTGGCCAAGTTGACACCTGAACCTAACCACTGCAGTTGGTAAGGAAATTTAATCTTTGAACTGCCAAAATTTTATTTTGGCTAAATTTTAAAATGAGAATCTATAAACATACTTTGCACTTTCTAGGCTTTTTTAAACAGAGGAAACTGAAACCCACTTATCCTCCTTTTGATCATTCAGTATCATCATGGTAAATATTATTCTAATGGGCAGTAGAGACAAGTGCCTCTGCCAGGCAGCAAACTCTCCTGGGCTTTAACACTCTAGAACTTTGAATGATTCTTGGGGAGGTATTGGTAAAAGTCCCAACTCTGCATCTAGCCTTCCAAGCTGACCACCCACTTTCACAATCTTCCTTTACCTTGTGACCTCCATGCTGACCAAGTCCATCTCTTCACCATCCCCCTAACAGCAGACTCCTTCCCTCCATCCAGAGTTTCACTTAACTCTTCCTCCAACATCCATGCTATAATGTCTCCTCTCTCCTTTGCTTACTCAGAGTCTATTTCTACAGCCTTAAGGTCGACCTCAAACTCTAGCTTTTCAACAAGTATGTCTTCCAGCAAGTCCTCTGTACTGGACTCCCTCTCCTCCCCAGAGTCTCCTCTTGCACAGTCTGCCCCACTTGTTTGGGTGCTCTTCCATATGCACTGTTCCTCAGCATATCTGTTTTATTTCTCCAGATAGCTTATAAGTGACAAAGGTCAAGAACCACACCTTCACGCTCCCCAGTCCTTAGCAGAATGTGATGCCCACAGGCAACACTTCAGTCCTTCATTAAATAAATGACTCTGAAGGATGAGCACTCATATACTAGCATAAGTATACGCTTTCCTGAATATATATATATATATTTCAACATGAAAGAAACAATTGCAGGACTTCAATTTCATATAAGCTTCCAGTGATGGAACTAAAGCTACTCAGAGCATACCTGATACGTAAGTGCCCGCTATTATTTTGCCAACAAAGACACTGAATAATTTCCCAAGACTTCCCATTGACAGCCAGGATTTACACATTAATTTTATAACATTTTCATACACACAAAATGAGAGACTTACTTAACAATGTTTCTATTACAAGAGTGGTTTTAAATACTTGAAGTATTCTGTTCAGACTGGAATTCCCACTTCTTGGTAGGGAAGGACAGATGCTAGAGCCATTATCAGTGGAATCCTAGGTGTGCCCAGTCATACTCAATTTGCACTAATGTTAGTCCCCAAGAAAGTAATCATTCACTTTCATTAATTCAGACCTCACTAATTAGGAAATTGTGATCATTTCAATGGGCTGAGCTTCAAAGCAAATAATGTGAACAAAATAGAAGATATGTTCAAACCATTTTTAAAGGAATTATTAATATATAGTTTATTTACTGCTTATGAGCCCAGTTGCACTTTCCACTAATTATCACTATCCAGTAGTCCTCAAACTCTAGCAAGCATCAGCATCTCCTGGGCCCTCCTACCAGCACTCTGATTCAGCGGGTCCAGAGTTGGCCAGAAGATTGGAGTTTCTAACAAGTACCTTGGTGGCGTTGATACTGTTGGTTGGAAATCACACTGAAAATCACTGATCTAGGCAGTATTTTATTGTCATAATTTGAGTTACTTTATATATTCTATAATTCAATCTATTTTCTACAATTCAATAATATACTCTTCAGTTCTCTACAATAAATTCCATTTCCTGAGCTGATTAGTTTTCTCTGACTATATGATATTTTAGAGACTGGTAGGAATGTAGGTGGGCAGCAATTTCACCCTAGGGAAACTAAGGTAGTCTTAGTTACTCTCACAGTTATCGGTTAACTGCATCAGTCAACTCAAAGAACTGTCATTAGAGGGTTCTTAGCTGAACTGAGCACTGCCCATTTCTTCATAGATCTGGATGGTACCCCACTAAGGCCCTTCACCTTGACAACTGTGTATTCATCCAGAAGCCTGAGAATAAATCTTCTCAACTCCAACCCCACCTTCACCACTCAGGAGTGAGTTTACATCAGCATGTACAGTAAAGTGAAAATATTAAGATTATGGGGCCTGGAGACACAGGCAAGGTGCATGATCTCGGACATGGGATGGACTTCTCCAAGATGCTGTTTCCTCATGGTGAACACCGTAGCACACTGCCAGATCCCCCATCAGTGAATGGGATCTTGTCCCTGCTGTTGGGACTGTGAATAAGGGACTTCATATTTCTCTACTTCAAAATTACATTATATTTTGCTTCTGTTAAGATCCCAAATGACTTTCCTCTGAAATTCAGAGATTTTCAATTAAAGAAATTCTCCAACCCAGAGAATAGGAGAAAATATTTGCAAATCAAAGATCCGATAAGGGACTTGTATCTAGCGTATATAAAGAACTCTCACAATTCAATAATAAAAATACAAATAGACTAATTAAAAATGGGCAAAATTTCAAATACTTATTTATCCAAAGAAGATATACAGGTGACCAATGAGCATGAAAAAAATGCTCCACATAATAAGCCATCAGAGAAATTCAAATCGAACCCACAATGAATTACCACTTCACACCCACTCAGACATCCAGAATAAAAAATACAGATAATAAGTGTTTTTAAGGATGTGAAGAAATTGCAACCCTCATACTTTGCTAGTGGAAATGCAAATTGTCCCAGCCACTTTGGAAAACAGTCTGGTAGTGACTCGAAAGATTAAGCATAGAGTTACCATGCAATCAGGAGTTCCACTCCTAGACATATACCAGGAGAAGTGAAAACATGTCGCACAAACACGTGCGCATGAATGTTCAGAGCAGCAGTTTTCATAATAGCCAAAACGTGGAAACAGCTTGAATGATAAATACAAGGTGTTGTAGTCATAACGGTGGAATATTATTCAGCCATAAAAAGGAATGACATACTGATATATGCTACTACAACATGGATGAACCTTGAAAACAAAACTAAGCTGATGAAGACAGGCACAAAAGACCACATATTTTATTATTTCATTTATATGAATGTCCAGAATAGGCAAATCTGCAGAAATAGAAAGCAGATTAGTGGTGTGGTGGATATGGGGAATGACTGCCATTGGGTACAGGGTTTATTTGTGGAGTGAAAAAAAAGTTCTAAAATTGATTGTGGTGATGGTTGTACAATGCTATGCAGATACTGAAAACCATTTAGTTGTACACTTTAAATGAATGAATTTTATGCTAAATGAATTACATCTCAATAAAGCTATTATATAAAAACAAAAGACTCTCCACATCTCTTGACATTCGTATATTCAGCTTAGAACATGTTTTCCTATTTTACATGTTGCTTCAGAATGAAGATACATGATAAATATGTCCCCATGCCTCTGCAGCCCATGAGCAAACAAGTTAAAAGAATAACAACAGAACTTCCAGCAATTTGTGGTCCAAATTGATGCAGATGGATCCCTACTGCTGCAATTCTGGATAAAATATCACAAAACAAAAAAATTAGTACATAATCATACTTAAAGAAAATGGAAATCCCAGTCCCAAATTTAGAAAGAAACTCTAATCCATAACAATGGTACCAGAAGATATTGAGTAGCCTATGGAAGTGAAAACCCTGCTGGGTTCCTATGTCCTCTGGGGACAAAAATGAGGTGTCTGCCCAAACAGTGTGGATGAGCTGAAACTCATTTCCAGATAGCACCAAAAGCGTGAAGCCTTGAAGAACTGCCCCACCAGCTGAAAGAAAATTTTTTAAAAATCTGCCCAGAGGTTCAAAGAAGTACTGAGAATATTTGCTTCTATTCGAGTCTTTTGATAGAAAACAAGCAAACAAAAAAGCACCTGAGAAACAGAAACCTAAGTCTATACTATGTATGAGTATAGGATGCAAATTTATATTATGAGCCTAAGTGGGAAATAATGATAGAACTTTTTTAAAACCTTGAAACAACAAGAGTCTAGTGAAAAAAAATCTAATTTAAAACTTCTCTATAGGGATTATTTTGCTAACTAGAGTCCAGGGTACAATCACTAGAAAAAAGACAATCCCTTTTGAAGATAAATCCCATTTAAAATTACCAACGACATATGGAAAGAAACCACCATGTGGGTGAGTAAGTGTTTTAGTTTGCTAGCTGCTGGAATGTAATATACCAGAAATGGAGCAGCTTTTGAAAAAGGAATTTATTAAGTTGCAACTTTACAGTTCTTAGGTTATGAAAATGTCCAAACTAAGGCATTCAGTAAAAGATACCTTGGATCAAGAGGGCTGATGATGTTAGGGGTTTCCTTCCAACTGGAAAGGCACATGGCAACATCTGCTTGCTTTCTCTCCTCATTTTGTGAGGATTCCCCAGGGCATCTCCAAAGGTCTCTGGCTGTGTGGGTTCTATTGGTTCCATTGGCTCTGAGATTTTTCCAAAATGGTTCCCTCTTAAAGGTATCCAGTAAACAACCCTACCTTGAATGGGTGGAGACACACCTCCATGGAAACTACCTAATCAAAAGTTAACCACCCACAATTGGGTGGGCCACATCTCAACAATCAACAAACTGACTAATATTGCATGAGAACTAAAGGACATGGCTTTTCTGAGGTACACAACAGATTCAAGCTGGCACAGTAAGCAGATGAACACATAGGAGAATTAGTACCCCCAATAATTTCAGATAATATAACATCTAAGATTATTAAATATGGCTAAAATTTTTAAGAGATATAAGAATGATTGCAAATTATAATGAAAGAATCCAATATTGTGAATAAAGGAATAAGCAAATTTGAAAAAGAAGCAGATACAGCCCTAGTAATGAAAAAATATTAAATCATTGAAATGTAAAATTCTATAGACAGGTTAAAAACAAGATTAGAAAAAGCTAAAAGAAAATGAAAGGAAATATATAAGGAAATCATCTGGTATGCATTATATAAAAATAAAAAGATGGAAAATATGGAATAGATTAGGAGACATGGAGGACAGGATATAAAGGTCCAATACATGTTTAATATGAGTTAAGAGTTACAGAATAGAGAAAATGGGAGAGGAAATATCAAAAGAGATAATGGTTAAGAAATGTTCTGTATTAAAGATGTGAATCTTTGAAATGAAGAAGCTGAAGCTCCAAGCAGGAAAATGAAAACAAATCCACACCTAAATCCACTGTAGTAAAGCTAAGAATATCCACAACAGACAGTACTTTTTAAAAAGCATTCCGAAAGAGACTGTTTACAAGGAATAACAACTTGGCACATAGTAAATGTCTCAATATCAATAAAAGATGTGAAGTGATAATGGAAGAGCATCTGTAAAATGCTCCATGAACTGTAAACCAAAATTTGTTACCCAGCTAAACTGTCATAGAAAAGGGAATCTGATATTTTCAGACTAACAAAGATTGAGAGATGGTACCACTAATAAACCCTTACTGAGAAAAACTATTTAAGACTACACATTAGTAAGAGGAAAATCAAAACCAGAAGAAAGAAACGAGATGCAAGTACTAATGCCAAGATTGCCACAGTATGCCAGGACCCAACCAACAGTGTCTTAGTTTGCAAGCTGTTTGAATGTGATATACCAGACATGGAATGGCTTTTATAAAGGGAATTTATTGTTATAAGTTTACAGCTCTAAGCCTATGAAAATGTCCAAACTAAAGCATCCAGAAAAAGATACATTAACTCAAGCATGGTCAATGAGTCAGGAACACCTGGGTCAGGAACACCTCTGTCAGGCGAGATGTCACGTGCTGGCATCTGCTGGTCCCTTGCTCCTGGGCTCTGTTGCTTTCAGCCTCTGTTCCTGTGGGGACTCCTCACTTTGCTTTTCCGGGGCTGGCTTTTATCTCTTGGCTTCCCTTAGCTCTGGTTCTGGCTGGCTTCTCATGGCAACATCAGCTGGGCTCCAAGCATCTCCAAACATCCGTGTCTCTTTCTCCAAGTGTTGGCATCTGTTTCAGTTCTCTCTCTCTATCAGCTCAGTCATTCCTGACTCTCTCCAAAATGTTTCCTCTTTTAAAGTATTCAGTAAACTAATCAAGACCCACCTAGAATGGGTGGAGTCACATCTCCGTCTAATCAAAATCACACCCACAATTGGGCATGTCACATATCCACGGAGATAATCTAATCAAGCTTCCAACCTACAGAACTAAATCAATATTAAAAGAAACACCTGCTTCTGCAAGATTGGCTCAGAATTGAAACATGGCTTTTCTGAGGTACATATTTTCAAACCAGCAAAAACAGTATTCCTGAAAACTAGACCCAGGGCTCTATCTAGGACTCTATAGAAGTTTTACCTATTAAATTTATTTTTCAGACTTAAAACCTCTAGATTGTTCCTATGTGAGATAAGCCCTGATACTTACAAGCATCAGTCTCTCCAGAACATCACCCAGATGCATTTCCCTACCCCATGATGTCAATACCCCTTTTCAACATCAAATCAGAATGGTGATTGCCCAAATATCCCTGAACATTAAGAGAAGGATCAAATGAGAGAGAGGAGTTGTAAAAGAGAAGTTAGGATTTAACAACAGATTATGATTACTGAGTCACTATATTTCTTTTTATTTTCTAGTGTATTAGAACAGTCAGAAGGAAGTACCTGAAATTGTGGAACTATAATCCATACTATACTTTGACATTTGCTCTGTAACTACTTGTTAAACTGTACTTTGAAAATTATTAAATTTCTGCATGTTATATTTCACAATAAAAAATGTTAAAAAAAAGTAATGTTGAGGAAGAAGTTAATAAACATGTTGATAAAATTCAAATAATCATAATCATTATCTGAATAAAGGACAAATTTGCAAGAATGAAAAAATAAGCATAAATTAGCAACAATAATATGGAAATAAGAAAGGGGTGATAAAAATTAAAGTATTCTAAGGTTCTGGAAAATTTAGCATGAAGATAAAAGAAAATTAGTAGACCACTCAGCTATCTCTCCTTCCCCCAGAATAATCAGCTATTGATAGTATAGGGAAAGTTACAACAAAATGTAGTAGAAAGAAAAGGAAAAGAGATGGATACAGACACAAAACTATAAGGAAGGAGGAAGGAAAAGAGGGAAAAGGAAAAAATCAAATCATTACAAATTAGGCTTTGAGGGTTTTGCCCCCTTAACCCATTTTTATCCGTATGTATTTTTAAGTATCATAAGAAATCATAAATTTTAGTTATTTTTTAAAAAATCACTGCTGAAATTCACTATGTCTAAAATTAATCTACCTACTCGACACCAAATCTTTCAGTATAACCTATCTCACAAATGGTACCATATTCTCCCAAATCCCTTACCCAAAAAGCTGAGTAACTCCTGACACCTTTCTCTAATGTAACACTACAAGTTCTGTCCACCCAACCCCCTTTACATGTCTGTTTCTCTCTCCATTCCCATCACTACACCAAAATCTAGACCACTGTTTTCTCTCGCAAAGATTCCCCACTGAGCAGCCTCCTAAAGCTCTCCCAACCTTCAGACCTATCTTTTCCATCCATTTGCCACAGTACAGCTTTGGTAAGATTTCAGAAATACAAATTTGGTCAAGTAATTTCTCTACCTACAACTCCAAAGGCTTCTTAGTTCCATAAAGATAAAGCCTACAGTCTTAGCTTGGTTCTCACCCTCTGGCTGCTGTCCATGCTACCATGCTTTCTTGGCCTTCTGCCCCGGTTACATACTCTTCTCAGGTGCCATGCTCCCTCTGTCCCCTGGATTTCAGCACATGCTGCTACCTTAGCCTCAACCACTCTGTCCTTACCTCTCCTATGCTTAGGTTCCTCCTAATCACCTTTCAACTCGCAGGAAGGGTTCCCTGGATGTAGGGCCCTGTGGTAGTTAGATTCAGTTGTCAACTTGGCCAGGTGAAGGCACCTAGTTCTGTTGCTGTGGACATGAGCCAATGGTACGTGAACCTCATCTGTTGCTAATTACATCTGCAGTTGGCTAGGAGGCGTGTCTGCTGCAATGAGTGAAGTTTGACTTAATTGGCTGGTGCTTAAATGAGAGAACGCAATGTAGCGCAGTTTAAGCAGCTCGACGTTCCTCATCTCAGCACTCGCAGCTCAGCCCAGGCCCTTGGAGATGCAGAAAGAAGTCACCCCAGGGAAAGCTGTTGGAACCCAGGGGCCTGGAGAGAAGACCAGCAGAGACCATCCTGTGCCTTCCACGTAAGAAAGAACCTCAGTGGAAAGTTAGCTGCCTTTCCTCTGAAGAACCAACAAAATAAATCCCCTTTTATTAAAAACCAATCCGTCTCTGGTGTGTTGCATTCCGGCAGCTAGCAAACTAGAACAGGCCCCTTGTTGTGTACTCCTATATTACTCCATGTTGCAATACTCACCATAGTTAGCACACGTGTTAGTTACAATGCTCCAATTGCAATACTTATCACATTTTACTATAGTCAGTATATCTTCTTTATGAGACTGTAAACTCTGTGAGGACAGAGACTGTCTATTATTTATTAGAATATTACTGTTATTAATTGGCAATGGATGGTTTGAGGACATGGCTTAATTACACAGCAATAGAGCTTTTCCTAATTCTGAATCTCAGAATTAGACATACCTAATCACAAGCTGTGCTGGAGAAAAACAGGCCTCCATATGGGAGCAGTTTCTTTTTATCACTAGGTCTTTTCATGTTACCAAGAGCCTTCATTTCAATTTATACTGAGTGCCGTCTATGTTTTAAACACTTCCAGCTATGGAGAAACCAAATAAATAGAACAGGTAAAAATCCTGCCCTTTTGGAGACTAAATCTTCTAGGGGGAAAACATGTAACAAACAAAGAAGTAAAATATGGTACATTCAATGATAATAGAGACTAAGGAGCAAAATAAAGCAGGGAAGAGGGATAAGTAGCATCTGGGGAGGGGAGTTGTAATTTTAAACAGAGATCAGAAAGGTGACGTCTTAGTTTCTGAGCTGCTAAAATAAATTCCATAAAAAGGGTTGGGTTAACAACAGGAATTTATTGGGTCACGGTTTCATAGGTTAGAAGGCTTGCGTCCTCCTGGGGTTGGTATCTCTGGCTGGCTGGCAATCTTTGGGGGTCCTTGGTTTTTCTGTTACATGGCAGTGCACATGGCAGAATCTACTCCTTTCTCTTCTAGGTTCTGTTGACTTCCTTCCTCTGGCTTCTCCCCATGGGTTCTCTTTCCATATCCAATTTCCCTTGCTTATAAGGCCTTCCGCCACATTGGATTAAGGCCCACCGCATGCAGTTTGGGCACACTTTAACCCCGTCTCCACAGTTCCTACGTACACAGGGGTTCACACCCACAGGGCCAGGGGCTGGGACCTGAACATACCTTTTGTCGGGTACATGACTCATTCCCCAATAATATGAGTAAAGATCCGGAGGAGGGAAAAGATGGAGCCATGTGTATTAGGGACCATGTCCTACACAGAGGGAACAATCGGTGCCATGGCCTTGAGGTGGGAGTGTGCTTTTAAGGGTTCAAAGAATAGCAAAGGCAGTGTGGCTGGTGTGAAGCCACAGACAGAGATCAGAGAAAGAATGGGGGAGAGGAGGTGGGGTCGCAGATCCTATACCTCTGTAAGCAAGCAGTTCCCAAAGAGAAAGGAAGATGGAAAGAAAAGATGTGCATGTCCTGTTCCTCTTTCAAACTCAGTAATCACTCCTTTCCACATGGGGAGTAAGAGAAGGGGAGAAGACCCCCAGAGGAGAAGGCGATATGAAGATGGAAACTAAGATGGGAGTGATGAGCCTACAACCCAAGAATACCAAGCATTGCAGGAAGCCGCAAGAAGCTAAGAGAGAGACATGGGACAGAGACTCCAGGAGGAACCCATCCTGCAACGCCTTGACTTTGGACTTCTGACCCAAGAACTGTGAGACAATAAATATCTCTTGTTTTAAGTCATCTGGTTTGTCATAATGTGTTATAGTGGCCCAAGGACAACCCTCAAGAACAGGCAACTGCAAAGACACTTTTAGAGAATTTAATTATCAAGTCAAAAACCAGAAATGCAACCATGTTTTTACATCATAACATTCAATTCCCTTAAGTTTGTCATAAACTACGGGCACCAAATTTAAATGTAAAAGCATACAGTGCATTTTCAGTAACAAAATAGTCATGCACTCAGTTGGCTGTTGATCAACAACCTTACAAGGGAAAAACTAGAATTTCCTTTCAGAAGCAACAAAGATAAGCACTAGTTCTCCCATTTCCACCCATCTCTGCCCCATGTGTCCATATCATGGAGCAGATGCTGAGTTGTTAAACTACACTTACAGCAGTTTTCATTAATAAAACATAATTATGAGCTTACCATACTCATATACTTAATATTTCCTTCATCTTAATGTGCGCCGATCATGTTGAGAAGGTACACCAACCTAAGGATTGTTTTCATAGTTACCATTCTATAGTCTTTAATACTTTCAAACTGTGTGGTCATTTGAAAATATGTGGTCATTAAATGTGTGGTCATTAAATGTGTGGTCATTATTCTGCATCAGGACATCCCAGATGTCAATGATCATTTAATCCTCACCTGTAGATAAGGATATTCAGATGAAAGTATCAGGTGATTTCCCTGAAGGAATTCAGCCAGGTCATATGACCTCAGGAAACTCAAGGTTAGCACCTTAGCCCCTAAAACAATGTTTCTCGCCCTCAATATTGACATCTTGGTCTGGGTAATTCTTTGTCGTAGGTCTACCCTGTGCATTGCAGCATGCTTAGCCATCTCCCTTCCTTCTACCCACTGGGTACCAGAAGCACCCTCTCCCCAGTCATGGCAACTAAAAATGTCTCCAGACTTCCCCGGGAAGGGCCAGAGGGACAAAATTGAGAACTGCTGGTCGAAAGAGAAAATGACTGCATGACCAACTAAACAGATGAATACACATTTATACTATTTTACATCCTATCTATGAAATGTTCATTTCACTATGGAGTGAATATTAATGGTCCATATCTTTTTTTAAAGTAGTATTTACATTCTCTCTGTTGAGACAATCCTGCTAAGTGTGCTTTAATGTTTCTACAGCACACATTTTTTAGAGAAGGAACTATTTCTGCAGCATTATGCTGCAAATTAACAGATCATTTTTTCAAACTGGCAAATGCCATGTCTCAAGCTTTGATCCCCCATCATACTGAAATTTTAAGTAGCACTGAGTTAATAAAGTGCTATTCTGTCAAAAAACCCAACCTGATCTTTTATATTCACGTTATCTCAGGGAGGTAGGTAGACAAGTGCTTGGCGTTACATTCTATCACTAGAGCAGATAAAAGATACATTCCAAGTCATAGAACTTGAGAGCGGCAAAATGGACACTGACAGACTGTGACTTTTCCCCCCTGGGGCTTTGTGATTCAAAATAATTAAGAACAGTAGATTATTTAATTTACATTATAATATGTTAATATTTTACCTCTATTTGATTTTAAGATTTAGAAATTAAGATAAATTATTTTCAACCAGTACTAACATTACCTTTCTTAAGAATTCTACCTGGCACTCTTAGGTGTTTATAATAATTCCTAATATTATGAAGATATACTTTGTCTAAAGGAAAGTAGAGAAAATAGAAGTATCATATTTCTCATTAAAAAATAGATTGCCTAACTTTTTAGCAGTTAGATAAAAGAAAAGGTTATTTAAATGACCTAATTTCAGCTTCCAGAATTGAAGCATTCTTTACACATGTACCTTTAGAATCATTAAATAAATTATGATAGTTCAAATCACACTCACATAAAAATAAGATATCTTCCTACTCATTAAGACACTGTAGAAAGATTCACTAATTTGATGTTTGCATATAAATATATTGATCAAAAATAACATCTGCACACACAAAAAATATATGAATACATAGTTCATTAAACATTATATAATTCTCCATGCTACAGATAAATGTTACTTATTTTTTAAAATTTCTTAATATTGTCAGAGCATGCTTATTTAAATATTGTGGATCAGAAAATAAGCATAAAATTATCTTAAGTACAAAGACATTTTAATGTACCAAAAAACTTCACATCATTTTTTAAAAACATTGAAAAGTGTAAAAAAAATTTAAGAGTATCTAAGGCGGGTACAGTATAAAAAAATAAGTTATTGTTAATACTGTAGCCAAACTCTTAGCTGGGAATGTAGCGAAATAAACAGCTTTGCAACTTTAAGACTGCTACTTCAAATTTTAAAATACTGAACAAAGTATACAAAAGAAAAAATAGTGTTTACATTAGCAATTTAGCTCTTTAGATGAATATACCAAAAATTCAAGATTTCTAAGCCCTAAAAAGCATATGTACCTTAAATTTAATTGACGGCAAATTTGTTAGCATTCAAAGCTCAATTTAATAGCATTGAATGTGATCATTTAACTCCATGGAGTGTAACTGTTTTTGGTAATAGAAACATGCCAACCCGTGAGTACCCGCCTCGAGCGTGCTTTAGTCAGTCCCAGGCTCATGGGACTTGGGGAACCGGGATCCTGATTCACTGTGGGAGTCTCGAGACATGTCCAAGCCCAGAACACAGAATAAAGAGGAAACAAGGGAGGTAAGCAGACATGAGAGTGCACAGCCAAACCAGAGTGATGGGTCAGGATCTAGGAATGCAGATAATAAACAGAGTCTAAGAAAGGCAGGGTGGCGGCCAGAAGCCAGGAACTCAAGAAGATGCATCACTTGGGCCAGGTAGGAGGTATCTTCTCACCCTCCTGGACCAGAACCAGTCCACAGTATATACATGCCCTGGCTAAGGAGGAGATGAACAGCAAAGATCCAAACAGCACAAAACTGTCACCTCACGGCTCCCAAAGAACATAAGAGTATTTGGTAGAAAGGAGAAAAACTCTTTTCAATACAAGTGACATTTTTGGTGAATCCCAAACACATATGTTAGCACCAAAGGCATGGAGAATATGTTCAGTAATGCCCAGATTTAAGAAAATGCCTTTGATGATAAAGTACAACATATGTATGCATGTACATGGGTGTATCAGCCTATCAGCAAAGACTTCGTCTCACGACTTTCAGAACTACATAAAGGAGGAATGGAGGGAAACGATGCTGAGACTCTCCTAGCCCTGGAACAGCCTCACGTAATGAGTGGGGACAGTGAAGAAATGCAGAACTCTGCTTTCACAAAAGTTTATCCCCTACGAGTTCCCCCAAAACATACACAACAGTTGGGAAAAAAAGAAACTAAACCTGATCCAATTATTTCATAAGACATATAAAACGGAGACAGCGCTGCAGGCGGTCATGACGAGAGCCGCGTCACAGGCGAGTCCCTCGGGTCTTCCCACTGTGATCTGCCAAGTTCAGTTCCACGTGGCTGAAGGCAGGGTTGTCGGCGCCACCGCGCTGCGCTGGATGGGACTTGTCATTAAATACATGCTGCTTCTAGAGGAGAAGTGTCAACACGGTGGTTAGAAAAAAGAAACAAAGCACTGTTTGTTTATTCGGTTTTAAATAATCATCACTACTGGTTTTACTTCTCTAAATGAGCTTCAGAGCCTACTGGGGGAGCAGTGACAGCACGTATCAGCACAGCCTCTTCGTCCATCCCTTCAGGAGCGCGGCTGCGGGCTAACTGGGGGTCTATCCAGCTGATAAAGCAGTCTTACTAATTCCAGGAAAAAGAAAGCCAACTTACTTTCTTAAAAACATCGAAATTGGATAAAAAGTCCTCTTTGGTTAGTAGGAACCTGGAATCTATATTCTGTTTTCTTCCTCCTGAAAAACATACAGGTTATTTACATCATACAGGCACTCAACTTATGCACAGCCAGCTGGGTGCTGGAGGCTCGGGCTGCTTGTCCCCTGGCCACAGTGTCTGCGCCGCTGGCCTCTCACTGTGACAGGTGGGAGCCGAGCGTGTAAAGATAAATATGTGACCCTCAACACAAGCCAAGTGCAGCGTCTCACTCTCAACTAAAGACACAGTCACCGGGCCCTTGTTGGTACAAAAATGGCTTAAAAGCACCATCTTTGATCCACCAATGAAATATCAAACCATCTGCCTCTGCCTCAGACAGTGGAGCTGCCGTTTCCCAGCCTGGCGACTAGCAATGTGCACGCACGTGAGAAAATGCAAAAAGTGAGGAACTGTTGAATAAATTACCTCAGTGAACTCAGTCTGCTAATTGCTGTTTAATCTAAGTCATTCTCTCTAAGGTTTTGCTTTATAAAACCTATCTTTTGGTTTGATGTTTTGTTGGTGGATCAAAGAAGATGCTCTAAAAACTGTCTCTCTCCAAGACTGGTCCTCAAATTACCTCTGCCCACATCACCTCTGCCCACACCACCCAGGAGGCACCTGCTCTCTAGCCAGCACCACTGCACCTCTGTGGGTGGGGCCACGCCTGCCTTATACCAGATTTCCAGGGTCACTCTGACACCCTCTAAAGGTCAGAACCAGCACTTCAGCACTAACACCAGACCTCAATCTCGACAGGCATCACAGCTGTCCTGGAGGGGGACCAACCCTAATCCATTCAATAGTGTTGAGCACCTACTATGTACTAGAGCCCTTCCAGGTGCCAGAGAAACAGAGATTAAGAAAACAATCACTATGCTCACAACTCATCTCCTGAGAAAAATATCTCCCGCCGTTTCACTGAGGAAAACACAGATGCCCGATGCAGTCAATAGTGGGTGGAGCTGAGACTACAGCCAAGTCTGAGTGGCCTGAATTCTTACAGATTGTAGTATCCTATTTGTGGTAGTTAGGTTCAGGTGTCAATGTGGCCAGATGAAGGTGCCTAGTTCTGTTGCTGTGGACATAAGCCAATGGCTTGTGAACCTCATCTGTTGCTGATTACATCTGCAGTCGGCTAGGAGGCGTGCCTGCTGCAGTGCTTGACTTAATTGGCTGGTGCTTAAATGAGAGAACTCAACATAGCACAGCCCAAGCAGCTCAGCAACCTCATCTCAGCACTCGCAGCTCAGCCAAGGCCTTTGAAGATGCAGAAAGAAATCACCTGGGGAAAGCTGTTGGAACCCAGAGAGCTGGAGAGAAGGCCAGCAGCGATCACCCTGTGCCTTCCTGTGTGAGAAAGAACCTCAGTTGAAAGTTAGCTGCCTTTCCTTTGAAAAACCACACGCTGTTAACTAAATAAATCCCCTTTTATTAAAAGCCAGTCCATCTCTGGTGTGTTGCATTCTGGCAGCTTTGTCAGACTAAAACACTATTGTAGGTTTTTACATATGTGACATAAAATAAAACAGCCACTTGCACTGGGTGTGGTGGAAGGGACCCTTTTCTAAGAAAGGCTTTTCCAGAAGACAAAAAACAATTTACCTGCAGGGGCTATTCAAGAAAATGGAACAATGGAATGCACCCTACGGAACTACAGATACAGCAGCTTCCAGTTCAGGAGAGACAGCTGCTAAGAATGGATGAGCATGCCATACTAATCGATGCACGTCTGCTCCCCACTCGGTAAGGTCCCCTGGTAAAATGGTAACTTGATGTCAGCCAATCCGAACACTTCCTCACTTGCTTCCCCATCTGCCCTATAAAAGCTCTCCCTTTCCACTCCCCCTGCAGAGCTCCTTCCAACATGCCATCTGGATGCTGATTGATTTGTGAACCCTAAACTGCTCAAATAAACTCCCATAGATAACATCTTGCCTAATATCTTAATAAATGTATTTTCCAAGGAACCTCAGGATTGTATGATTTTGGACTTTTTCTCAAGGTGCTCACTGCTACTTTAGAGTTGGAATAAGCTATTCGTGAAATGAATGAAGTTAAAATGTTCTTGACTTTGTTACTGGATGCCTTTCACCTGGTAAAGCACTACTTATAACAAAAGATAGAGCTGTATATGGTTATCAGAGTCAAAGCATTGAAAGAAAATACGGTGTTTTCAGGGAGTACTCAGATACCCAGGTTTATTTTAAAAAGGGGGGGGGGGGGGCAGGTGACTAAGGATCAAAGGACAAATAACACCAGAGACTGACATCTGATGTATTCCAGAGCCAAAAAACTGGAAAATTGGTGAGAAAAGTTTAAAATCTGTCTTTAAAATATAACAGTACAAAATAAAGAATCTTTTTAAAAAATAAAAATATATCACTCCAGACAAGAGAATAAGCCTACTGTTCTGTTAATCTTATTTATGAGAAAAAACACAGTTCTTTTTTAAAAGAAAGAGAATACTTTAAAATGACTGAGAAGTGACAAATAGTTGCAAACTTTGTAAGTATAAATAAAAAGTCCACAGAAGTTTGAAAGAGTGCGAGCCAGGTGACAAAAGCCAGTGCTTGATGGCAGGAGTCTACGAAGTAGCACCGTGCAGGTACGTGGTGGCATAAAAGCAAAGACATCAGCTGTCCCTGGACGGAGTGCAGGATGCATTGCCAATTATAGCATATTCCATGAGGAGCTGCCTTTCCTTAGTTTGGTGGCTATGGATGCCCATGTGTGATGCACGTGTGGTATGCATGTGTGACATACATATGTGAGTGCATGTGATGCACATGTGTGGCACATATGATGTACATGTGCAGTTTTCATGTGGCATTTATGTTTGATGTACCTGTGTGACATGCATTGTGACATACATGTGTGGTGCACATATGTGAGTGTCTGTGATGCACATGTGTGGTGTGCATTGTGACATGCATAGCGATATGCATGTGTGTGATGCACATGTATGATATGCATGTGGTACACATGTGTGGTGTGTACATGTGGTGTGTGGCGTGCATATGATGTGCATGGGTGACATGTGGCATGCCTGTGACGTGTGCGACATACATGTATGATGTGCATATGTGCTGTGCATGTGTGAGGAAGTTAGGGAGCCCAGCAACTCCCCAACTCGACCACTGCCATGCTTGCATGTGCACGAGTGCCCCATGTGCCCTTGTGCCCTTACACAATGTTCTCAAGCCTGGGTCAGAGTGCTCCTTTCAGAATTCCTGAGAAATACATTGAAAAACTATGCCAGGGGCGGGCCGCGGTGGCTCAGCGGGCAAAGTGCTTGCCTGCTATGCCGGAGGACCTCGGTTCGATTCCCGGCCCCAGCCCATGTAACAAAAACGGAGAAACAGAATACAATAAAACAAGAAAATGTTTAAAAGATGTTTCCCTTTCTTCCTTCCTTCCTTCCTTCTATCCTTCCTTCCTTCTCTCTGTCTTTCCTTTAAAAAAAAAAAAAAAAAAAAAAAAAAAACTATGCCAGGTAGGAGACCTAAAAAGCACAAAGATGGAAAATAGGAGTGAAAAGATCAGAAAATCAAAGAAGCTGTCTAGGAGTCAAACATTAGACTAACAGGAGTTTCCAGAAGGAGAAAACAGAGAACCTGGAAGGAAATCATCTGGAGAAGCAACAGCAGAGAATTCACTAAGGACATGGGTCTCCAGGCCGAAAGGGGCTCCCGAGGTCAGCGGGTCAGGGAGTCACGGGGAACCCCAGCCACAGGCGAAGTCAGCAGCAACCAGCGTGCAAAAGCACACCGGGGCATCCTCGGGGACAGACCCGCTGCTGCCCCCACCCCGGGTTCTCCCCTCAGACCATCAGTCACGCAGGAGGGTAGGTCAAGGGCACTGCTGTCAGACACTCCGTTTCCCCAAACCTTCTCCTGCCCACCTTTCTCAAGAAGGGCCGAAGGGTGTGCCCCATTCAAGAAGGGAATGACCACTAAGGCAGGGAGGGGACATGGGGCGCAGCAGGGACTCGGTCCGGGGGAGGCACGGAGGACCCTCAGAGCAAGGATAAAAGGAAGCCCAGGGGTAGCCGCATTCCGGCAGTCCCCGGCAGCGAGTCACACTCTGGGCTTCACCAGTGGGATAAAGCACACAGGTTTTATAAAGTTTATAAATATCTGGAAAAAAGCCTCCACACTATGCTTTGCTACAAAGGTTATTATATTAAATCATATTATGCTTAGACATAATCATCAATGCTATTTCTTACATGTGTATAACTCTTCACAGTTTGCAAAGAATCAGCATAGGACAATGAAAAGATCTGCATGAAATGCCTGGCATTGTTGTAGCTAGATACAGTTTCTTCAAGCATCTTATTTCTATCTTATCGCACTCCATGAGGTAGCCAAGCCAATTATTATTATTATTATCCTCACATTATAGATAAGAAAACTAGGGCTTACAGTAGCTATCTGCCTTGCCTAAGTTCAGGCAGCTAGTAAGCGGCAGCAGGAAGATTCACAGAGAGACACATCTGTTTTCAAATCCAGGCCCTCAAAGTTCCCATGAATAAAATGAAAGAAATAATTAAATTAGTTGTTATTAGGGACCATAGTACAATAACCTAAATAACTACAAAAGAAATATTATACGAGCTAACAGAAAAAGGTAAATGCAATTAAACTAATGTTTAGATAGTTACCTGTTAATAAACTAACAATTATCCCAATGAATATCGTTACCAGAGTTCCAAGAGTGCTGAAGTACAGATATGACAAGGAGTACCAGTTATCCATCAGCGGGGTCCTAAGAGAGAGCAAAGGTATAATTGGAATATTTCGTCTAAGGCTATTAGCAACTAAGAGTATATACGAGTAATCCCTGTGGCGAGTCAGAATATATGCAATAATGCTTTCAGTGTCACAGCCTGCTCTCCCAACTTCATCTCATCGCATCAAGAATTAAAAATATGACTTAACCTAGTCCATCTACTGTAACACTAAACACCATGCTTATTCATTCAACTCTACATTATACACCAAGCACTGCTCCTGGCATTGGAGGGTCAGCCGTAAATAAGACAGACAAAGTTCCTGTCCCAGGATGTTCATATTCTAATGGGGGGAAAAAAACAACAAACAAGTAAACAAATTAATAAAACCATAATTTCCACCAGCAGAAAGTGCTATCAGGAAAATAAAATAAGGCAATGTGACATCAATAGGGCCAAGAGGGAAGGACTACTTTTTAATGAGTAGGAAGAGAAAGCCTCTGTAATGAAGTAAATTTGAATTGAGAGCTAAATAACTAAAAGGAGTTGGCCAATTAACATTCTCGAGAAAAGCAAACCACAGAAAAGTAAAAACTGGTAGACTCAAGTATGGAGAACGCAATACAGAATGGAACAAGATAAGATGAGGGCAGGAAGCTTTATGTAGAACTTGGGATGAGTTTGGAATTTATTGTACAGGCAATGGCACTCATTGCAAGATTTTGTTTGAATTTATGAATTTATGTTCTATTAGAGAAATTGTGAGTTTACTGACCAATCATGCAGAAAACAGAATTCCCATTTAACCTCCACCCTCACACACACATGCAGTTTTCATCGTCATTGGCACTTAGCATTAGGGTGGCACCTTTGTTAAAATGGATGAACCAATATTATAATTATACTAGTCACTGTAGTCCATAGTTTACATTAGCAGTCACGTTTGTGTTGTACAGTCCTATGTTTTTTTAATTTTTATTCTAGTAACATATACAAAACCTAAAGTTTCCCCCTTTTTAACCACATTCAGATATATAATTCAGTGCCATTAATTACTTTCACAATGTTGTGCCTCCATCACCACTGTTCTTATCAAAGCTTTTCTATCACCCGAAACAGAAACTGAACAAATCAAGCATTAACTCCCCATTCCCTGCCCCCAACCCCTGGTAATCTGAATTTGCTTATTCTAATCATTACATGCCGTTGAGATCATACAACAGTCATCCTTTTGTGTCTCATTTATTTCATTCAACAAACCTCCAAGGTTCATCCATGGTGCCACAAGTGTCAGGACTTCATTTTTAAGGCTAATTAAACATTAGGAATAATATTCCATCATATGTATACACCATCCTTTATTTACCCATTCATCTGTTGATGGACATTTGGGTTACTTCCATCTTTCAGCTGTTGCTAATGCTGCTGTGAACATCAGTTCACCAACACCTGTTCGGGTTCCTGCTTTCTGTTCCTTTGAGTATATACATAGAAGTGGGACTGTCAGGTCATGTGGTAACTCCTATGTTTAGCTTTCTGAGAAACTGCCAAACTTTCTCCCACAGCAGCTACACCATTTTACATTCCCACCAAAAATGAATGGATATTCCCCTGTCCCATCATCCTCTCAAACATGCCTTATTCTCATTTGTTTAAACAGTAGCCATGGTAGTGGGTGTGAAATGGTACCACATTGCATTTCCCAGTGGCTAAAGATAGTGAATGCTTTTTCGTGTGCTTCTTAGCCTTTTGTATATCTTCTTTGGATAAATATCTATTCAAATATTTTTCCCATTTCTTAATTTGGTTGTTTGTCTTTTGCTGTTGAGTTGTAGGATTTCTTTATATATTCTGGATATTAAACCTTTATCAGATATGTGGCTTCCAGATATTTTTTCCAGTCTATAGGTTGCCTTTTTATTTTCAAGATGACGTCCTTTAATATCCCAAAGTTTTTAGTGTTGATGAAGTCACATTTCTCTATTTTTTTGTTTTTGCTTTTGGTGTACAGTCTAAGAAAACACTGCCTAATGCAAGATCCTAAACATGCTTCCCTATGTTTTCTTCTAGGACTTTTAAAGTATTGATTCTTATATTTAGGTCTTTGATCCATGTTGAGTTGAATTTTGTATATGGTGTGAGGTAGGCTCCACCTTTATTCTTTTAGATATGGAATCTGGTTTTCTCAGGGCCGTTTGTTGAAGAGATTATTTCTCACTGAGTAGACTTGGCACTCATGGTGGTTTGAAACTGTACATACCCCAGAAAAACATGTTCTCCAGTCTGATCTGTTCTTGTGTGAACTCATTGTAAGCAGGACCTTTTGATGAGGCATCTGCAGTTCAGGTGTGTAAAGACCCAGAGCCCAGGCCCCACCCCTTCCTCCATCAGGAGAACAAGTCTTATGTTCGCAGCCACCATGACAGGAGAGATACACAAGGTCAGCAGACCCCTTCAGGGGGAAAGAATATCATCAAAATGTCACTCCCCTAATCGAGTCTCACAAGACCCTGCTGAAACCCTGCTGTCACATCCTGTGGACCTAAACCTTTATGAGCCTTCCCCATGGCACTCCCCTCTCTCTCTCTTTTGCACAGAACACTGATTTCCATTGCCTGACTGGCTGCCATTGAGAAGAATCTTCTTCTGTTCATAAGTCCTAATTAAATTCATGGGTCACTCTGTGCCAGGCATGTTCTCCTGTCTTAGAGCTAAGTTGGGTTGGAACAAGGTATGACCCACCTCTTTCAGAATGGGTCTTAACCCTATTACTGAAATCCTTTATAAATGGAATGAATATATACAGAAAGCCATAGAAATGAGCAGCTGAAATCAGTGAAAGCTGGAAAAGAAGGGAGAAACCAGTAGATGCTGCCATGTGGCTTACCACGTGGCAGAGGAGCCAAAGGTCACTGGTAGCCAATCTTTGGGAAGAAAGCATTGTCTTTGCAATGACTGATTTGGACATTTTCTCAGCTTCAAACTGCACACTAATAAATTCCCATCATTTAAGCCAACCTATTTCATGGTATCTGCTTTAAGAAGTCTCAGAAGCTAAAATAACACCTTTGTCAAAAATCCACTGGCTGTGGCATGGGGATTTACATTGGTATATAGGACTGTCCTGTGCCAGTACCACACTATTTTGATTACTGGAGTTTTGTAATAAGTTTAAAATCAGGAAGTATGAGTCCTTAAACTTCACTCTCCATTTTCAAGATGACCTTAGCTATTTAGGGCCCCTTAGCCTTCCATATAAATTTGGTGAGTACTTTTCCACTTCTGCAAAAAGGTTGTTGGAATTCTGATTGAGATTATGTTGATCTTGTAAACTACTTTGGGTAGAATTGACATCTTAACAATTATTCAGTCTTCCAATCCATGAACACGGAATGTGCTTCCATTTATTTAGGCCTTCTTTGACTTCTTTTAGCAATGTTTTATAGTTTTCCATGTATTACCTCCTTGGTTAAATTTATCCCTAGATATTTGATTCTCTTAGTTGCTATGTAAATGAATTCTTTTCCTGATTCCCTCTTCAGATTGTTCACTACCAATGCGTAGAAACACTACTGATTTCTGCTTGTTGATTTTGTACCCACCACCTTTGTTGGATTTTTTTAATTTGCTGGATTAGCTCCAGTAGCTTTATTGCAAATTTTTCAAGATTTCCTCTATATAAGATCATGTCATCTACAAATAGAGAAAATTTTACCTCTTCCTTTCCAATATTTGTGTCTTTTACTTTTTTTTCTTCCCTTATTGCTCTGGCAAGGAGTTCCAGTACAATGTTGAATAACAGTGGGCATCTTTGTTTTGCTCCCTTGTAGGGGGAAGGTTTTTCACATACACCCTTTATTGAGGAAGTTTCCATCTATTCCTAGTTTTCTAAGTATTTTTATCAAAAAGGATTTTGTCAAATGCCTTTTCAGTATCAGTTGAGATGATCATGTGTTTTTTCCCTTCATTCTATTAATGTATTATTACTTTGAGTTTCTTATGTTGAATCACCCTTTTATAACTGAGATAAACCCCACTTGAACATACTGTATAATTCTTCTAATGTGCTGTGTGATTCAGTTTGCTAGTGTTTTGGTGAGTATTTTTCTATCTATATTCATAAAGGATATTGGTCTGTAATTTTCTTTGCTTGTGGTATCTCTATCAGCTTTGTTATTAGGTTATGCTGGCCTCCCAGGATGAGGAGGAGGAAGTGTTCTTTCTTCCTCTTAAATTTTTTGTAAGAGTTTGAGCAGGACTGGTGTAAATTATTCTTGGAATATTTGGTAAAATTTACCAGTGAAGCCTCTGGTCCTGGGATGTTATTGGTTGGGAGGTATTTGATTACTGATTCAATCTCTCTACTTGTTACTGGTCCACTGAGATTTTCTATTTCTTTTTGAGTCAATGTAGTGAGCTAGTGTTTCTAGAAATTTGTCCCTTTATAAAACAATTACATGTCTTGCAAGAGGGACCTCTTAAATATAAGGGCACTAAAAAGATGAAAAATATATACTATACAAACATTAGCCAAAAGAAAGCTGATGTCATTCAACTAATATCAAAGTAGACTTTAAGGCAAAAACCAGTAGTACATGTAAGGAGAAACATTCCTGAGTAATAAAATAGTCAATATTACAAGAAGATATAAAAATTCCAAATTTGAATGCTCCTAATAACAAAGCTTCAAAATATATAAAGGAAAAAATGTCATAACTAAAAAAAGAAAGAAATCCACAATCATAGTAGATGATGAGTTTAACAACTTTCTTAATAACTGAGAGACCAAAAAGGTAATTCCCCACCCATTCATGAAAAACCTCTTAAGAAACTAGAAGGGAACCTTCTTAATCTTACAAAATATATTTAGAAAATCCAATATCAAGCATCATCTCTAATAGTAAAATATTGAAAGCTTTCTCCTCTCCCCATTCTGATATTGGGACTAAGACAAGGATGCCTTCTATTACCACTTATTTTCACCGTTCTACTAGAAGTTCCAGGCATTTCAAAAATATAAAAAATCAAGTAATAAGAAGAAGAAAAATAAATAAAGGAGGTAAAGACTGGAAAGGAAGAAATAAAACTGTCATTAATAAAAGACGGCAAGATTATATATGTAGAGAATCCAGAAGACCTACAAACTACCTATTAAAGTTAAGAGTCCATTTAGCAATATCTATGCATACAAGGTCAATATGTACAAATCAATTGTATTTGCTACATACCAACAACTAGAAAATAAAAATTTTAAAAACATATTATCAAAAAGTAAATCTGATGATAAATGTTCAATACAAAATAATATAATTATGAATTTTCGAACATCTACATGTAAAACTACAAAACATTGCTAAGACAAACTTAAGACCTAAAGAAATGGAGAGTTACCAGGTTCATTGACTGAAAGACTCACTATTGAAAAAAGTAGCAGTCCTCCCCAAATTGATGTCTGAAATCTTAATCAAATCTCAAAGACATTTTTGGTGGAAATTTACAAGTTGGGTCAGAAATATACAGAAGTGCAAAGCAAAGAATAACCAAAAATTCTTAAAGAAGAAGAAAGTTGGAGGGTTTATATTACCAAATATCAAGACTTTCAAAACATACTAGAATTAAGGTACTGTGATTTGGGGTCAAAAATAGAGAATGGAGAAACAGACTCACAAAGCCACCACTGCACTACATTAGGGAAAGGAGGGTATTTTCAATAAATGGTGCCTGGTCAATTGAATATCCAGATGGGAAAAAAAATGAATCTTGATCATGCCTCCCACCATAAATCAATTCCAAGTGGATCACATACCTAAAGGAAATGGCAGATAAATCCATTAAGTGAAAAATTAGAAAAATATCTTCATGGCATTAGGGAAGGAAAAGATTTCTTAAACAGGACATAGAAAGGACTGACCATATAGGAAAAGACTGATAAATTAGATTTAATTAAAAATAAGAAATTCTAATCACCAAAAAGTATCACTAAGAGAATAAAAAGGCAACACACAGCATGGAGGAAAAATACTCTAAACAAATCTTGTATCTAGAATATATAAAGAACTCCTAAATAAATGAGAAAAAGAGACATTCCATTTAATAATGGGTCACAGACTTCAATAGGCAATTCACAAAAGTGGATATCCACATGGCCAACAAACATGTAAAATGATGTTCAACTTCATTCATCGAAAGGGAAATGTAAATTAAAATCACAACAAACTCCATATACCCATCAGATATTGGGAAATTAAAACAAAAAACAAGCCTGAACAATTGAAACCCAGTGTTTCGGTATGCAAAGGTGATTTTATGCAATCACCTGTCATTATGCAATTATGCAATGCCCTGTCATTCCCTCCCTTTGTGGAGGATACATACTGAGCTACATGCGATTCCCTATGACACGTTGTAATTTCAGCCTTCATGTCTTTGTACCTGTCATCTCTTCTTTCTGTGGTTTGCACTCCTCCTTCCCTACGCCCCATATTACCCACTGGTTAACTCCAAATACTCCTTCCCCTAAGAAGGTTTTTCTGGCTCCACCCAGGCAGAATTAGATTCTTCCTCTTCTTGGCTCCAACGATATCCTATAAATGCCACTTATCACAATATGTTGTATTTGTTTATTTTCTTGTCCAACTTCCTCTCATGTCATTTTCCATGACAAAAATGACTTTGCAGACCTTCTTCTTTAACCAACCCTCCAAATTCTACAAATACATCCCTGCAGACGTCATGCAAATCTCCTTTCCAATTAGGTTTATGTTTGCTCTTCTAGCATTTATCATGTGCTTCTGTTTATCATGTGCTGCTCACATGTACCACGTGGGCCGAGTTCACTGTTTTGTGTGTTTTTAGCACATAATGTTTTGGAGGGCAGGAACCACTTCTCAGTTCATTGAGAAGTTGAGTGAGTTCCTTCTCACTCATTTTCTTCAGTGGATAATACATAAACAGCCACACAATGCCAGGCATATGGTTCATGCTCAAAATGTCTTGCTTACTAGTTGATTTATAAATAAGCTAACATATTAAAATGACTACTATGCTAGACACATAGCACCTCATCTAATGTAGTTGTTTCAGAAATTCGATTAACCATTTTACCTTCGACCACTGAGTTAAGGGAGATATCTACAAAATCAGGAGAAGCACTAAATAACTGTATAACTAGAAGTGGAGCTGAATGTGCTCCCACATACCCCGCTAATCCTCTTTTCTGACACTCCCCAAGGCTTCCCAACCCCCTCCCCCATCAGTGCTTTCCTGCTTGGTCAGATGTCACCCATTCCCTTGGTCCTCTCCCCACGGCACTCTACTTCGTCAAACCTCACTCAAATATGCCTCAGGGTCTGGAACTCCCTTTTCAGTCTACCCATCAGAGTTTACCTGTCTTGAAGTCCCCTGGCAGTCCTACTGGCAAGGATTTACATAACCAAATTCCCTCTAGGACATACATTGTTACTAATGGCTACGAGTGCATCCACCATAAGAGGAGGACACCATGTATTGACCCCAAAGGAACAATTCCCTAATGGTTTCAATTCTAAACAAGCTGGCACTGGCCAGCACTCTGGGGGCAGCAGCCTCTTCTTTGCACTTCTCAAATGTATCCATGGGATTTGTGCTTTAGGCCTGGACCTTTATGTATCCACTGAAAGCTTTGCCTACATATCTATCATAAAATGAACCACTCATTTACTAACAGATCTACATCATTTCACTGAATCAAACAACCTGAGCATCCAAAGGCTCTTAAGAAAGAAGTGAAGCACTGGAACATGCTACAACATGGCTGAGCCTTCAAGTCATCATGTTGAATAAAATAAGCCAAACACAAAAGGACAACTATTGTAATGATTTCTCTGATATTAAATACTTAGAATAAGTCAATTCATAGAGACAGAAAGCAGAATAGTGGTTCCCAAGGCTGGGGCTGGGGGAATGGGGAGTTATTGCTAAATGAGCACGAACTTCGGTTTAGGATGATAAAAATAGTCTGGAAATAGAGGTGAAAGTTACACAGTATTGTCTGTGTACTTAATGTCAAAGAATCATCCACTCAAAATGGTTAAGATTATTTTTATGTTATGTATAACTTTACCACAACTCAAAATAAATAAATTTTTAAGAAGTCGTAACTGAAAATTCTTGCAGGAAGATTATAGTGGAAACTATTCGCTAGTGCTCAAGCTTGAAAGTGGAGCAAAAAAGAGCACCTTTCAGTTATAAAGAGTATGTAAGCAACATTGCTTTTATAATTACACTTTTCATTTTAAAGATCTTTCAGTTGACAAATACAATTTTTCATTTGGCTAAAGCTGGTATTTGGAAGAAATACTCCATAAGAGAAAATTTTGTTAAGATCCAAGTATTTTCCAAATCTATAGATACAGCAGAAATTCTGATAAAATTTAAGAAAATCTGATATTTTTCACTATTGCTGACCAAAATATTATAACCAGAAACAGCGGCATGTGCTCTACTTATTTGAGAATTAGGCAACAACTAGAGTGTCACGGAAGGACAAAAAGCAACTGGAATTCTCGTTAACATAACTTTTTAAAATATTTGACGTTATAACGCGCTCAGTTAAATACCTTTCCGTGTTGTGTATTGAAAAAGCACTGGTAGAAAATGGTATTTCCGTGGTTGTCATGACATTCGTCCCATTGTAGGTGCTGTTACAGCCATAAGTTTCAAGTTTTAAGGGCAAAGTTCTCTCGGGAAGTGGGGGATAGAGCTGAGCTCCGATCCCAACCCACAGGGAAACAGCAAATCCAGCCATCAGACCCACCAATGCGCCCTGCAAAACAGGCGTGCTTTTAAAAGAACAATATGGCTTGTTTCAAGTTAGAAATTAACATGAGAACATTAAACTCAACCAGAGCCAACCAAATCCATCAGCTTCCCTCCTAGAACTGCTCCCCTCGTCAGCTCCTCTGCCCAGAACTGTGGGGACTCTGCAAGGCTCTCTCCTCACATTCCCTTCCAGCTGTCTCCAATGCCTGTCCGTTTCGACTGTCTCGTCCTTCCCCTCTCTTCCCTGGCTGCCTCATTTCTTCACTCCTCAAAAATTACAGCATCACAGAGTTGACTCCTGGTCAGTTGTTCCTTCAGAGTTATTCATTTAATCAGTGAAGAAATGGCATGCCATGTGAGCAAGAGACTATGAGAAAGAAAGCATGCAGAGTTTCCCCTGTACTAAAGAGCATATGAGGCTGTAACTGCACTGCAAGAGATGTAGGGAGAAAGCAATAAGTTTTTACAAAGGTCTGCAATTGCACAGACAGTCAAGCCAAGCAATTCTAGAGATTAATGGTGGAGAGAAGAGGACTTGACAAGCTGCTCCCTACTGAAGACATCTGGTGCTCCAGCATTTGGAGAACCCAGGTCTTTCCCTTTTTATAGGTATGCCGGTTTAACTCTATTATGTACCCTAGAAAAGCCATGTTTTAATCCTGATCCAGTCTTGTGGGGGGCAGCTGTTTCGTTTCATCCTGACTCATTATTATAGGTCAGAAACTTTTGATTAGATTTTCTCTACAAAGATGTGGCACGCTCAATTGCGGTTGTGACCTTTGATTAGATGGAGATGTGACCCCACCCATCAAAGTGGGTCTTGATTAGTTTACTGGAATTCTTTAAAAGGGGAAATATTTTGAAGAAACCTCAGAGCCAATGTAGACAACTGGAGATCAAGAGACAGAAATAGCCCGGGACCTAAGCAAAAACTCACAGAAATAGTCAGAAGCTGAAGTGAAGAAATCCCTAGCCCCAGCAGATGCTAAACTAACAAATGAAACCCAGAGTTGTTCCCCGGAGGAGCTGAGTGAAGGCCCCCAGACACTTAGAGAGGGAACCACCGGCATCAGAAGCTGGAAGCAACAGAACGAGGACCAGCAGATGCCAGCCACGTGCCTTCCCCGCTGACAGAGGTGTTCCAGACGGCATCAGCCTTTCCTGAGTGAAGGTAACCTCTTGTTGGTGCCTTAGTTTGGACATTTTCTCGGCCTTAGAAATGTAAACTTACAACTTATTAACTCCCCTTTTTAACAGCCACCCTATTTCTGGACTACTGCATTCGGGCAGCATTAGCAAGCTCATGCAGCAGCTGACCCAGCCCTAGAATGAGGTAAGCCTGGTTCCCAGATGCTGGGGACAGAAACTAACCTTGAGCTGGGAACCTTCTCCCTCTGCAGTGAAATCTTCTCCCACGTTTACGAATTATAATCAGAAAGGGAGCTTGAGTTCCAGATAGAGAGAAACAGGGGAAGTATTTGAGGTAGAGGGACAACACAAGCAGAATCAAAGGCTACTGAAAAGAACAGCATGTTGGTGGGAGAGTGAGAAGGCTGAGGCCAGATGAGAGGATTAATGCTGGGAGCCAGGGGTGGGAGCTCACTCACTAAGGCCTGAACGCCTTGGGATCAGACTCCTTTACTTTAATTCATATAGTAGGCAGGCAACAAATACTTTTCTTTTCTTCTTCATTTTATTTATTTTGCAATGAATACTTTTGAATAAAATAAGGCTGGAATAGTAGGGTGGCTAGTTATTGACAGAGAAGACATACTACTCTCAGCATTACACATGACTGGGCCAAAAATTCACAAAATTATTTACTCCACGAGGACAGAAACAGTCTGTGTTCCCTACTCCTAGGACAAGATTCTGCACACTGAGTGAATGAAAGAGTGAACAAATGAGAGAGAGGGAAGGGAGGGATGGAGGGAAGTTCACTCTGAGAGGAGGGTCAATATTCAATGGTGAAAGACTTGGATGTCGTAAAAAGAGGTACTTCTTGTGACAGGAGTTATAGAATCTTATCCCCTCCCCCAAAAAATAATAGGCATGTTGAACTTAGTAAGGTGGAGCTTTTCTGAGGGCATTTCACGGAGGCAATAGATGGGAAAATATATATATATATATTTTTAATGTTTCAGACACTCAACCCACCACTACATATTTCATAATGTAAAAAATCTAGCAAAAAAAAAAAAAGAAGTCTAGCCAAAGCCTCAAAGTTCTGAAGTGAACAAACTACTCTTTCTCATTATGACTAATTTCTACCAAATTAGCTTTTCATATGGCATTTGATTGAAAATTTTTATTAATAATAGGAACAATAAGTACTTAATAAGCTATTAAATATCTGCCCTATCAGTTCCTAATGCTTCATGAAGACAAGGGAATTCTGAACCTAAACTTGTAGTTCAGCGGTTGTGCCGTTTGAAACAATCCCACACGCATTACCGATTTTCCCTGAATTTCAACTTACAGCAAGATTGAACCAAAGGACTTTCTCCTAGCCTGCAGAGAAACTATTTAAAATTCATTCATTCCCAACAAAAACTTAGTGCTCCTAAGCACAGATATATCCATGTAGAGGAACAGAAATATTACTTCTTTCTGGATACATTCCCAATTATGATCACTCCTTTTGGGTGAAAACCACTCCGTGAGAGCCACAGCATTAAATATCGAGAGTAGAAATTTTGGGGCCAAGGAGGCAAAGATCTTATTGTCTCTCTTTGTTGTAATCTGGATGTTCACAAAAATCCTCAGCTCTACTGCCCTTAAATCTCTCATATCTGAGTCTGTCAATATCCTTCTTTAAATCTTAGCTATTAACTTTTAAGAAGAACAAGGAATATAGATGCACAAAAACTATTGCCTTTTAGTTGTATGACATATATTTAAAAGTACTATTATTGTTCTGGTTTCACATAAGCAAGATTCCAATGCAGAGCACTTCACTGCACAGCCCAGCAGCGTCATTATGAGCAATTCATCATCAAGAAAATCACTAATGCAGATATCAAAGGAACCACATCTTTACAGGTGAGGAAAAAATGTAGAGCTACCATTGCAGTTGGGAAAGTAAGCTTTACACATACTCATTCTTTATACTTACAATTGAGTTGGCGAAGGGAACCAAAATGCCCAAAGAAAACAAGCCCAGAAGTGGTCCACCAATCATGCCAAATATACTGAGTGCTGCCTGAAAAAAATAAGTTAAAAAAATGGAAGATTAGCATCTCAAGTACAAAGTTAAAATATTTCAAAGTGATTTCTTCAGACTGAGGATTTAAAGCGTGGATGCTGGTGACAAAGGAGAAGCAGTGTTCGAGGAGGAGCAGACTCAGGATGCGGTCCTATGAACTCATTCATGCTTTTCCTGAAAGCAGACTCCAGTAGGACGTGAGGTTCACCTCACTGCACAACGCGAGAGGCGTTCTGTGGTCACTGAAGTGGGCCTTGAGAGTGTGATCTGCGAGTTGGTTTTGGAGATAAGAGATTTACACCCCCAAAAAACCTAACAGGACATGAGACCTAGGTTAGATACAAGGAAGAACTGGTTTGGAGTTATGATGACTCTGCAAGACCATCTCATGGTATATAATCAAACCAAAGAAGATATATAGGAGAGAAAAAAAGGGGTGGGGGAATCAACAGAAATAAGAGCTACAAATAGCAATGCGGAATATAGAGGAAAGCACATTCAGAAAGCGTTTTATTGGTCCTTGTTTAGGTATCCTGGGTAAGCGTGGCATTTCTGGACCTAATTTATTCATTCATCTAATCATAGATGAGAGCACATTATTGTAACAAATTTATGTCCTACGTAACAACTGATCAGAATGGACCCAAGCTTAAGACCGAAGTTGGATCCTAAACAATGTTTGCTTTGCCCAGTATTACCCTTCGGTTTCTGCAACACTGTAAGGTCCAGGGGTTGCAGAGGTGGGGTGCAGGTGGTCAGGGAAGCTTCACAGAGCACATGAGGTACACAGAGAAATGCATATTTACCAACTAGTCCATTCCAGACGAATTTATTAAACGCCTACTTTGTTCTGGGCAATGCAGTAGGCACCAGGCATTGAACAACAATGCATGAATAACAGACTACTTAGCAAAACAATTATTAAATGAATGAATGCAATAGGTATGATAAAGTACAAGGTGTTCTGGGAACATTTAGCAAAGGGGAACTCAAACTTACTTAAGTAACAGAAAAATCTGTAATTGAAAAAAGTAAGTAATTGAAAGTTGGAGAATGAATGCAATTTCGCCATTGAATAAGTAAGAGGGAGGGTGCTCCAGCCAGAGGGAAGAACCTGTGCTAAGGCCAGGATGCTGAATCAGTACCTTATGCACAAGGTTAGAAAGGAGAGACTGTTCTAAAATCAGTCTATCTGCTCCATCCCAAAGCTTTTGAAGAAAGTGAGGTGCCTTTCAACACAGAAGTACTGCTAACAATAGTCAGCAAAAGCCACAGAAGGTGCAGCACCTTTCGGTGAAAAAATAATTTGGGCATTTAAACTTCTGGAAAGACATATAGATGTATTTTTTAACTCTGTCTCTTGCTAAATAAAATTTTAAATCCTGGGCATATTATATATAAGACAAAGAAAAGAGGAATCTGAAAGTTGGGGAGAAGGTAGAAGGGTTAGAGTTCTATGAGTTTTCTTCTTGACTCAAATGATCAGCCTTGGAGCTGAAGAAGATGCAACCTCAAAATGCCAACAGACACATACGAAAAAAAAAAACCCAACAAAGTTTGCTCTCCCTAGCCATAGGAATAGGAAGAAAGAGAACTTTAGACAGTAATTGCTCTATTGAAGCCAAACACCACAGAATAAACTGTGGTCCACCCACACCATGTCAGCAAAGGCCAAGAATGGCGCCTAGACTTCCAACCTCACCACATGTAATGAGATGCCCCTTCCCCTCCTGTCTTGAGTGGCATCTTAAGGGGCCTAGTGAAGAGTCAGGACCTTCACCACTGCTCCGTGGCACCAGCCACCCATGTGGTGTCAACAGAGATGACCCACAGCCATCAATAACAAGGAGCATCTCCTTGGATGCCAATGGAGGCCAAGTGGGGACCTGGACTTGTACCTGCATCTGACAGTAAGGAAGCAGACCGCTTTCTCTCCCTGCCAAAGTGGCTTCAAAGAAAGCCAACCACAAGAGAGAGTGTAAGATCCAGAGTCTCATAACATAATATAAAAATGTCAAAAATTTCAGTTGAAAATCATGCATCAAACAAAAAAAACTCAGGAAGATCTCAAACCAAATGGAAAAAAGACAATTAATAGAAGCTAATATAGAGAAGAAATTGTAAGAATGATTTGAAAAAATTTTAACTTTAATTTGATAAAACTGCATTAGCAATCAGAACATGTTCAAACAAATGAAAAACGATTAAGTGTCAGCAAAGAACTAGAAAGTCTCAGCAAAGAAATAGAAAATTTCAGCAAAGAAATAGAAGATATAAAGAAAAAAACAAATGAAACTCTTAAAACTAAAAAATACAATAACTAAAATAAAAACCTCAGCAGACAGGCTTAACAGCAGAATATAAGGGGACAGAGGGAAAAAAAATAATGAACTTTAAGATGGATTAATAGGAAATTTCCAATCTGAACAACAGAGAAAATAGACTGAAAAAATGAAGTGAGCCTTCAAGCCATGTGGGGTTATAATAAGAGACCTAAAGTTTGTGTTATCAGAGTCCATGAGGAGAAAGATGACAGGGTTCCAAAGTACTCAAAGAAATCACAGCTGGCCTCCCCAAATTTGGCAAGACATATAAACCTACGCATTCAAGAATCTGCACAAACCTCAGATAGAATAAAAAAAAAATACATGTTAAGATACATTATGGTTAAACTTCTAAAGACTAAAGATAAAGTGCATAAGGAATCTCTTTGCACTGTTTTTGACAACTGCATGTGAATCTACAGTTCCCTCAAAATAAAAAGTTTAATTTAAAAAAAGAAAAAATAATTTAAAAAAAAAGATGATCATCTCAATTGATGCAGAGAAGGCATTTGACAAGATTCAACATCCTTTCCTGTTGAAAACACTTCAAAGGATAGGAATACAAGGGAACTTCCTTAAAATGATAGAGGAATATATGAAAAACCCACAGCTAATATCATCCTCAATGGGGAAAAATTCAAAACTTTCCCCCTAAGATCAGGAACAAGACAAGGATATCCATTATCACCACTATTATTCAACATCATGTTGGAGGTTCTAGCCAAAGGAATTAGACAAGAAAAAGAAATACAAGGCATCAAAATTGGAAAGGAAGAAGTAAAACTATCACTGTTTGCAGATGATATACTATACGTCGAAAACCCGGAAAAATCCACAACAAAACTACTAGAGCTAATAAATGAGTACAGCAAAGTAGCAGGTTACAAGATCAACATTCAAAAATCTGTAGTGTTTCTATACACTAGCAATGAACAAGCTGAGGGGGAAATCAAAAAACGAATTCCATTTACAATTGCAACTAAAAGAATAAAATACTTAGGAATAAATTTAACTAAAGAGACAAAAGACCTATACAAAGAAAACTACAAAAAACTGTTAAAAGAAATCACAGAAGACCTAAATAGATGGAAGGGCATACCGTGTTCATGGATTGGAAGACTAAATATAGTTAAGATGTCAATTCTACCTAAATTGATTTACAGATTCAATGCAATACCAACCAAAATCACAACAACTTATTTTTCGGAAATAGAAAAACCAATAAGCAAATTTATCTGGAAGGGCAGGGTGCACCGAATTGCTAAAAGTATCTTGAGGGAAAAAAAACCAAGCTGGAGGTCTCACGCTGCCAGACTTTAAGGCATATTATGAAGCCACAGTGGTCAAAACAGCATGGTATTGGCATAAAGATAGATATATCGACCAATGGAATCGAATAGAGTGCTCAGATATAGACCCTCTCATCTATGGACATTTGATCTTTGATAAGGCAGTCAAGCCAATTCACCTGGGACAGAACAGTCTCTTCAATAAATGGTGCCTAGCGAACTGGATATCCATATGCAAAAGAATGAAAGAGGACCCGTATCTCACACCCTATACAAAAGTTAACTCAAAATAGATCAAAGATCTAAACATTAGGTCTAAGACCATAAAACAGTTAGAGGAAAATGTAGGGAGATATCTTATGAAACTTACAATTGGAGGCGGTTTTATGGACCTTAAACCTAAAGCAAGAGCACCGAAGAAAGCAATAAATAAATGGGAACTCCTCAAAATTAAACACTTTTGTGCATCAAAGAACTTCATCAAGAAAGTAGAAAGACAGCCTACACAATGGGAGACAATATTTGGAAATGACATATCAGATAAAGGTCTAGTATCCAGAATTTATAAAGAGATTGTTCAACTCAACAACAAAAAGACAGCCAACCCAATTACAAAATGGGAAAAAGACTTGAACAGACACCTCTCAGAAGAGGAAATACAAATGGCCAAAAGGCACATGAAGATATGCTCAACATCCCTGGCCATTAGAGAAATGCAAAAATCAAAACCACAATGAGGTATCATCTCACACCCACCAGAATGGCCATTATCAACAAAACAGAAAATGACAAGTGCTGGAGAGGATGCGGAGAAAGAGGCACACTTATCCACTGTTGGTGGGAATGTCAAATGGTGCAACCACTGTGGAAGGCAGTTTGGCGGTTCCTCAAAAAACTGAATATAGAATTGCCATACGACCCAGCAATACCATTGCTAGGTATCTCCTCAAAGGACTTAAGG
Organism: Tamandua tetradactyla; assembly: GCF_023851605.1. NCBI lineage: Eukaryota > Metazoa > Chordata > Mammalia > Pilosa > Myrmecophagidae > Tamandua > Tamandua tetradactyla. The sequence continues at coordinate 171,147,731 of NC_135333.1, forward strand.
GCAAAGACACAAACGGACATTTGCACACCAATGTTTATAGCAGCATTATTTACAATTGCAAAGAGATGGAAACAGCCAAAATGTCCATCAACAGACTAGTGGCTAAACAAACTGTGGTATATACATACGATGGAATATTATGCAGCTTTAAGACAGAATAAACTTATGAAGCATGTAATAACATGGATGGACCTAGAGAACATTATGCTGAGTGAGTCTAGCCAAAAACTAAAGGACAAATACTGTATGGTCCCACTGATATGAACCGACATTTGAGAATAAACTTGGAATATGTCATTGGTAACAGAGACCATCAGGAGTTAGAAATAGGGTAAGATAATGGGTAATTGGAGCTGAAGGGATACAGACTGTGCAACAGGACTAGATACAAAAACTCAAAAATGGACAGCACAATACTACCTAATTGCAATGTAATTATGTTAAAACACTGAATGAAGCTGCATCTGAGCTATAGTTTTTTTTCTTTTGTTTGTTTGTTGTTTTTTTAATATATTTTTTGTATTTTTTATTTTTTTCTCTATATTATCATTTTATTTCTTTTTCTGTTGTCTTGCTATTTCTTTTTCTAGATCGATGCAAATGTACTAAGAAATGATGATCATACATCTATGTGATGATATTAAGAATTACTGATTACATATGTATAATGGAATGATTTCTAAATGTTGTGTTAGTTAATTTTTTTTTAATTAATAAAAAAAAAAAAGAAAGAAAGAAAATGATTAGTCGCTTGTGTTCCTTGATGGGCTTGATGGGTCTGTGTGTAGATTCCATAGAGGGAAGCCTGGGGGCGTGGTCACCTCCATATTAGAAGAAGGAACAGTGGTGATGGCTCAGACCCCTGGGGTGTGCTCTTACCTGTAACAAAGCTCCCATGAGCGAGGCCAGCGCAGCCATCCCGATACACAGGGCTCCGAACAGCACACCTAAGGAGCAGAGAGCAAGCTGGGTGAGCCAGACCCAGAGTTCAAATTCTCAATCAAATAAGCTACACACGTGTGAGTCCAAGTGAATAGCTTCACTGTGGGGAAGTATGGCCAGGTACGCCAGAGCCAGGGCAAAAAGGAAAGGGGTATCAGCTATGACAGGATTAGTTACAGCATCAGGTTACTTAAGTAAAGAACCCCTAGAATTAGCTATAAGGATATTAAAACCAAAAACTATTGTATTATTAATCTAATCCTCCATAAACATTTTTTCCACAAAGGAAGGCTCAGGTCTTTGCTTCCAGTCTGCTAAAAATAGGAAAGAGCTTTTCTCTGTGCACTAGGGGATGGGGACAGGGAAGCACTCATGTCTCCTGGCAGGTGGTAAGGGGACAGGGAAGCACTCATGTCTCCTGGGAGGTGGTAAAGGGACAGGGAAGTGCTCATTTCTCCTGGGAGGTGGTAATGGGGACAGGGAAGCGCTCATTTCTCCTGGGAGGTGGTAACAGCCACTGCAAGGGGTGGTTTGGAACTTGAAGCCCATCTTGATCACCCCCAAGCTCCTTCTATTGAACTAGCAGAGGCAGCTTCAAGATAAATAATATAAAATCCCTTTGTACCAAATTGCTTCCCCACAACCTCTTATTAGAAACCCTAGAGCCACCATTAGAGATCGGGTTATGGGATCATTTTTCTCTTTTGATTTTCAGTCTTTTAGAGATTTTTCCAGGATAGTTGTATTACTTTTAAAATTATAGAATTTGTCCATGCTGAGCTTTATTTACTTATTTATTTAGGCATGGGCAGGCTCCGGGAATTGAATCTGGGTCTCCGGCACGGCAGACGAGAACTCTGTCACTGAGCCACCATGGCCCATACTAAGCTTTATTTTTAAGAGATCCTTCAGACAAAAATCACCTGAAATTGATCAATATAATTTCACACTCAAATTTCAAAATACTCACAAAAAATGGGAGAGGAGATCATGAGATTTGTACATTCTTTATGTCATGTTATGGTCTGACTGGCAGAGTCCTGCACTTGTGAAGTACACTGACCGAATGATCTTTTTGCACCAAATGATCAAAAACGTTATGTCCTGCAAAAAGCTCACGTGGCAACGATTTTGTAATGCCTCCTAATGCTGAAATAAATAATATTCCCAACATATTTAGCCTGCTTCTCCACTTGATCGGTCATGAAAGGTCACCATTATGGTTTTTGATATTCAAGGTTATTACCCTCAAATCATCTGCCGTTTTCTTCCCTCTGGTGTCTTTACTGCACATCACTAAGACAATGACTTTAGAAAACCAGTCAAAATAAATTAACATTTCATCTCTGTTAGCAGAGTTTATTTGCTATTAATCATCATTAGCATCATTCCTTGAACACTAGCTACTATCTCTTGCTTCATTTCCATCTTCTCTAAACCTCGCAGTAGCCGCACAGGTGGTGTTACTGCCCTCATTTTTCATCTGAATAAACGAGGCTCAAACAGGTCACTGGGCTTCCTCAAGACTATGCAGCCAGTAAACTGATAAAGCAGGATTTGGTCTCTGGGACCTCAAACACTTCTATCCATTCTGCTGGACGCATAGCTTCAATAATCCTGCAATACGCCAGTTGAAATACTCTTTAGGATGTACTGCATCATTCTGAAATTATGCTCCAAAGTTAAAACTGGGGACATGATAAAATGATGCAATGCTATTTAAATGTAGGGCCACTGAAAAATATAAAAAGTACTTATTTGAGGCCACAGCCATGGCAATTATATATAGAATTATGGCTCAAAAGAGAGTATCGTTTCCTGTTTCTTGAGAATCTAATAGTGTCCTTCTGTGAGGTTAAAGATTCTTTTTTAAAACAAATTTGTTAGCCATTCATTTCAAAATACTTATACCAAGATGTCAAAACAAAGAGATTTCTCTGAGTCATATGTTACTTTTGGCACATGTAGGAACTGGTGACCCTTAAACCTTTCGACTCCGCTACTATTTACCCCTAATAATGTTCTACAACCTAAAAATAAAAGTTTAACATTTCTTGTATGATTATCTCCAGGAGAGTCAACGCAAGCAATGGGACAATCAAGTGGCATTAAAAATCCTAACACTGTTTCTTTATCTTCGATTCACACACAGAGCATGGAAAAACGAGGCTGTTGGTTGCAAACTAAAGATATTTCTTAGGACCGTGGACTAAAGTTGAAAGTAAAAAGTGTTGACTTTTTCTCTTGTGGCTAAGAATTTTAACTGAAATGTGGGATAAGAAGAAAAGATGCAGGAGAGACAGCCACGCAGGACCCCTGAAACATGTTCTTTGTGGCCCACTGACAGTGGGTCACTGGAAGTGTCTCCCACGTGTGGCTGCAGAGCGAGTCCCGCGTGACATAACAGGCACGCATCTGTTTGCGCACATGCAAACCCAGGGGATTGGATGCTGTATTTTCAGTCTCCGCCAACCATCTCTCTGAGCTGACACGGAATTGCAAAAGACAGAAACTTACTTGTTCCTTGGGAAATCCACGACAGAGATCTTTCTGAAAGTGACCTAAAGCGAGGTTTCACTAAATCTTCCACGGCTACAGCTGCGAGTGCGTTGATACTGGAGGACACCGTGCTGGGAGGGGAAGCAAAACCGATTTATAATATCTTAATTTTAAGAACACATGAGTTGGAAAGAGAAAGGGAAAACAAATTGTCACTCCTAATAACCAGATTTCTACCTTGTTATGATTAATGGAAGCTAATATCATACAAGAGTGCTTCAAGCAGCATTGATAGGTAAAAGACACAAGGTAGTAAAACAAAAAGGATAATTTAATGTGGCCTCCCCTTTGAAGTTAATTGTCAGTGTCTGTCTAAAGAATCTACACAAATACCCCAGTATTACTATATAACAACTTTATAACATATTTTTCTTTATGCACAGAAAGGACTATCATAAGCCCTTACTAAAATATGCCATAAATAGAAAAAATTTTAATTTCCTGGATCCTCACTAAGGCACACTCTAAAAAGGGATGATACTAATTCCCTGGGGCAAATGCTGGAAAAAAATGTACAAGGGCAATTAAAAAAAGTGCAATTACAAAACACAAGATTCTTTGGGCAGTGTATGTCATTCAATGTGTAAACAGACTTAGCACTAATTTTCCACGTGAACATGCCTCTGCAACATGTGCACTTCGAGCTTTAGGCACCCATGTTTGGGGCTCACTGAAAGCTGCCATCAGCTGGCCTTCATCGCTGTGACCTTCCGAGGGCTGTGATGGTTGAATGGACGGCAGGGCCCTGGGTAAACGTGGAGCCCGCTGCCCAGAGGCTGCCCGCCTGCAGAGACCAGCCGAGAGGGGAGACTGCGGGTGGAAGGCCTGGTGCTCACTGTGCCCAGCCCCACGGTCCCCCCTCATCTCAGCGCATGCCCAAGAACAAAGGAAAGGACGCCACAGGTCCCGGAACCATACCTCAGCGTCCCACTGTAAGCACAGGCCACAAAAAGCCCTGGGAGCCCCGGGTGCTCTTGCAGAATGTCCAGTACCAAATAAGGCATGAGCTGAAAAATTCCAAAATCCGTTACCCCAGGTGCCACGAGCTATTGCAACTTAGTGAATGCGTCCTTCATCTCATAGCCTTCAGGAATTAAGGGGCACTATCCCACACACCTGAAATGTACAGAGACCTAAAGTTCAACTCTCTAACTGCTAACACTAGGAGAAATGACTTGAGAGTGAGGCTTTGGATTCATATGGATGAGCTTTTGTTACTTAATTTCTCTGAGCCTTACAGTCTCCTCATCTATTAAACAGGTGCAATTATATCAATAAAATCACAGAGTTTCTGTAAAAGTTAAATTGGATAATTTATGCAAAATATTTAGCAGTGTTTAAGATATAGTAAATGCTCAATAAAAGGTAACTGCTATTCATTAGAATAATAAATTATTTATATGGAAATATTTTAAACACCTCATAACCTCTGTACTTAAGTACACAGTACTTGCTTAACATAATTTAAATTTTGATGATTCAAGGCCAGTTTTTAAAATCTCTATTGTCTTCATAATACAAACTATGTGCAATAAAAATAGGCAAAATTTTTTTTAACTATTCTTGATTAGAGGGACTATAATAGAAGAATGCCTCTGTCTTCTGGGGAAACATGATTCTTGGATTCTCTGAGAGATGTTTACAAAAGGAGGGTATAAGGTGAAGATAGAATTGAAAACAACAGTTCAATGCTGTACTCGTTTCCTAATCCCCCAAAGTTGTGTTTTTCTGGGCATATGTGGTAACTATTGCACTGACATAATATTCAGCCTGTCTTCATTCTAATTAGTCCCCTGGCACTCAATTTACAAGCAAGACTTAGAAAATAATTTTGGCAAGAGCTTGAGATGTGGAGTTAATCCTGGGCTTAAATTCTAGCTGCACCATCTGATAACATCCTGGCCTGAGTTTGTATCCTAGCTCCAGGCTTACTAGCTGGTTACTAGTTACCGCACTTACTTAGTTTCTCTCTGCCTCAGTTTCTCATCTTCTGAAAGGAGGGATTATAGAACCTAACTCAAAAGGTAGCAGTGAGGGTTAGAAGTTGAAATGTCTATGAAGCACTGATAACACCTGGCCCATGGTAAATATTTAATGAGTGTCTGCAATTCTGCATATTTATTTACTGTATGACCTTGGGCACGCTCTATGTCTCCTCTGAGACTCATTTCTTCATCTATGAAATGAAGACTACAGGGTTGCAAAAGAAAGCATGCAAAGCTCCTGATGTTAAGTCATCACATAGTTAGCACTCAATAAACATTCACTTATTTCATCTGTTTTACCACCATTTAAAAACTGTTTGGGGGCCACGGTGGCTCAGTGGCAGAGTTCTCGCCTGCCAAAGCAGAGACCCAGGTTCGGTTCCCAGTGCCTACTCATGCAAAAACAAAAACAAAACAACAACTGTTTGGGAGATCAGCTGCTCATCACCAGCTATCTGACAATAGCCACAGAATGTTCCACAGCACCATGGCTTGTCTCCAGTCTATTTCCTGCCTGAAGATAATTGTATTTAACAATGCTTGATGGGAAATGTCTCCAGATATTTTAATTTTGGACCTGGCATTCTTCATTCTTGGAATGACTGCTAAAATAAAAGGGGGGCAAATGCTTTATAGAAAGCAAAGCTGACCACCACGTGCCCACTTCCTGCCTTCTCCACGGAAACGTAACTACTCCCTCCTTCCCGTCCGGCGCGAGGGGAGGCGCCCACTGCACCTGGTCGGGTGCCGACACTTTCTTGGCCGTCCAAGGGTCACAATCGCGGTATCTGGAATACAAGACGAGCCCACAGAGCACGGAGCACACGAGGATCACCCAGAGTCCCACGAGATTCACGTAGAGAGACCTAAAGAGGCAAAACCAAGCAGCAGACAATTGTCATTTCATCGACTGCAACTAGGAAAATCGAACAGAAGAGACCTTTGTGACTATACTTCTATATGCATTAAGCACGTGAATGGTCTTTTTTTTTTTGCACATTATCTTTTGGTTACCTGAATGCCACTTATTTTATCTTAGTCTAACTCTCTACCTATGATATCCATGTATTCGGAATTATTTGGAATAGACGGGGCTTCCCCACTGAATGAGTGAGTCCCTCTGTTGAGAGTCCCCATGGGCACTCTGAGCTTTATAATTTTATCTAATTAGAATCCACCAGGTCTTCTTGTCATGAAGGATTTTAATAGTTAAAGCAGTGACTGTTGGTCATTTTCTTTCTTAAAGCAATACCATTATAAAATGCTAAATATTGTTATCACCTACACAGGAACTCTCCTGACTCGCTGAAAGGTGGTTTCCATTAAGTATGAAAGACAATCTGAACTCCGCGGGCAGAAACCTTCCCAGATGACGTTCAGCATTGCAATATACAGTGTGTGCCCCAGTGTGGTGCAAGGGTTAAAATAACAGCACTGGAGTCAGACTAGAGTATAAATGTGACCCTGAGCAAGCAATTTAGCCTCTCTGGACCCTCAGTCTCTTCATTTGCCTCTGGAGATAATAAGGTCTGCCTCACAGTTATAAGACTAAATGGAATAATATATATAAATATACGTGTCTCACATAGCCTGGAGGGTGGCGTGTAATAAACACTTGTTAACGGTGGCTGCATGTTGTGTTGTGGTAACCCCCCACCTATCTCTCATGAAGGCGGCCATACGTTTTCCAGTGGTGCATGGTGAGCTGCCCAGGCTGAGAGAAAGCCCCCAAGGTCATGTTCCCCACCCCACCCCCCCACCCCCCCGGCGGCCCAGCCCCTCCCTTACCCCGGAGGGACTCCTGGGCTACTGAGGCACCCGCAGCTGGGGTCCCCCTCCCCTGCTCCCGCTCTCCTCCCCCTTTCCCCCCTCCCCCCCTCCCTTCAGAACTTCTTGCAGGACGCCAGAGAGAGGCAGAGACCAGGCAGAGGCAGGGGCTGGGTGGGGGCAGGGGCCTCAGTGCGCACAGCCTGCCCTGCCCTGTGGGGACCCAGACTGCGCCCCAGCCTCCAGGGAGGCCCGACCCTGCGGACGCCCGGCTAGTGGACGTCCCGCCTCCAGATGGGAGACCTTAAGACCGAGGCTTCTCTCTCAGCGTGCGGAGCCCTGGCAGGTGGCGGCGCAGTACTTTCCTGCCCCCCTTGGACAGAAACTACCTTTCCTCCCCGACCCCAACCATCTGAGCTCCGAATCCCCCAACCGCGGGGCCTGGAGCCCCTAAAGGCTGGAGGCGCCTCGCCAGCTGGGGAGTGTGGATGGCACCGGGAGGCCCCGCCCCCTGTCGCCACGCCCACCCCCACCCCCACTGCCACGCCCCACCGCTGCTATCTTTCATATAAATAGTTTCAAATATCTGATTCAAAGCCTACAGTACCTTCTCCTTCTGCCTGCTCTTTCTGCAACAAAGTATACCATTTATCTCTCGGAATTTCATGATACAAAATACTTAAACTTTAAAGAGTTTCCATAAAGACAATGATGGTTATGAATGATTCATACACCACAGTTTGGCTTACATTTTTGCTTGGAATCGGCTTTTACAGGAAATGTATCTCTGCACTTGGGATTGGTTGACACCGTAGATGCTGGTCCACGTGAAGGTTCCTCCTATAATGATTGTCCAGAACGTGTATCTTTGCAAAGGGTTGGGATTAAAACTAAATGGAAAGGAACAGAAAACAAAAAAAAACCTGAACCATCAGCCCAAAACAAACAAAAATACACACACACAAAATTATACTGGAATATTTTTGTAAGCAAGCAGCATATATATATTATCATATATTTGGAAATTTTATATGGGATTGAGGGATTAATGTCCAATCATTCTGACTATTTATATAAATCGCTCTCCCATGGTCTTAGGAAACTTGTTTAAACAAGTCTGCCATGCTGTGATACAAAGAAGAACATGAAACTGAAAGAGAGACAGAGACAGAGACAGACCGAGAGAGAGAGAGAGAGAGAGAGAGAGAGAGAGAGAGAGAGAGAGAGACATAGGGGCAGTAGATATGGCATTGAGATAATTCAAAATTGACACATTTTGTATACATAATTACACTCCTGGCACATATGTGATCAGAGTTCTAATTTATATTCTTGCTCAAGATGTCACTCAATTACTGCAATTTAAAGTTTTCCATTTTCCAAACTGACCATAAGTCATTATAATAACACTTTTTTAAAATGTTGTGTGCACAGGTAAAATATTACTTAAAACTCAATTTATGACATGTACATGGGTCCAAAATATTGCTACCAAGAAACCTTAACTTCCATAGTTGTAACATCTTTGAACTCTTTTTAATGTATCACCTTAGGAGGAATGATTTTGTTTATCCCTAATACACAATATGAACTTGAAAACCTTCTGAGGAATTAGCTACAAGAAAGTGTTTTGAAAATTATGAAATTCTGCAAATCTGTTTCACAGTTTATCTTTGAGATCAATTGAACGGAGTGCTCTGGCTTCACGCAGATTTCAGCACTCCTATGAAAATGTGAGAGCCTCAACTTCATTCTCCAACATTTTCATATTAAAGTCTAAAAGTTTCAGGAGTGTTGGCTTTTTACCCCAGAGTAAGCAGTCTCCATACTAGTTAATGTAAGATGACCGCCAAGGAGTAGAGTGATCTATCTTTACGAAGGAAAACAAGATTCAGAATGTCCAATTCAGTGTTCTAGGCTATACAAATATATATATCAACTATAGGCTGCACAAGAAATGCCAATTCAATATTTTTCTCTTCACTTCTTTCAACCAGAGCAGACATCTTGTCCACATACTTCAAAGCACATCAGAATAACAAGAGACATTCCTCAAAAGCTTAAAGCACAATAATATTTTTCCTTGTTACTTAATAGCTGACAACCTTCAAAGGAAAGGTCGTAAAATGTCTAAACTTTCAGTTTAGACTCCCGTACCAACGTACCATCAACATTGCAGGATGTGTTCTCCTGTGTATAAAGTGGCCGTCAACTTGCAGAAAAATTATTGGCTCCACACCCTCTCCTCTCAGCCCCACCTATCAGGAGGCATTTTGGATGTAATCAAGAATTGCCATCATTTGTTTCTGCCTCTTGGTATCTGTTCTAGTTTGCTAGCTGCCGGAATGCAGCACACCAGAGACAGATTGGCTTTTAATAAAAGGGGATTTATTTCATTAGTTCTTCAGAGGAAAGGCAGCTAACTTTCCACCGAGGTTCTTTCTTACATGGGAAGGCACAGGGCAGTCTCTGCTGGCCTTCTCTCCAGGCCTCTGGGTTCCAGCAACTTTCCCCGGGGTGATTTCTTTCTGCATCTCCAAAGGCCTGGGCTGAGCTGCGAGTGCTGAGATGAGGTATGCAGAGCTGCTTGGGCTGTGCTGTGTTGAGCTCCCTCATTTAAGCACCAGCCAATCAAATCAAACATCATTCATTGCAGCAGGTACACCTTTCTTAGCCAACTGCAGATGTAATCAGCAACAGATAAGGTTCATGTACCGTTGGCTCATGTCTCCAGCAACAGAACTAGGTGCCTTCACCTGGCCAAGTTGACACCTGAACCTAACTACCACAGTATCCATCCCCCTTCCTCTGGGAACAGCAGCCTAGGTTTGTTTGGGGGGAACTACCATTCAATAGTGCCGAGGTTGGTCAATGAGAACATCCAGCTCTGCCCCAGCCAAGGGATGAGAACATGCCCACACCAGCCAATGGATATCTCCCTCCTTGGAATCGCAGACTTGAAGTCAAAGGAAAAATGATAGGAAATGGCTGAAGTGGATTCGTGTTGATGCATTGCTGAGAATGAACACATTCACTGTGTTCAATTTCTGAGAAATCTCTGCTCAAACTCTGGTCCCCATGTGAAGAAAACAAGGTGAGTGTCAGCAGGTGAGAAATGGTTTTCCTTCCTTCTTGCCAGCTGTTTCAGCTCGCCGCCTCTGAGCAGGACTGCTTAAAGAGAAAAGGAGCCTTTCCGGGGCAAAGTGAGCCCCTCCCCACAATGAACACAAGCTGCACAAGGACAGTATTATTGATCCAAAAGGGAAGGCATTTTAAATGTTTCTTTCAATTGTGGTGATGGATCTGGGGTGAAATATCTAGTTTCTCCAATGGTCTTTCTTTAGAAAAACCCAAACAGCTACTTAAGACATTTTCTCTCACTGTTGCATCATGTGGTTATCCTGTCACTTGAGGTATAACTGTTCTAGTTGATTCTCTGGAAATAACATATAGGTAATAATGAAATACATACTGCCAGGACAGTAGTGTAACAGAGATTCTCTAGGCTGCTTAAAGAACTGTCAAAATGGACCTCGTGCGTGCTCTTCTCTTCAGTGGCTTCCTTTCCTTATTGTTCCACTGTCTCCTCTTTCATCTCCCTACCCCACTCTTCAACCCATTTCAGACTTTGACATATGAAAGAAAGAAGATGCGCTTTTCTGTAAGCCCCTTTCAGGAGGAAACACCACCTTAAGTGCCGCCATGCACACTAGGGCTGTTTAACCCCTAAAAGGGGGGGGGGGGGGCGCGGACATGGGGACCGTACACGTCGACTTGCTGACTCAATTTTCTGTACCACATCTTCAGTGGTTTGTTTGCTTTTTAATATAAGCTTAAATAAAGAGAGGATTTCTGCAGAAAAAAGCAAAAGGTGTGTTCTATTAACAAGAGGTAAAGAGCAGCTTACTTCCAGAAGTTGAGCCTTCCGCCTCTGAGCGCGTCCCCAAGGATGGAGCCGATCCCGCCTTGAACCACTGAGGCCCGTATAATCACAGATGCGAATCCAGCCACCATGATTCCGACTTGAAAAACATCTGTCCAGATGACGGCTTTGATGCCACCCTTTGAGGGGAAAGTGTTAGGGTTCATAAGTCCATCACACATTCTACGTCTACATGCCTCTCACTGCGCTGGGCAAAAATGCTGAAAACATGGAACGCGGCCCAGAAGCGTGCCCAGGGGAGACGAGCAGGCCGAGGGAACTTTACAGACAAGGTGGCGTGTAGGCCAAACCTTCAAACCTGGTACAGGGGAGGAAGGAAGGTCCTCGCAGCCGAGGAAACAGCATGGGAGAAAACCAGGAAGGAGTCTAAGCAAACAATATTTCGAGTGTGGCTAGAGCTACATTGTGGGGTGGAGTGGAGTGGAGTGGCGTGGTGCAGGGAGTTTGTTGGGAAGAAAATTCAGAGTCAAATTCAAAAGGGAATGCCATGGATTTTATCTTATGGACAGGGCTGATATCAACCAGCATGCACAAAGACGGTCATGCAATTGTGGGAACACTATAACAGTGGCGTGCTGGCTACTGCCCTAAGCGTCCCGCCCACCCCTATGCCGCAGCTGGGGAGCATTGCAGGGTGCAGGCCTGGACTCTCGGGGCTCCCGGAGGCCGGAGCCAGTGCGAAGGCAGCACGGGGTCCTGTCAGTGCCTCTGCCACCTGGTTGTATGTATTTTGACTGCCACCCCTGCCTACAGGGGACGGGTACTCAGCTGAGGAGCAGCCTGAGCACAGTTGGGATTACGTGCAGAAGCCCGGGTGGGTGGGAAGGAGGCCAGATTAGGGAGCACTACACTGGCCAGTTGAAAGAAAAAGTGCAGTTAAGATCAATATTCTAGAGATATTTACCCCAGACCAAACAAATATTCCTTAAGACAGTGTAAACCACCAGAGGTGAGGGGCAGGAGAACGGGTGTGAACCAGCTCCCTCCGCAGCACCCGCCCGCCGGGCCCCGATCCTGGGCGGTGGGCGCGGGGGCAGGGGCGGGTCCGAGACGTACCATGGTGCAGTAGAACGTGCAGACGACGCCCGTGGCCACCACCGCACCCCACAGGTCGAACCCGGTGACTGCAGAAGAGAGAACAGAGCAGGTGTGAAGGTGCTTCCCCCAGGGCCCCGGGGAGCTTACCCCGGGGGAGCGCGGCACTTGGGGGGCTCCGATCTTTCCACTCCGGCCCAAGACCAGCTCCCACGCTCACAGCGTCCCAAAACAAGCAACATAACAACTGCGCTGGATGGGTTAACAGACCCGGCTTTTTCCCCCTCCCCGGGACCACACAGAAACCCAATTCTAGCTAGATTAGACACATTAAAAGAGCATTTTATATTACAATTAAGCTAAGAAATACTTAACAATTTGAAGTGGCTGTCCAGACTGGATGGGACTGAAGGGCCTTGTCTCCTCTCCCAGTTAGACAAGGTTCCAATGAACACATTTCTCTATCAACCCCTGAAAGACCTGTGTCCCATGTTACTAAGATGAGACCCAGACTGGGGAAAGGCTGCATGGTTTGCTGCAGTGTATCTAAGAAGGCAGGCAGGATATTATATTTTTTTAATAGAAGGATAATTTTTTTTTTAAATAGTTACCTATAGGGGAGGGAGAAGGCAAAGTAGAGGTGACAGTGATATGTTAAACGTCTCTGAACGTGTATCATTTTGTAGATGTGGCTTTGAAACCATGTAAATGTTCTACAAAACTGTAAAAAATGAAATTAAAAACTCCTAAAAAGCAAAATGAAGCAAATGAACATAACTGTATATCAAGCTATGTCAAGTTTGTGCCATAGCCACACAAGGAGAAATCATTTTAAAAGATTTTAAAACACAATTCAACATATGTTCCTGGTGGAATGTACTCTAAGGGGGAAAAAAAGAGCCACAAAGAAAAAATTTTAATTGCTTTTGGCCATCATCTTATTACTAATATTAGAATTGCTATTCTAAAACAATTACATCAGTGGTTCTCAACTTTGACCATTAAATCATCAGAGGTTTTAAAATCCTGACGACCAGGCTATACAACAGGCCAACTAAATCAGAATCACAGGGAATGGTATCCAGGCAGCAATATTGTCTAAGGTTCCCCAGGTTAATCTAATGTGCAGCCAACACTGCAAAATCAGTGTTATGTATATTTGCACAAAGCAACTAAGTAATTTTATTAATAACAGTATAAGTAAGATTTTTCAGTATAAAATAAAAGAAACAAAAAGATAAAACCAAATAAATTAAGCAAATACCTTATGGTACAAAATCTGAATTGGAAATATTAGTATAAACTTCAATTATGTTTATGTGCATGTGTGTATATATATGTGTCTCCAGATATGTAGGTGCATATGTGCAAATATGCATGTAGGGGTGTGTGTGTGTGCACCCCAGCTCTGTCCACTGAAAAAAAGACATAAAATAATGGCCAGCCCAGTAGCAATGACTATCCCTAATGTCGAGACCATATTCTCTAAATACTATTTTCCCCTAAAGAGAACAGCTGATGCCAGCACTGGCAGGCGAGGATGCCAGAACCTCCTACCATACCAGAAAGCAAGGGAGCTGGTGTGCACTACTGGAGGCAGGTCAAAAGGATTCAGGAGACAATTGGAGGACAGTTTGAGTATCAATAACAATAATAACTGGAATAATATGAAATAACCTCAAATGGGCTTAAATTCTTAGTCACCCTAGACAATAGTAGGGAACAAATTCGTCATTTTTTTAAACTGGCAATTAAAGGGGAGGGAGGGAATCAGGCATTTTTCCTGACTTTCTTATACAAACTGTTTTAAAGGGTAACAATTAGTTAATAAGAAGTTATTTCTTAATAAGAAGTATTATATCAAATTAATGAAGAAGGAATAAATAGAATTAGAATGCTCCATTTAATAAGTCCTAATGAAATAATAGATCTAGAATGATTATCGATAGCTTCTAATAAAAATCTTTAAAAGAAAACAACTGACATCCCATGCTTCCTGAAGGAAATAAACAACACTGTCTATGAAATAGTCTTTCTGAAAAGTTGAACTGCAGACTGAGAAGTTTCTATATTTAGCTCCCAGTTTACTAGAATACAGAAGACTGGAGAATAGGAAAACCAAGAATCTGGCAAACCCGACAGAACACAATGACCCACTTTCTTCACTAAATAAATTGCAGGAAAAATAAAGAGGAGAGAGATTATTGGTTAAAAGAGACTTCAAAAGAGCTTCAAAATGCATCAAGTAAAAACTGAAAGAACTAAAGGGAGAAATAGAAAAATCATCAGTTATATTTGGAGTTTTTTTTAACACTCCTCTCTCAGTAATTGATAGAAAGATAAGAAAAACCAAATTAGTAAACATGTGAAAGATTTTAATAATATTATTAACCAACTGAACCTATCTGACATTTGTAGGACTTTACACTCAACAACTACACAGCACCCATTCTTTTTAAGAACGTTCAGCAAGATAGGCCACATCCTGGGCCATACAACAAATCAGTAAATTCAAAAGCATTAAAATCATGAAAATTATCACACCAAAACAATATTAATTTAGAAATCAATAAATAGATATGCTAGAAAATCCCCAAACATTTGAAAACTAGGCAACACACTTCTAAACAATCTAGCAATCACAAGAAAAATTAGGAAATATTTTGAACTGAATGATAATCAAGGCACAATATATCAAAATCTGAGGATGCTTATGAAGCATTGCTAAGAGAAATTTATAACTTTAAATGTTTATCTTAGAAAAGAAAAAAGATTTATAACCAATGATCTAAGCTTCCATCATAAGAATCTAGAAAATTTAAATCCAAAGTCAATAGAAAAAAAAGGAAAAAATAAACCTAAGAGCACAAATTGAAATAGAAAACAAAGAAAATCAATGCACCCGAAAATTGGTTCCTAGAAGATATTAAAACCATTGATAAAAGACTAGACAGATGTAGCAAGAAAAAATACATCTTAACATCAGGAGTAATAAAGAACATCACTACAGATACTACATTAAAGGGATAAGAAGGGAATATTTATAAGTAACTTTGCACCAAAAAATTGACAACTTAGATAAATGGATAAACTTGGGTAAGTCATCAAAACTGACTTAAGAAAAATTAGAAAATATGAAAAGTCCCATGTTGATTAAAGAAACTGAATAATAAACCACAACATTCTCCGAAAGACAGACTCAAGCCCAATGCCTTCACTGTGAAACATCTAAGAAGGAAATACACAATTTTACAAAAACTCAGAAAACAGAAGAAGAAACATTCCCCAACTCATTTTATGAAGTCAGGATAACTCTGATACAAAAATTTGCCAAAG
Source organism: Tamandua tetradactyla (assembly GCF_023851605.1). Classification (NCBI taxonomy): domain Eukaryota; kingdom Metazoa; phylum Chordata; class Mammalia; order Pilosa; family Myrmecophagidae; genus Tamandua; species Tamandua tetradactyla. Next base: position 171,163,298 of record NC_135333.1, read on the forward strand.
CTATTACAGGAAAAGTAAACTTCAGACCAAACTTCCTCATAAATATAGACTGTAAAAATTCATCATAAAATATTAGCCAATCAAATCCAGCACTATAGAAAATAATCATTCATCATGATCAAATACAATTTATCCCAAGAATGCAGAGTCTAACATTAAAAAATCAATCAGCCCAGACATACCAACGACCTGCCGGATCCTATTTATCTATGAAATGCAGTTGACACATCAGCTGAACCTGTTTCCCGAATGGACAGTGACCCTTCTCTTATTTAAAGATGTAAAAAATGTTGGAGACGTGAGAAGAAAGGTCATGGATGGTGCCATTGATGACTCATTAATAAATCCTATAGTGACTATCGAGCCATTCCAGATACTTGTGGCAGGAAAAAAAGCAGTCATCTCTACAATTGGGGGAAAATGAAGACAAGAACTCTATCTACTAAAATTATTTTCAATTTTTTCCCAAATAACAATGTTTCTGAGGCTTTGAAAAAATGTGCTATCTCAACAAATGACACTTCAATTCTAAATGTTTATGTTGAAGAGGGAGAGAAACAAATAAATCAAGAATATCTAATATCTCAGGGAATAACAAATATTACAGAAGTAAAAAAAGATATATAAACTCTCCTCACAAGAAGAAAGAAGTGGGACAGTATTGGATGGCATCGTTTGTAGAATGTCAACAAAAGATGGTTTGTGAAATGTGAGAAATATTAACAAAAATTTCAATATTAATAAAAATATTGACTTTCAAAAAATCCATCAATGCAATTCCCTGCATTAATAAACTAAAGGAAAAATGCTATATGATCATTTTAGTAATATGAATTCATATACTAGCATGGATTCATAATGTACTTACTTTAAAAAAAAGGGAAAGAAATAAAACAAAAACTCTTGCAGCAAACTAGGACTAGGAGAGAACTTCAATAAAGGGCCTCTATGACAAACCTACAACTAATATCAAAGCTAATAGTGAAGCATCAGATGCTTTCCCCATAAGATGGAGAACAAGGCAAGAGTGTTTGGTCACCGGCTCTATCCAACACTTCTCTGAAGGTTCCAGCTGGTGC